>NC_133388.1:138699249-139005421 GCF_047511655.1 Castor canadensis
TTTTATATTTTAGAATTTTTTTTATCACTTACTCTCAATTAAAACTGCACCACTTTAAATTGTAATACAGGATATACACAGATATACAGTTAATTTCACAAAACTAATCTCAATTATGTATATTCTGTTCTATTCTATTCTATCCTGTCCTAGTCTAGTGTATCCTATCTTGTTCCATACCATTCTATAAAGATAAATGATGGTCACTATCAACATTTTATGATTTTAATCTATTTTATGACTCATTAATGGCTTCACAAAACATAGTTTGAGAAGCATTTTCCAAACTAATGCAATAGGGTATAGGATAAGAGTGATTTACCTGTGTGAGGTGCTGTATGAACTTTTTCCTTTTTTTAAAAAGGATCTGGAAATCTTTTAGAAGTAGTAAACTGAAATTCTTACAGTTCAAACATGCTAAGTCTACCAGGAGTTTACCATGATTTAAGTTCCAGTTCATGTTTTTCTTAACACTTCTTGTTTGTATTCATTCTTTACTAATGCCTGAATAGGCTCTGGGATAGATGTATGAGAAATTACTTCTCTCAAAGAACTATAAAGAACAATAGTTTGTCAGAATAGACAGGCCTGTAAACAAATTAAAATGGAATATACCCCTTCACCATTTCTTCTTATCTTACTCTCTTTCCTACCTTCTCCAGCATCTGGTAACCATCTGAGGTGATGAATAAAAAACTGAGTGTAATTAGTACTATTGTGACTCAAACATAGTGATCATGAAATAATTGAAGAGTAAAACTTCATTTGCAGACAATGTATTGAGAGAAAAACACATTAGGTATTAAGGAAGCAAAGGAGGAGGAATATTCAGGCTATTTTAATTCAGGCTATTTCTACTAAATAGCCTAAAGAAGAACCCATCTGAATTTGAGGACCACCACAAAAACATTACTTGAATTAATAAGCTTAAATTTTTACTCCTTTTCTTGTACACAGAATGTAGGTTATAATATGAAAAACAATGTGCACATGGAAAATTACATGATACAAACATTATAAAATTAAAGCCTCAGTAGCAAACTTGTCCATATTTACTGAGAATTATTGCAATGAAAAAAATCATGTAGCTTTAATACTAAAACTCTCTTTGTCACTTCCAATATCTTTGACATTTTAAAGTAACAGATCTATCATATTTTTTATGAACTAAAATCTTAGAAATGTACATACTTGTCTACTTTGTATTAACTTGACTCTAGCTGGGGAGAATTTCCTTATCTCAAAAGTGACAGCAACGTGCCCTTGTAACAAGCATCTTAGAGGTAAGGCAGGGTTCAGCCAGTATGAAGCTATTTCCTATTTGGGTGGAGAGTATTTGTGGACATTTGATGCCAATCTAAGATCCAGAGTTGGAAAGTATAGTAAGAATTCAGATGAGGTCAAGCTAAAGAAATAAAGGCACATTAGTATGTTGTAAAGAGAAAGAAGTAAAGTCTAAAACTGAAATCCTGCTTGTTCTGAATTAATCACAGTTCCTTTTAGTATGTATCTCCTTAGAAATGGAACCACAACACATTTGGAATATCTTATGTAGGATGGCAGAGAACAGGCTATTTAAGTAGTGGCCAAGAACAACTTGATGTTCTCAGCTACAAATTGAAAGTGAAGGTTACTTTCTTGTAGACTTTATCTTAAAGCAGTAAAACGGGTAACTGCAGCTACAACTGAAAGTATTGATTTTGTAATTTCAGCAAATTAAGAACAAGACAGAAAACCTATTAAACCTTTCCACTGATTGCCAGGGTACTTTTTGGTGATTCTGAGAGTGACGTTAAAATTACATACACCTGTCTCTTTAAAGTAAAAAAATATACATTGTATAGAAGATGCTAAGGGTAATTTTAATACATATGTGTATTTTCACCTTTTAAATGTGAAACTTTCAAAGCCTGATATTATGAATGTCAAACAGTATATCTAATTTTCATAAATTGAGGTTAAAGTTAGATGTACATTTATTACATTGTAATAAATTAAACTTTTCACAAACCCAGAGATTTTTGTAATAAAAACAAAGAAAGAAACTCCAATAATAACATTGTATGTCAGAACGTTGTGAGTAATGACTATATAAAAATATATTACAATGACTATTGAAAAAGTGATCCAATTATATTCTTGTATATAACAATAATACAAACCTACTTTATAGTTTTATGGAATACTCCAAACTTTTAAAAATGTGATTTTAAAATTTCTTAAGTGAATACATTAAAATTTACATTAATCATAATGCCAAAGAGGAAACTGGTTATGAAAAATTTGATAACAGGATGGATAGCCTACAGTTAAAATAATTCAGGAAATTTATATCTTTCTTTCTGCATTCATTCCACCTCAAATATCATATTTCTTAGTTGGTTGATAACATTAGAGAAAATAAAATTTGAAAAAAATTCTTCATAAATCAAACAAAAATGTAATAAATTGGGGCAAGTCCAGAGTTACTTGATTCAATGATCCAACCATATATGGATTTATATTTTTATTTTTAAGTTTTACTCTTTTGAAACACTTTCTTCAGTGTGTCATTTCGACATAATGATTATTAAGATGGTGCTAGTGTTCATGTGCAGATAAATAATGCTCATTAGAAAGTGATCACTTCCCCTTGCTTCTCTTTTCTCTTTTTAAGAGCAAGAAACTCTTTTTCAACAGCCCTTTAGAATATCTCCATTCCTGTCCCTTGTCCAAAATTTCCTAAAATTCCTATGACCTTCAGTACTGTATGATAAGGCTAATGGAACAATCACAATCAGCTTAGAATGCCAATTATGATTAATTAACACAAATTTAAGATAAAGGCATTTCCTAGAGATACATGAATGGATTCCTGAACCAAATCAGGACTGTTTTAACTAGGAAGAAGCAGGATTGATTTGGAATAATTAAGCACAGCATCTGTCAAAGTGTTCATTATTCATTAATCTGAGCCCCCCTCCCTGCTAAGTAATAGGCAATACTTTGAGAAGTTATCTATAATTACAGCAGCACAAATTAGATTTATATTCACAATATAAAAGTGGTAAGAAAATATTCAGAAATACCTGAAGAAACCCAGATAAAATTACATCTGTCTTCTAAAAGATGAATAAAAATAATATAGTATTTTAACATTTTCTATATTTGAGTATTTTTGAGGCATTGGAGAATGACATTTCAAGTAATTTTAGATAAATTATTAGAAGATCTAGATAAATCACTTGGATATGTATTTTCAAGTTTTTTTTTAAACTCAAATACCTGATTTCCATTTATACCACCGGTTTTTATAAAGATGTTCCATCTTCTTGCTACACAGGAAAACAAATTTTCTAGCAATGATAAGAAAAGCCAGTTGGTGTTGCACTATTCTTGAAAAAGAAATGGGATAATCAATGGAGTTCCTCTCCCAGTGATGAAGATCACACAAGATGGAGAAAACATGTCTGTACCTAAACACCAGATAGGTGACTCTAAAACATGAAATTTCTTAAATGTTCTTAAGTTTTTAATTCTGTGGAGGGAGAATAAAGTAAAAATATTAAGAATTTTGTCTAGGGGATTATTTTGACCCATAATAACCATGGTTGGGTTCCATCAGAATTAGCATTTTGGATAATGTATAAGCTTCATCCCACTTTCATTGGCTTATTTGTTTATCACTTCATGCACAAATATTTACTTACAATTCACCATGTCTTTATTATTGCAATTAACATTTTGAAAGATACAAACATAAATCAAGTAATTGTTTCCTTTCTTTAAAGCTATTAATCTGGGAGTAGGTAAGAGAAGCTATGGAAAGAGCTTTGCATCACATTCTGGCACAAGAATCAAGAATTTCTTTATGGAATAAGAGCCTGCTATCTCTACAATTAGCTTAAAATTAGCATTTCTCTGCTTCCATATTCCCTTTTAATAGTTGCCCGCAATGAAAATTATGCCTTTGGTCCTAGCTAATCAAGAAATGAAGGCAGGTGGATGTCAAGTTTGAGGTCAGTCAGGGCAAAAGGCAGTGAGAACCTCTTCAAAAACAGTAAAAACAAAAAGGTCTGGGGGTATAGCTTACGTGGTAGAGAGCTTGCCTAGCAGATTCAAGACCCTGTGTTCAACTCCCAGTACCACACAAAAAAACTGTCCACAATGAGAGGCAATAACTTTCCTAAAATGATGTGTTTTCCCCACATGAGGTGTGGAAATCTCCAAATATATAGAACATTATTAGATAAGGGTGTACAAAAACACAGATAAATGTGCACTCCCCAAATATATAGAATGGTTTTAACATAGTAGAAATATTTTACAAATATTATTTTATCATGGTTCAAAGAAATACTTGTAAATGGTGAATTCAATATTTACGTAATTATTATGATAGAGATGATTTTTTTATCAAGTAACTATCCCAGAATTTTATTATTAATGGTATGCTAGCAAGGTATTAGACTACTAAAACAAAATGAAAGTTTTATATCCGAATATTATCTAAATAGAATTAGTTTTAATTATGGATTTTTGCAAATATAATACTGTGAATATCTCAAGTAGATCTGATATGCTTATCAGTTGATTAAACTCAACCTGAAAGTAATTCACAAATATCAGATTGGATTAAACATTTTGTCATTGCCTTGATTAAGATTATGATAAAAGACAAGTTGTTAATTCTTATAGATTCATATACTAATTAATATCACCTTTGATTTAGCCAAGTGTTAATAAAAATGATGCACAGTATATTATAAAGAAAGAATATAAAATAACATCATCTACAAAAAGAAAAGTGAAGAAAATTAAAATATGATCTCAATAAAATGTTTCCAAACTGTTCATACCAAAAGACTACTCTTAATCAAATACATGAATTCAGCCCAGATGGCACCTAATGTCATCTGTTCGGTAAGTTTTAAATTGAAGAAATATGTTTGGTATAGCATTTGAATGGGACAGAATTCATTTTGGCATTGAACAACAGGCAAGACTTTCTCTCTTATTTTTCATGAAACAAGATGAGAAACAAAATTCTTAGCTGATAGATGTTTTAACAGCTTAGCTAATCAGTGATCATCTATTCTACTAAACATAGCATTTTCAAGGCACTGCACATTGTAAATTGTGATCACTGACTCAAAAGGGAAAATGTGCTCAATTCAAGCCCTGTGCATTGCTCTATGTCAGATCATTGCTAATCTGTGCAACAACTGGTGTTAGTCATATTTTCCCAAAATTTCAAAGCAGCATTTTCTGCTGAAGTTGGAGAAAGTCAAGAAAGAAAAGATACAAAATTAAAGAAATAAAAACCAAACTCTCATTTTATAAATATAAATGTTGTTTGATATGTTCTGATTCATTTTAGCATGAAAATATTTCTAATTAAACAATAGCATTAACAAAATGTCCTTTCATTTCTAGACCAAATAAGATACACAGTTACTTAGGGTCATGTCACAAAATGGATAGTTCTCTAAATAGATTTCTTGAGGCTGAGAGGTGACTATGTGAACATCAGTCAACAGTACTCTTTTCAGTGCCCATGATAGCTATTGCTAAGTAATCAGAGTAGTTTACTCTATACAATCTGAGCAGAGTTTACAACAGAAACCAAATTTATCTTTAGAAATGTCCCCAAATACTATTCAGATATTTATTACTTTATTTGAAACTTATTATTCTAAAATTATGGCAAGAACAAGTCCTATGAGTGTCCAAATAATAGTGAATCTATTTTTTTATTTCTTTTATTCATATGTGCATACAATGATTGGGTTATTACTCCCCCTTTCCCCCCACCTCCTTCCTTACTCCCCACCCCTCCCTCTCGCCCCCACCCCCTCACTTCCAAGCAGATACTGTTTTGCCCTTATCTCTAGTTTTGTTGAAGAGAGTATAAACATTAATAAGGAGGACCAGGGGTTTTTGCTAGTTGAGGTAAGGATAGCTATATAGAGAGATTCCTAGTATTGTTTCCATGTACATATGTGTTACTTTCTAAATTGATTCTTCTCGAACTAACCTTTTCTCTAGTTCCTAGTCCCCTTCTCCTGTTAGCTTCTGCTGCTTTAAAGTTTCTGCATTAGTTTCTTTGTATTGGAGACATCAAATGCTATTTTATTTTTGGGGGGACGGGTTACTTACCTATCCTCATGCCCCCCTTGTGTGAATCTATTATTTATCTTATCTTATGCTTTGAATATTTAAAATCTATCAATATGCACTTGCACATTCTTTTCACTAGGCTATTGGAAAGACCAAGGAAAAGGTGAAAACTTCCAAGAAGACTCTAGCCATAACTGGGTGGCTACAGTTTATATTGTCCATGAGTACCACTCATGGAAACTCTTAAAGAAATTGTGAAATTAAACCTTTTCATTGGGGAGAGCTTTGAATAGTACATGTGTGGTGTGAATTTTCCTTTGACATGTGGTATGCACTTCATATTGGAAACCAATATATGGTGCTATTTCCATTGTAACCGTAATACTTAGGGCTGGAAACTAAGGAATGGAAGTAGGATTGCCCTTTCACTGTTGTACCTAACAACCCATAACACAATGAATCTTTATAATACACAGACTTGGAATTTATAGGTACAGAGGACCCCCTTTCTAAAGGAGGAAGCTCCCATCTAGGAGCACAGCCATAATGCCACTAAATTGTAACTTGAGGCTGCTCCCTAGACATTTGTGGCCACTCATGCCACAAATGGCATTAATGGAGAAAAGGGTTACTAATTTGGAATGTATAACTTAATATGATTATTTACTTATTAAAATCAACAGAAAATGTGCCAACTCAATAACAAATGAATGACTAAGGGTCTGGATCCATTAGCAATAAAAATATGAGTCATTCCATAAGGTGAAAACCACATATGAACCAAGGTCTTGGCAGAGGTGAAGAGAAATGTGGGATGGAAGAACGCTGTAATTATTAACTCTACCCTTGATACCAGGTATAGAAGGAAGAATCATAGCAGTTGTGTCAATTTTATTTTTAAACTCAGAAGGACCTTAAGAAATTAATTTAAAAATAAGGAAACTGAAACTAAGAAAGATAAAGTGACCAATTGATGGTCATATTACCAGCTGAGCCAGAGTCTACATTTGCTGACCTCACTGGGCCTCTGCTCTTTGCATCACATTACACTCCTGCACTGTTAGTGCACAGTTGAAGGAAGATGAGAGAAAAGCACTTTAAGACATGGATCCAGTGAAAGGACATTAGTTTCCTGTTCTACAGACAATGTATGTGGAATCTTTCTCCAGTGTGAAGTGCCAAGGCTTATTTTGTTAGGAACGGGAATCCTATTCCCCCGAGAGACAGAGAGCCAGGCGTGAATGCAATCAACAAAGCAGAGTTTATTGGGCTGGCTAGCCAGGGTTGAGCTCCCACATGGACACACAGGACCGGTTAGGAAAACATGACCCTCAGCCTCTTTAGGGGAAATCTTATATAGACCACTACCTGCCATTACAGCAAAAGCCCACGCAGCACTTAACCAATGATTTTGTAACACAGAGTAAAAGGTCAGCAGTTGCGTGCGTATTTTTGTTATCAACATTGAGCAAGCAGGCAGAGCACATCTTGCACGTACATCCCGTCACCTTTCGCAACCTTCTCACATTCCTCACATTTTATATTCCCAAGCCGAGCCCTGCTGCCCTGCTTATCTTATCTACATGGGGCATCTGGTACTGGTTTCTCCAACAGGGGGGTGGGGTCCGTTGAGACATCTCATTCTTTCTTATCCCTTTCATTCCCCCCTTTTCTTATGGCCTAAATTGAGGAATCATTCTCAAGGGGATGAAGAGCCTGATATTGTTGGTGGAGGACCAGAAGTTGGATAGTATTAATTCGACCTTTGACAAAAGTCATAAGTCTGTTTAGAATCCAGGGTCCTATGGTAACAAGTAATAGGAAGATTATTATTGGCCCTGCCAGTGCAGATAAAAGGGTAGCTAACCATGGGGACTGGTTAAACCAAGACTCGAACCAGCTTTCCCCGGCCTCTTTTTCTCGTTTTCTTTGTTCCAGGCTCTTTTGAAGTTTAGACATGGAGTCACGAACAACTCCGGTATGGTCAGCGTAAAAACAACATTCTTCCCCTAGAGCAACACATAGTCCCCCCTTTTGGAGGAACAACAAGTCCAGACCTCGTCGGTTTTGAAGTACTACCTCAGACAGAGAAGTGAGGGATTTTTCTAGGTGGCTAATGGAGGTTTCTATTCTCTCAATATCTTCGTCTATGGCTGCACGCAGCGAAGACATCCCTTTCTGCTGGGTGGCCAAAGAAGCTATGCCGGTTCCTGCTCCTGCTAACCCTAGGCTGAGTAGGGTAGCAATAGTTACTGCAGAAATAGGTTCTCTCTTTTTCCTTTTTTCAACCATTTTTGTATTCCAGTATGAATATAGACTCTCTTCTGAATGATAGAGGATGCGGGGCAGCACAGCCACTATAACACAGAATTCTTTAGAGCTGTTAAACACCTTAGTTGATAGGCACGGGGTGAGTCCGGACCGCGAGCATAGCCACCACACATTGTCCTTTGGAATTACCCATTTAATAGCATTTTCCCAGGTAGAACTGGCGTTAATAACAGTACATGAGTCTCGTCTGTTCTTTGGCACTTTTCCTAAGCAGGTTCCTTGTCCGCTTACCTGCTGTATGGTCAGACCTCTCTTATGGTCTCCCCAGGAACACTGAGTGGGGTTTTCCTCAGATGAGGTATTGTGAGTGGTGTTTAGCCCTATTGCCTCATAGAATGGGGGCCTCACATCATAACATAACCAACAGGAGTTAGTCATGTTAGGGTTGGTGTGGTTTAACGTCAGGAAGGCAGCACCCACTAGGTCCCAGAGGGGGTCTTTAGATCCAGTCATGAGACTGGGCCTCACCAGGGGAAGGCTGGTTCCTGATGGTCTTGGAGTTGTAACATTAGCCCGGGCTATGGTTGAGGGAAGGTGGTGAGTTGTGGAAGGTCGGGGAGGTGGCTTTACATAGGGTGGCCTAAGTACCTTATTAGGGCCTACTGCTGTGGACGGTGGCCCCGTGGGCTCAGTTTTCAATCTGACTACTATGGTCGAGCCAGAGTGTCCACCATATTTATAAAATACAATTCCCCATGCCCTTCCTTGTATCCATCCTGGGGTGTCCTTTTTGCCAGCTTCAGTGAAAGTGACCTTGATTCTATCTAGATCTGTGGGCCGGCACTCGCGGGTGGTATGCAGAAGGTGCAGGCCCCCCCCATCTGCTTCCCCATGGTACCCCATTTACAAAGGCAAATTTGAGCAGGTCTGGTTTTGATACTCCCCATTTCCATTCACCATCGTTAGATGTGACGCATGCCCACGACTTACAGAAAGAGTATTGTATCCCCCCACAGTCTTTGCTCTTTTGGTGGCCCGGGCAAGCATAAAAACCATAGCGTTGAGCTGAGTCCGGGGCGGTGGCCCTGTAGGCAGGATTGATGTCTCTGAAGCAGAATTTTAGTTCCGGCCACCAAGTTCCCAATGGGGCAGTGTGGGTAGTCTCATTGAGGGTGGTATGTGTCTCCCCATCGGTGAGTATCAGGTTTGTTTATAAGGCTGGTGAGGGTTGGTTTCAGCAAGGCTCCTGCTCCGGGCAATGAGCAGGATCAGGAAGATCATCCAACTCATTCGTGACGGCTCCTGAAGACTCTGCATGTTTTTGGGGCCACAAGAGCTTTAGCTTTAATGGGTTGTCTGGGTGCTGCTGTACGGTCCACTCTTTAGCCCCTTTTTGTTTTTGATGATTGGCTCGACACACGTGGGAGTAATGGATCCAAGGTCCGATGCCGTCAACCTTGAGGGCGGTAGGGGTAGTAAACAGTACAACATAAGGTCCTTTCCATCTAGGCTCTAGGGTTTTGGACTGATGCCTTTTAACCCATACCATATCCCCCGGGACTATGCCATGTTCCGTGTTCGGGGTCCTCTCAGCAGTATGGTACGCTTGAATTAGGGGCCATATTTGTTGTTGTACTTTAGCTAAAGCCTGTAGCATAATCAGATAATTTGGGGCCAGATCATCTAGTCTCGGGCCTAAGGTCCTTTGAATGATGGGGGGTGGAGCCCCATACAGGATCTCAAAGGGAGTTAGCCCATGGACATACGGGGAGTTCCGGACTCGGAAGATGGCCAAGGGAAGGAGTGTCACCCAATCACCGCCAGTCTCCAGGGCCAATTTGGCTAAAGTCTCCTTTAGTGTCCTATTCATCCTTTCTACTTGCCCTGAGCTCTGGGGGTTGTATTCACAATGTAACTTCCAATTGGCCCCCATAGCCTGGGCTAGTCCCTGCAGGACTTTACTAACGAAAGCCAGACCATTATCTGACCCAATTGCTTCGGGCACCCCATATCTGGGTATGATTTCCTCTAGCAAGGCCTTTGCCACTACCTGACTCGTCTCCTTCTTTGTAGGAAAAGCCTCCACCCAGCCCGAAAAGGTATCTATGAATACCAGCAAATATTTGTACCCAAACTTTCCTGGTTTTACCTCAGTAAAATCCACTTCCCAACTTCTTCCCGGAGCCCTCCCCCGTTCCCGAGTACCTGTATGGTGCCCCTCTCTTCGTCCTGGTTTCATGCTGTGCAGCTGGCACAATCTTCCACAATTTGGCGGACTGCCACGGTCTGGATCAGAAATCGGAGCTGCGCGGATGTCAGCAGGTCAACAATTTTCTCCGCCCCAAATGGGTGGACTTATGTAAGTTAATCAACAGGAATCGTCCGAGTTTTTCGGGCAGAATTAACTTGCCTTCCAAGTCGCTTCTCCATCCGTTTTCCCCTTCTCTAATGGGGGAGTGGGCTCTCATCCAGGTGAAATCCTCCGTGGAGTATTCTGGTTGGGGGAGTAGCGAAGGGAGCTCTGGGACAGGCACGTCTACAGCCACGACCATGGAAGGACTCACCATTGCTGCTCTCTTTGCTTCTTGATCTGCTCTGTTGTTACCGACAGCTTCCAGCGTCTTGGCAGACTGGTGGCCTGGGACATACATCACTGCCACTGCCTTCGGTTTTTCCACTGCCATTAATAGACGCTGGACCTTGGCCAGGTTCTTTAGATTTTTCCCTTCTGCTGTGCGGAATCCCCTTTCGCGATAGATGGCCCCGTGGACATGGATGGTACCGAAAGCATAGCGACTATCCGTGTAGATATTGACTCGCTTTCCTTTTGCCCTCTCCAGGGCCTCTGCCAAGGCAATTAATTCCGCTTTTTGGGCTGAGGTTCCGGGTGGGAGAGTGCTGCTCCATACCGTATTTCCTTCTTGGTCGACTACAGCTGCCCCTGCCCTTCGGACTCCATCTTGGACAAAGCTGCTTCCATCCGTGTACCAGTTTAATTTGCAGCTGGACAGGGGGGTATCCTTTAGGTCAGCCCGTACCTGTGTAACTTCAGTGAGGAATTCTTTGCAGTCATGGACAGGTGTCGGTAGTTCCGGGTTAGGCAACAGGGTGGCAGGGTTCAGGGTTACGGGATCTGTGAATGTGATTCAAGGGGAATCCAACAAGAGCCCCTGGTAGTGGGTGAGCCTGGCATTTGTCATCCATTTCCCGGGGGGTTGTTTAAGGATTCCCTCCACCGGGTGAGGGGCCGTTACCCAAAGGGCCTGTCCAAAAGTTAATTTATCGGCTTCTCTCACTAGCATGGCAATGGCCGCTATGATGTGGAGGCAGGGGGGCCATCCCGCTGCTACTGCATCTAATTGCTTGGAAAGGTATGCCACAGGTCTCTTCCAGGGGCCTAGTTCTTGGGTCAGGACTCCTTTGGCTACACCCTTTTTTTCATCTACAAATAGAGTGAATGGTCTTGTAGGATCTGGCAAGGCTAAGGCAGGGGCCTGTAAAAGAGCGTCCTTTAGCTGGTCAAAGGCCTGTTGTTCTCTTTCCTCCCCCATCTCCAATCCGGAGCCTCTTTGGTGGCCTCATATAAGGGTCTGGCTATCTCTGCAAATCCCGGAATCCAGAGTCTACAGAATCCTGCGGAGCCCAGGAACTCTCTCACTCCCCTAGTGGATGTGGGGGATGGGATAGCCAAAATAGTCTGTTTCATGGCATCAGTCAGCCATCTTGCCCCATCTGCGATCCGATAACCCAGATATGTCACTGACCTTTTACAGATGTGGGTTTTCTTGGCACTCGCCCAATATCCCAGCTCACCTAATTCCATTAGCAGGTGTTCAGTAGCCTCGTTGCATTCCTCTCGGGTTTCTGCCGCTAACAGTAAATCATCAACATACTGTAATAGAGTGACTCACGGGTGGCTCCAGCGAAAGGGTTCCAGGTCCTGGCTCAGGGCCTTGTTAAACAGGGTGGGAGAATTTTTAAATCCTTGCGGCAGTCTGGTCCAAGTAAGCTGTCCAGATTGGCCCCCATCCTCATGCTACCTGAAAGCAAATAGCGGCTGGCTAATTTCTGACAATGGAATGCTGAAGAAAGCATCTTTCAAATCAAGGGTTGTATACCACACTTGCGAGGGGGGTAGGTGGCTGAGCAAGGTATAGGGATTCGGAACGGTGGGATGAATGTCCTCCGTCCGCTCGTTTACCTTTCCTAGGTCTTGCACAGGCCTATAGTCCTTGCTTCCTGGCTTTTGGACGGGAGCAGAGGTGTATTCCAGGCGGACCGACAAGGCCGCAGTACTCCTTCCTTTAATAGCCTGCAGATATGAGGGGCTATGCCTCTTTGAGCCTCCTCGGGCATAGGATACTGTTTCACCCGAATGGGAAGAGTGGAAGCCTTCAATTGTATAACTACGGGAGGGAGGTGTTTGGCGAGCCCAATTCCCGCAGTCTCTGCCCAGGCCGTGGGAAATCTTACCCATTGGGCCATGTCCCCTCCTGGCTCCTGTTGACTCTCAAACAGACGATGTTCGTCAACCAATGATAGGGACAGGACATGTATCGGGCTCCCCTCTCGATCAGTCACAATTATTCCATCTGGCTCAAAATGGATATGGGCCCCTATTTTGGTAAGTAGGTCCTGTCCGAGCAGGGGAGCGGGGCTCTCAGGAACGACCAGGAAGGAGTGTGTGACCTGGTGTTTTCCTAAGTTTACCCTTCTTTTGGTAGTCCATGTACATAACTGTGTACCGGTGGCCCCCTGAACGACACTTGTTCGTTCCTTGTTCAAAGGTCCACGTGCCTTGTTTAAGACCGAATACTGGGCGCCGGTATCCACCATGAACCCCATCGGCTTCCCCTCCACATGTACTGTTACCCAAGACTCGGGGAGGGGGTCTGAGCCCCGTCTCCTTCAGTCCTCTTCTCTGGCTAGGAGGACTCTGGCCTGCTCTACTGCTCGTTCCCTTTCCCTTTTATCCCCCGGTCTCCTTCCAAACCCTCTTCTTCCCTTTAACTTAGGGCATTCTCTCTTTCAATGCCCAGTTTCCTTACAGTAAAAACAGTGTTCCTTATCCGGGGTCCTGGCGTGGCCCCCTCCCCTGGGTTGGTCCCGGACACCCGCTAGGAAGATACGGGCCATTTCTCTTTGTTGCTTTCAGTTCTCCTTAGCCTGGAACTCCCTGTTCTCCTTTCTCAATTTCTCCTGGGCCTCCCTGTCTTCCTTTCTCTGCCTTTCCTCCCTTTCTTCTGGAGTTTCCCTAGCGGTAAAGACCTTCTCTGCTATTTGTAGCATTTCCCTAATGGTCATTTCCCCTAAGTTTTCCTGTTTATTGAGTTTTCTCCTAATGTCTGGAGCTGCCTGATTAATGAATGAGAGCACCACAGCAGACCGGTGGAGCTCCTCCTCAGGGTCAATAGGGGTGTACTGATGGTATGCCTCATAGAGGCACTCTAAGAAACTGGCCGGGCTTTCATTTTCCCCTTGGACGACTGCTTTTACTTTTGCAAAGTTGGTGGGCCTTCTAGCGGCCGCTTGGAGACCAGCCATAAGAGTCTGGAGGTAGATTCGGAGACACTCCCTACCTTCTGCGGTCCCGAAATCCCAATCAGGGCGGCGTACAGGGAAGGCCTCATCTATGGCCGGTTGGAGAGTTGTGGGTCTCCCATTATCCCCCAAGACGTTTTTTCCTGCTTCGTTGAGGATGCACTCTCGTTCCTCCGTCATAAAAAGAGTATTGAGCAGCTGATGACAGTCATCCCAAGTGGGACGGTGTGTATGCATGATGGACTCCGAGAGATCTATGAGACACTTGGGGTCTTCTGAAAAGGGAAGGTTCTGCATCCTCCAGTTATACAGATCACTGGAGGAGAATGGCCAGTACTGAAACTGTTGCCCCCCTCCCAGTCCCACTTGGCCTACCATCTGGACTGGAAGTCTAGGGACAGTTTCCTCCCCCTGTGTTGATGAGGAGGGCCCATCTTCCCCCCTCCCTTTCCCAAACCCCTTGGGGGTGAAGTCTTTGACCCATTCCTCCTCCTGCTGCCATTCCTGTTGAGGAGGATGAGGAAATTTCCTCCTCCGGGGCACTGACTTGACCAGGGGGAGTCACGTATGGAGGCGGCCGATCTTCCTCTGCCCCTGCGAGGGATGGGTAAAGAGGGGAACTCTCTGGTAAGACCGGAGATGGTAAGGGAGGTGCCCTGTTCTGAGGACCAGTCAGGGTGGGAAGAGGAAGTTTCTCCTCCTCCTTTATGACCAAGGTGGGCGTGACTGGGGTTTTAGCCCCGGGAGCCGAACTGGAGGGGTGAGTCAGAAAAGCTGTTAACCAAGGGGGGGGGGGTTCCTCACCAGATCCTCCCAAACCATAATGTAAGGGACTTGGTCTGGATGGCCTCGATTGCCTGGCCGAAAAATGACTGCTTTAATCTTAGTGATCATGTCTAGGGAGAGGGAACCTTGAATGGGCCACCCGACTCCGAAGGTGGGCCACTCTGCAGAACAAAAGGTGTTGAACTTACCTTTCTTGATGACCAGACCCGCATTTAAGGCCCTTTCTTTAACTTCTGAAAAGTGAGAAAGGATCAAAGACTTTGGGGTTGTTTGTCCCTGTCCCATTGTGGAAGGAGAATCAAACACCAAGAGAGATAGAACAAAAAGGGTAAAGGCAACAATAATTCCACACACACACAACACTCTCCAGCACTCGCTCGGACCGGTCCTTCTCTCACACTGGTGCGCACCCCATTCAACCTCCTCACCGTCCGACTTGGATATCAGGCCGAAAGGCGTCCACTTGAGGGGTGGTTGGTCGACTAGCTCAATTAGTTCTTCACCTGGCGCCAGGATTTCTAAAATGCTCGAGCCCAAATGAGAGGAGAACCTCTCCCGGCAGGACCCTGCGGTCCTCCTAATGAAATTCTCAGAATAGAACTCCCTGGGGATTGGCCAAATCCCTGCCGCGGCCCAAATGGAACACTCAAGTTCCTCCAAATGAGGGTCTTGGATCCCCTCCCAACGCCTAGGACTTGGGATCGCCCCTGCTTTCTTGCGGGCAAGTTCTGTCTCTCGAGAAAATGGAATCTCGGTGGGACCTCCAAATGTTAGGAACGGGAATCCTATTCCCCCGAGAGACAGAGAGCCAGGCGTGAATGCAATCAACAAAGCAGAGTTTATTGGGCTGGCTAGCCAGGGTCGAGCTCCCACACGGACACGCAGGACCGGTTAGGAAAACACGACCCTCAGCCTCTTTAGGGGAAATTTTATATAGACCACTACCTGCCGTTACAGCAAAAGCCTGCGCAGCACTTAACCAATGATTTTGTAACACAGAGTAAAAGGTCAGCAGTTGCGCGCGTATTTTCATTATCAACATTGAGCAAGCAGGCAGAGCACATCTTGCACGTACATCCCGTCACCTTTCGCAACCTTCTCACATTCCTCACGTTCTATATCCCCGAGCCGAGCCCTGCTGCCCTGCTTATCTTATCTACACGGGGCATCTGGTACTGGTTTCTCCAACAGGGGGGTGGGGTCCGTTGAGACATCTCATTCCTTCTTATCCCTTTCAATTTGACCATCTTTCCTGAAAGGCTCAAATTAGGTTGTATCTTGTCTGAATGGCTTTATTTAAGATAATAAGGACTTTATCATTTTACCCAAAGACATTAATTACTTTCCCATCATTTTTTATAAATTGAGAGCTTATTCTAGTGATTTTTCTCAGTTGAACAACATCTACTAGGGAAAGATGCGTTATCAGCAAGTTCTAAATGGCACTTCTTTAGCTTCAAAAAGACTCTTGTGCCATGTAGTTCCCTCTTCTTCCTGTTCAACACAGTCTTACCATGATAATCAAATTTAAGAAACTTATCTATTCTTTGTGTTGTTACATTTATTTCAGTGACTTCATAATACTATATGACAGCTCTATATACTCTCATATGCTATTATGACTTTCAGTTCCTTAGAAACTCAATATTTGAAATTCTTTCCATTTGTAGACCTTCATATTTCCACTTATTTAAATTGCTCCATAATTGGTCAGATCTCTGCCTCTGTTCATAAGGTATATAACATGATTCTTAAGCATCAATCTGCATTTTAGTGACTTTTCTGTTTACTTTGTGTACTTGTTATAATATATCAGTCCTTCTTGACTCTTTTAAACTATATGTCTCATTTTAGAGTCCTTAAATATTTTAGCTGCAGACTCTTTAAGGGAAAAAATCACTTTAAAAGATTTTTTTTTCATGAAACTCTCACTCTTTGACAAAGTCCACATGGTGGTCACACCCTATAAAAATTGTTATGCTATGTGTTCCTCTTGTATACAACCCATGGATAAAGTTTCAATTAGAACTTTTAACAGGATGGTAGTGAGTAAAACAGAAGCTGAATAAAAAGTTAAATGAAAAAATAAGTTTCATGATTGCTATAATTTAGATCTTGAATGTCTTCAAAGGCCCATGTGTTGAGGGCTTGGTTTCCAGCCTGTGACATTATTTAGAGGTGATGAAGTCTTAGGAGATAGAGCATAGTGTAAGGAAGTTAGGTCACGGGGGCATCCCCTTGATGATATGGGGGTCCTCAACTTTCCTCATTCTTTTCTTTGTTTCCTGAGTGCCACTAAATTAATAGCTTGCTCTACCTTTTGCTCCCTGATGCATTGACTCACCACAGACCCATATGAAATAGGGCCAAGGGACCACAGCCTGAAACCAGGAGACAAAAATCCAAAACTTTGATTTTTTTAAATTGATTGTCTCAGATATTTTGTCACAGTGACATAATTTATTGATACAATGACTATTGGTTAATCTCTGCTACTTAAATTTGTTCTAAAGCACTGATCACAATGTGTGATTAACATAAAGATCAAGTAATTGAATAATATTTTTAGAACTGGAGAAGTTTTTATAAGAGAAAGAGGTATGTTCTACTTTTCTAGGTAGAATAATGTTTTGTACATCATTAGCTTCAAATAAAATTTGAGAAAAATATGTTTTATATAGGGGATTTGTTTTTCTTTAAATACATACATATCTCCAATGTCCTTGTATTTTGCATTAAAAAAAGAATTACTTTGGGTTTTGCTTTTCTTTTTTCCATTTGCCCAGTTCTACTTCTTGTCATAGAATAAAACATTCTCTTTCAAAGACAATACTGGAAGTTCTCTAGGGAGTGGTGTTGCTCTATTGAGTGATCTTTGATCAGATTGTAATGGAAAAATCCCTGCAGGTGATCTAAAATGTGTACATATATTTGAATACATAAAATATGTATTTTTTTATTTTATCCATCATTGACACTTCTAAATATGGACTTCTTTAGCATGCTGGTTCCAAAATGATAGGATTGTCTTGGGAGTAGATTTCAAAAGAGTGACAATTTCAGAAACTGATGATGAAAATAATTAGATTTATAAATTCTTTTGTAACCACAGAGTAAGTTTCAATAGTGATAGTGAAAGCTGCCACTATATAGAGTACATATAAATAGAAAGGACTTTAGAAACCCAATCTAAAAGGTATCTAATATTCTTTTCCATTAAGTATGTTTTAAATATTGTTATGAATCATGATGTTCACAAGTTTAAATGGAGTAAAATAATGGATAATAAAATACTCATTTATTTAAAAAATTTAAAGATAATTTTTATATAAAAGAAATATGTGATACTACCTCTATTAACATGAGTTCAAAGATTCCAGACTATGGACATTTATGTATATATACATATGTGTATATATTTATATGTATATAATCTCTTTTTAATATGTGTTTGCATTTGTTTTCAAAGAAAAGCAAGAATACTAAAAATTAGGATTATCTATTTGTTTAGATGTCACTTATTTTTTCCCATATGGCTACATTTACACATAAATTGTGTTACTTTATTAGAGGGGAAGTACTATGGAACCATTTCTAGAACTTAGGACAATTATAAGTAGTCAGATTGAGATAAGCAATTGAAACCAATAAATTACTTCAACGTAATCCCCTTTGTATTTATTTGTGAAAACAGAAGTTTAAGTTAGAGTTAAGAACATTTCCTTTCACAACTATATTCTAAAAGCATAATAAACACTTATTTTTCATATGCATGAATTATAATTAAAATTTTACCTTGGAGTTCTAGTATTTATGGATCATTTTATGAAATTAGGCTGAGCACTGGTGGCTAATGCCTATAATCCTAGCTACTCAGTAGGCAGAGATCAAGAAGACCATGGTTCAAAGCAAACAGTTTGTGAGATCCTATCTCCAAAACCACCATCACAAAACAGAATGGTGGAGTAGCTCAAGGGCTCAAGGTGTAGGCCTTGAGTTCAAACCCCAGTACTGCAAAAAAAAAAAAAAAGAGAGTGAGAGAGAGAGAGAGAGAGAGAGAGAGAAAGATTAGGTAGACAAGATTTTATTATAATGAATACATTTTAAAAAAGTGATGAGTGTTATATCACATATCACATGCACATTCAACTGCCTTTTTGGGGAGACTAGAAAGTCTTAGGTAGCAATGTATCACATCCATTATGGACATTCTAGCCTGCTGTTAATTTTAATATACTGCATCAGAAGACTACAGCTTTTGACAACTTTTTCCTTATGTTTTCTTAAAAGTCACTTCTACTTACTTTATGGTACATTAATAGTATATTCTACATGGAATTTTTACTCTTTTCTTAAATCTAGAGAATGTGCAAAACCATTTCTCAAAATTTCTTGTCTGCTTTGAATTTTGTTTTATCATTTTGTAATTTCCACATACTTTCCAAAAGGAAAAATACATAAATTTAGTCTATTAGTAATAAATTTTATATCATTGACATGTGGTATGAGCTAAGCATTGTTCATCCAAAGAAAAACCTATTGAGATTGTGAAAACCTGTTTCATGTAGCAGACATGTTAAGTTCATTCTAAAATTATCATTGTATTTTTATGGGAATGGTAAATTAAAATGAATGCATACAAATTATATGTTTCATATTTTATGACTGAGGCAACCAATTTTAGTTTATTCTCTTCTGTTCATGTATTTTTTATTTTTATAATTGAAATTGTGCTAGTAAAATGGTTTTCTCAGTTACTTTTATGTATATGTATCCTTGGTATTACATTTGTTCAACCTCACTTTTGAAACTCAGATCATATGAACATACTATCATTTATTTAACTACTGCACTATTATAGAAAATATCATTTCAAATTCTTACTATTAAAGCAAGTTTGACATGAAAATTCTTATGTGTGAATCAATTCTGATAATGTCTTCTGATTAGGTTATATCCGGTGACATTTCTGTGTCAGTGGCATGACACCTTGATGTATACTGCCAACATACTTTCTAGAAAGTTTTAACAACTTGTGATCTCAGAAAGAATTTAGAATGTTCTTTTTAAAACATCATATTCATCAATATGAATTTATCCTTTTATTAATTCTATCTCAATGTGTAAAGATCTATTCCATTACTTTATATACATTCTTATTATTACTTAGAAAAGAGAACACTGTTATATAACTATTCACCATTTTACTTTTCACCTCTTTTTTTATATCATGTTATAATAATGCCCAGAAGAATACCTAGAATGGGAATTTTCAGATGCAGGTTATCCCTGCCAAGCTGACATACAAAAAAGCCATATAAATTAGTAAAAAAGTGTTTATACAGAATTTTTCTGACATATTTGTATACATGGGAGAATATGTGTCCTCTCATTTTGTCTCCCTTTTCCAAAATTTCATTTGCCTGTTTATCTTTCCAGATTTTTTATGCTCATTTTATGAACTTACTCCCTCCCCAAATCTCATTAAGACTTTGAATAAAATTGCTATAACTTATAAATTATTATAATAACTTGCAAATTGTATATCATCTTTACAATATTCAATTTCTTATTTCCAGAACATAGTGTGTTTTCAATATATTATTTTTCTTGTTCTCTTTGGAATTCTGGAATAATACTGTTGGGGAAGGTGGCTCTAATTTACTCAAGAGACCCCAAGAGACTTAAGATCAAGGTCTGGCAGAAGAAAGATCCATTTTGCATTCACTAGTCTTCACTGCACACTCTTCTGCAGCATGTAAATTGACTTAAACATTAGTTAACTTTATTCAGGAATGGCTGGACTAGAGACAATTGTGCTAAAACAGAGGTATGAATCACTATTTCTAGGAAGCTGAAAAAGATGTATCAGAAACTCAAACTTTACGGCCACCAAAAGCTAGTGGAGATGTTATTAGCACATAACAAGGTGCTACTAGGCTTTCCCTACTTTAGAGAGGAAGATAACACTAAGGAAATAACTGAAGACTGCAGCAATGGATGGCAGCAGGATGCAAGAGATAAAATGCAACAGGCACTGGACTTAAGCATATCTGAGACCAGCAAAGATTGTGAAGGAACTGGTTGAATCTGAATCCTCTTTCATTGCACTGTTACAAGTTTCATGAAGCTGCTCCTTATATAAGCCCAGCTATAATTTTGCATAGGATAAGTAAAAAGAGTACCTGAAATGAGAAGAATTTCTTGAGTATTAGATTATTTGATTTTTCTGTGTTCAGGTTCAGTGTGATAAGCAGAATGGATATAATATATCAGAATGATTAAAATATGGCATGAGCTCTGAAATCATATTACTTAGTGTCAAAATGTACCTCTGCTACATACTTCATACTAGAAACATGGACTTCAGGACTAGGATGTCATTACCAAGCACCAAAACCCTGAGTTCAATCCCTACTACACAAAAAAAACCAGACTTCACCTGCAAGATGGAAATTATGAAACATATCTCTCAAATTTTTATAATATTTGAAGTGGAATGATACATGTAAATGTTTTATCTCTTTCTATTTTCCTCTTTCCTCCCTTCTTTATTTCCTCCCTCCCTTCCTCCCTCCTTTCTTTCTTTCTTTTCTTTCTCCTTTCTTCTTTCTTTCTCTTTTTTCTTGTGATGCTGGAGGTCAAATCCAGGACTTCACTTGTGCTAGACAAGTGCTCTACCACTGAGTCACATCCCCAGGCAGTATGTAACTGTTTTAGAAAAGCGTTTAGCAAGGAACATGTTATCCACTGTCAGCATTACCATCAACAAGTTTTAAACACTCAGGGTGAGAATCAGAATATTTACAAACAAAATTTAAAAGTAGTTCAATTTCCTTACATATTCAATAGTTCCAAGAGTTAGAGTGAGTAAATTTGTACTTTATTGCCTTCTACTCCAACTTTCATATGACATGAGAGCATCCCTTTCATATATTCAAATGAAGATATTGACAACAATGATTGACATTTAAAAAGCATGAAATGGTGCAGCTACTGTGTATACATGAATGTAAATGGAAAAATGATATTTATTGAAACTATTCCAGGAATGGGAGGAGGAGGATATGAAAGACAAAAGTGGAGAGGGTGCATTCAAGTATGATGTATTTGATATATTGTAAGAACTTTTGTAAACACCACAATGTACATTCAACCAGCACAATAACAAAAAAGAGACCACTTTTTAAAAAAAGCATGATCCAGTCAAATAAGCTTTAGGCAGTATCTATATACCTATATATCTATATATGTTCCTTTTTTAGAAGCCTCATAACTAATTGAAGCATAAGGAACAAAAACATAGAGAAACAAATAAGCCAACAACAATGAAATATTAACAAAAACTCTCAAGATTACATTTCTTAGCTCCTTCCTATGAAACTCCTGAGCATCAGGAAGCAGTAAGGCTCCATGAATGGCATATTGTTTGGGGGATTCCCCAAAACCACCTTCAGGTTTAGTGATTCACTGTAAAGATCCACACTACTCATAAAAGCAGTTATACTCATTGTTATGCTCTATTATAGTGAAATGGTACAAAAATCAGTAGAAGAAAAAAAGGTGGATAGAGCAGGGTCCATGAGAGGTTAGATACAAGTTTTCAATTGTTCTCTTCCAGTAGAGTCATATGAACAACAATTATCCCAGCACTGATGTGTGCAACAATATCAATGGAGTACTGCCAACCAGGGAAGTTCACCCAAGAATTGGCATCGAGTATTTTCATTTGGAGATGACCCTAGTTACTCAATCTCCAACTCCTCCCTAAGTCAACTTGATTCCCTATGGCCCAAGTCCCCAACTTTGTAAATCACATTGTTGTGTCCTAAAGCCCTAGGTAAAAAAACACTATCATCAAGTAGAATATATTGAAGGCTTAAAAGTTAACACTAAGGAGCAGGTCAAGGGCCAGACCGTTCTTTCACATATACAGAGCTGGAATTCCCCAACCCTGACAATCAACTCTTTACTACACATTTAAGAAAGTACTTTTTAAAGAACAATTTAATCATGTTAATATTATTTTAGTTTATTAGTTTATTTCAATTTTTACTATGTCCTATATTCAGTACTGCCTAGTATATAGTAATAGAAAATATGACACTACCTGAAACAATTGTACTAAAGAAAAAAAGAACATATTTATTGATTTCTACTATGTTACAGAAACTTTGCAAGTTCATTTACTATGTCATTTTAGGTAACCCTCATAAAACTCTAATATATGTGTCCAAATTTGATCTTTTTCCAAATGTGAAAACAGAGACTTGAAGAGATTAATTATTTTCTCAAGGTTGTTTATTCATACACTCTTTTAATGTCAAATGTTTACTGTGACCCAATTCATAGATGATACCGAGAATAAAATAAAACCAAAGTAAGCATGCTTCAGCATCTCAGAGAGCTAACAATCTAGAGCAGAAAAGACAAGCAAACGAATAGCATCTACTTCTTAGGAGAAAGGTAAAATTCCTATCTAGATCCTCTTTCCATTATATACTCTCTCCTGTAAATGATCTTATTCACATCCTGGGTTTAATGGGTGTTTTAAAATCAGACCTCTCTTCTGTATCCCAGGGACACGTGTCACACTGTCATCTCTTCTTAGCTCTCTTAAAGTCATATCACATTTAACATTTCAAAACTGAACATGATCCCTTGAAAACAACATTCCCTGACAAACACAACTGATGATCTTCCATATCTCAGAGACTGGCACTGTCTATCCTGTTGTGAAATCTGACAGTCATACCTGGTGTTTCTGTTTCAATTGTCACTATGTTCCTCACCAAAACTTATAGGCTACTGCTCTTCAGATTCACTTCTATCTATCTACTTCTTTATCTCTCACCACATCTCCCTAGCACAGGATATCATCAACTTGTCTGGAATATTAAACAACCTCCTCAGCTGGTCTATCTGCATCTACAATGATCTCTGCCAACCATTCACAAGTGTCAGGGTGTTATAGTGAAAGGGCAAATCTGATCATATTACTTATGGCTTCTGCTTAACACTTTTCAGTTATTCCCCCATTGCAATCAGGATAGAAAGAACAAAATGCTCAACATGTCCACACATTTCTGAATGACATGTTCTTATACCTGATGTCTCCTATCATCTTCCTCTTTATTCTCTGCTACTTTCAGTGTTTAAATAAATATTGCATATCATCATTTATAGGACAATAGAATAATTCCTGCATATGGAGTTAATGCCTAGTCATTTAAATTTTTACTCAGTTGTCTCTGCCTCAGAAAAATTTTTCCTGAATCCCTTGAGTATATTTTTACTATTTCTACACTTTCATCTGTATACTTATTTTTCATGGAACTTGAGAATTGTAATTTTGCATTATTTTGGAGAGGTATATTTAATTAATATGACACCCTTGGGACACTTAAGTTCCAGGTTAGCAGGGACCATTTGTTTCTTATTCTCTTTCTTATCTTCAACACCTATCAAAGCTAAGTTATTATATGATATATACCACGTATTTATTATATGAGTAAACAAATAAAGGAATCAATGAGTAGCACAGTTAAGATGAGACATTCAGCAAATCTGATTCTTCCCAATATAAAATGCCAAAATTTTCAGTCTCAAGATTTAAATATTAATCATTTAATTTTATTTAATGTTCAACAAATACATGTTGAATGTCCTCTTTTTTGATCCAGAAGACTTAATAGTGAAAAAGGTAGATAAGATCCATTTTATCATGGTATTTATATTTTACAAGGGTAAGACATACAAAAAGCAAGTAAAGAAATTAATATTTTAGAAAAAACAAAACAAGAACCATAAGGTAGTGAAAGTAGACCTCAATGAGTCAAATGAGTCGAGAATATGTGAATTTAAATAGAAAGTGAATATTTGGGATATGGAGTAAAAGCATGGATGTGGGAATGGCATGTGTGTGGATATTACTTTAACACTATTTTGTAAAAAAAAACAAATTAAAGCTTAAGAAAAGAATTTGCCACTGTAGACTTGGCAGTTCCAAGAAATGATCTGTGAGTCTTTGTGTTTGTATGTTGTTTGCAGAAAGAAAGTTCAGTAAAGGGATATAGTTGGTTTTATTTTTCTTCTCAAAAGGGCCATACTCATGCTACATAGTATATAAGGCTATTAGGAAGTTGTGGGAATAGAAATGGATAATAGAGAATTAGCACCAGTTTGGGGTGTGACTTCAAAGGCAATAGATGAGTGATTCTCAGATATTTATTATTATGTTGGACTAAAGAGGTATTATTGTGTTCTTTCTATTACCACTTAGCTGTTAATGGTGGTAAAGAATGAATGGGTCAGAAAGTCAGGAGGCTAACTTCTAAAATTCTTTATAAAATGTATTAATTATTGCTAAATATGACATTAATGACTAAAATAATGACATTACTAACATTGTGGCAGCATAATGTGGTGTAAAGAGCAGAGGCCTAACAGGTCAGTAATCTCTGTCTGCTATTAACTGGTCATGTGACCATTAACAGGTCAATTCACATCACTTAGCTGCACTTCTTTCATTTTTAAATTAACCTTTTAAGGTTTTTTTTGAGATTAAAATTTCTATGATTTTATGATATGTGTCTTGTAGCAAGATTGTATCGTAATCTGTGTTAAATGTTGGTCAGAGAAAGAGGATTTGAAAATAAAAAACTTGCAAGAGAAAATATTCAAGGTTATATTATTTGCATCTTCTTATATTCAAGGTTATATTATTTGCATCTTCTTAAATTATCTGTAGTCTGTTAGACTTGTTCATTAGACGTCGTTGTGAATGAAGTACTACCAGGAGGGGTTGCTCTTGTTACTGATAAGCCTATGAGCTTACATCCTTCTTGTCTTCACCTTTAAAACAACATTGTACTTTTTGTATATGCCTTGTACAGATTGCAAAACCATTAAATAACATAGAGTAGTTGTGATTTTATCATATTAGAATTAATATTTGACAGTGTTTATACAGGTACATGCTTCCTGAATGAATGAAATGAAACATGGATGGATGGATTTCATGGGTGAATTATTTAAAGGAAAAATAAGCCAACTGTAGAATTGTAAAATTGCCTATTGGTATTTTAGAAATTTGCTGTTGTCATATTGCTAATCTTTTCCTTATTGTCTCTTCATTATGAGTTTGAAAAAAGATGTATTCTTCAAGGAGCAAAATTTTTGCGTGCATTCATAGTAATAATAAAAAGAGAAACAAACAGTAAGCAAACTCAACAAGAATTCTAATCCAACAGAATACCATAACCATAACCATGTTTCAGTTTGACTTTGTTGGAGAGTAGAAATTTTTTCAGAAGAAATGTGTAGGTACCATACCATGTTCCATTCAAATAATATTTTATCTGAAAAAATAATATTACCATAGTTCCTCTTATTCATGATGATGTGCTCCAAGACCACCAATCAATGCTTTAAATACATGAGTACTGAGACTCTATATATCATGTTTTTTCTTATATATACATACTTACGATAAAGTTTAACTTATAAATTAGGCAAAGCAAGACATCAACAGTTAGCAATAAATGCAATTATTATAACAATGTAATTGTAATACAAATTATATGAATATAATCTCTTCCTTAAAATATCTTTTACTTTCACTTGCAGGAAACACATTTTGAATTGTCTTTGGCATATCTGAATTGATAGTATCATTGTCCTTGCACATTCTGGCCATTATTGAATAAAATAAGTCTTTCTTAAATACAAGTACTGAAATGCTATAATAATCAATCTGATAATGGAGATGATTATTAGTTAACTGATGGGAAGCATATAGAATATGGATAGCTAGACAAACAGATCTTGGGTTGGATGGAATGGGATGGAACAATACTTCATCATGCTACCCAGAATGGTGTACAATTTTACATTCACGAGCAATTTATTTCTGGAACTTTCCTTTCAGTATTTTTAGAACACAGTTGGCTGCAGGTAACTGAAACTGTAGTAAGTGAAACCTCAGATAAGGCAAGACTACTACACAGCTTCTTAGAAACACATTTTTTATCTTTATCTCAAGATAATAATAAACTATAATATTTATGCATTTAGCATAAAATATACCAATATACTAAAATAAATGACCAAGACAAATACAGGGTCAGTAGAAGATAATATTATATTGGGTCAAATATCCTATAACATATAGGTAACTAACTTGTTTCAAGCCAGATCATCTATTACCCCAAATCAGTAACTGTGTTTGAAACTATTTCAATTACACATGCACCTAGTCAACTTTCATTTGTGCAAGGAATATGGAGCATCTGTTGAATTCAAGGAATATGATTTCAAATGCCTTATGCTCTGGTGCACATGTGCACACCTCTATAAGTTGTAAATAGCTGTTATCACTTGTAAGGATAACTTAATTAAACTTGCTTATTAAAAATCTTTAATTCGTTAGTGATAAAATCTTGATTAGTACATTTTCCTGCTAGGTGACCTTCTAATTTAATAGAAAATGAATTTTTAAATGGGGGGAAAATGCCTATGGCAGAGATTTTGTGCGAATGAATAGACTTTGCAATACACATAGGGATATATTCTAGCCTAATTAGTAAGGGTGCAAATGAATTTTTATTTCATACACCAGAAGTGTCATTGATGAACCACAGTGAGGAGTTGAAATACATTCAGATTGGCAGTGTGGGACTGAAATCTGTGGGAAAATCACAAGCTAATTCATTGATTGCCCCTTGGAAATTACTGCTGTTAATTGTTAGGTAATTAACATGGAGCTACAATTATATTGGCCTAAGGGGGTGATTAATGTTTCAGCATGTCACATTAGCAGCGGCTGGATTTTCAAAGCTTTCTTTCCACATGGTTTAGGAGACAGATGGTATATTGTGTATGGATTTTTTTTTTGTACTAAAGTTTATACTGAGAGCTAGTGTGTGAATTTTCTGTTCTTGCACTTCCTTAATAGACATGAATTTAAACACAAGAATTTGGAAATGTTTAAAAAATAATATCATATTTGTTAATAACATTCCTTTAGATGAAATTATACATATATATATTGCTAAATGGGAAATTTATCTTAATTTTATGTGTTGGTATAAAACCAAGGCTGCCTTAAATTTGAGTAGTTGGCATTTTTCTATATATGTATTAAATTATTTAGTGATAGTAAGAAGAAAAAGAATTGCTTGATATCATGTTTGTAACAATCAATATAATTTAAGCAGAAACCAAATAAAGCACACAGAGCCAATGCATTCAGTAATAACAAAGTGGTGTACATTACTATCTCTAACCTGCATCCTGCTATCTGTGTCACCTAAGGTACAACTATCTTATAATGAAAATAATTATGAACAAAATAATATCCAAACCATAACAACTTTTACAATTGCAAGTTTATTTACAGATAAGTCAATCATTAATTGATCACAGATATGCAACATAGCTATCTTGTGCAATATTTTTAATAGACAACCCATCTGCTTTTGTTTGAAACTCATTTTGACTGAAATGGTTAATAAAGTTCTCAAAGTATTTTAATTTTTAATACAAGTCAATGTGGTATATTGCCTCTTGTTAAAAGATATATTCAAACTAAAACTTAAGTAAGTTCTAAAAAACTCTTAAGGTCTCTAGAGGTGATTTTTTTTTAATTTTAAAAGTCCAATTAAGGCACATTACCTAAAGAGGTGGACTGGATTTATAGCAGTTCAAAGAAAAGCTTCTTTTATATATATTTTTTGTGAAAATTTGAGATGTCATCTTTCTTGGTTGCCTCACACTGAGGTCTTTGTTGTTACTGCAGTCTCTAGCTTTTATATTGATTTGTACTGCTTCAACAAATGACAGAAATCTTTATTATCTATAGTAAAGCCAGCCATTAACTTCTAATGTCCATTAAAACCAAAAACTTGTGAAAGGAAGGCAGTACTCTAATTTAGCCTTTAAAATAAAGAATTACTGAAATCTTGATTTTAGACAATCCTGTATTCAGATCTTTCTGCATTTCTTTTACATTCAAAATCAATGGTAATTGTTCAAATGCCTATTTTACTGCCAAGTTGACATTTCACCTCAGCTCCTCTTTTCTTTGCTTATTATAGTTTTACAAAAAAAAATTCTTGCCCTCCTAGAAATAGCAGAATATGCAGGGAAGCTAAATTAGGTGCATACATTTTTGCTGGAGGAAAACGTTTATCAAATATCTTTTTTCATCCTATTTTAATAATAGGTTTAAAGTAAAGCAAAGAATTGACTTTGATTATAAATTGTAAGCAATAAGTTAAAATTTGCATTTGAAAGTTCCCTTGGGAATGTGAAGGCCATATCTACTTAACAACTTGGACAATAGGGGCCACTTCAATTCTTTTAAGATAAACTTAGAGGTAGATTATTAACCGTAGATAAGAGTGTTCTTAAAGATACAGCAGGGGAGTAGAGAATGTCTCTTCTGAAATAAAAATAAATGCACTAAAATGCACTACTACAGATTCAAATTTGACGCGCACACACACACACACACACACACACACACACAGTTAAATAGAATTTAAATGAAGACTACAGTTGTCTGTCCTTAGAATTTGTTGACATTTTAGAATCACTGTAGTTTTAATTCCTGAGTTGTGGTTTGCCATGTATTAAAGGTTTTAAGGAATTCAGTGACTAACTCACTTCATGGGTACTATTTGCTGTTGCTAATTTACCTTAATTATAGCAATAGTCATAGTTTTAAAAAACTCTTGAATATATAGTAGTCAGAAAAATGTTTAACGTTAGACATAAAAATGGAAATTGTTATGAATATCAATGTTAGTTTGCTATTCTTGGTGATACTCTCACTTTAAAACTTAGACAAACTGAGCCAGATATCAAGAATGGCGTGGCACCATAAAATTTGGCAATTTTAGGTGCATTATTTTTTGGTCTCATACTTTGCAGATCTCAAAATTTGGTGGGAGGGCAGATATGAAAATAACTAGTGCAGTTTTATGAAGTAAGGGCTGTACTCCAAAAGAAAGCAAAGCCGTGGTGCAGAGGAGAAGAAGCTCTGAACATGTCAGTGGCAGTTTTACATCAGAGGAGGGCATGGCTTCTCAGGAGGAGAGCAATCAAGGCACTGAGATTGAAAAGCTCTAGGGGAAATAAAGAAATAAGTAGATCTAGCAACATTGGCACCCACAGTTTATGACTGTGTTGTTTAGTGAAAGGAATCATGATGAAGTATGGAAATGAAGACCATCAAGGATTTTGTAAAACCTGTTAAGTAATTTTTATGTAGTTCACTGAGAATTAAGGATCTGACGTGATAATGTTACCTAGGAAAGACCTGGGTAAACCATCAAGTTCCATTTGCTTTTGCTTTTAGTTGATTTTTAAAGTCAATAAAATTGGAGGTTACCAGGGGAGCAATATGTTGCTGCTAGCTCTGCTGAAGATGACACCTCTGACTAAAGCCACCTTCAAGGTTAAAACTGCATTTCAAGGTTAAAGTTGCATTTCACTGTCTTGTCCAGCAACAGTTGCTTTCAGTTATCTTCCCCAGTGCTCTAGTAGAAATTTGTTTTTCTCTAGCTCCCTAAGGTCCTTCAGGGAAAAGTAATCTTTTGGTATCTACTCCTATTTTCCAGGGCAAGATATCTTTTGTTATTAACTGCTTATCTACTTCTGGAGAAAGGAACTAAAAGACATAGATCATATGACTTTCCATTCATTAACTTTTCTTTAGATTTATGGACCCCAGAACATTCTGTGACCTACAAATAACAGTAACAGAACACAGAAAACCAGTTTCTAACTACCCTGGACTTCATAACTACCTTGGTGCTTGCCTGTCTGATGTGCACATCTGTAACTTCTTATATAAGCTTCTCACCTGTAAACTGTAAGCAAGATTGTGTTTGCTGGAGGTAGCCTCCATCATCTTTGGTTTGCTTGTTTTCTAAATAAATCTTTTCCCTTTTCCTAGCAACTTGCCTGGAAGTCATGGGCCTTCTCAAATGGCAAACAATTAAAGTGAATTAACAGTTATAATAATGCCATCTTTATTTTTTTATTGTAACAGAATCAGTTTAGCTGTCCATTATCTAAAAGTAATTTAAAAATCAAAGTGAGAAAGTTATTCCTTGATCATGAATTAGGCACTCATGGTTATATGACTATGAAGGCTCTCACCAAAAGGCTCATATGTTGAAGGCTTAGTTTCTAGTTTGTGGCACTATTGAAAGATGATTAGATAAGTTTGCTAATTTCATCAATGAATTTATAGCCAAATTGACTATTAGGCTATGAGGCCTGATTAGAGAAAGTAGGTCACAGGGTCTGTGCCTTCGAAAGATATGTCTTTATTCTGGCTCCTTCCTGTCATTCTCTGCTTCAGGTGACCTTGAGGTGAGCAACTTTTGAAGCCCTTCCACCATGATATTCTGCCTCAACCCAGGCCCAGTAACACTGTAGTCAGCTGACATGAACTTAGACTTCTGAACCCATGAGTCAAAATAAATCATTTTTACCAAGTATTTTGACACAGCAATGAAACAGATAAATAATACAGGCACACATTTATTGTCTATTTCACACAAGGCATGATTTTTGCATGCTAGGTTTATTAGAGTCAACAACATGAATGAAAAGTCTGCTTATAGAGCTTAATTTCTAGAAGAAGAGACTTGCAGAGAAATTAAAAAAGCAAATAAAGCCTAAGTAAATGCAATATAGTGAAAGTGCTATGGGGAAAAAGATGCACTGGCATAGGGTAATTGCTTTGCGTGGTTCAGATAGAGAATATCTCTCAGAGAAGGGGGCAAATCAGTTGTAACCTGCATGATGAAATGAAACAACCTAAGTGAAGACTTAGAGGACTAGCAATGCAAGAAGAAAGAACAGCAAGCACAAATGTCTGAATGCATTTTGAAATAAAACATTTTGAGAATCAGAATAGTGGTTTCTCTTCCCTACTTGGGGTCAGGTAACACAGTGGGATAATTATGAATATAGAATTTAGCAATCGTTTCAAATTCTTGTCAGCCCTTCATAGTTACAGACAGGTTATTTAAATATTCTTGTCTTCAATTTTCTCTTTTCCAAAATATATTGGCATCATAAGAACCTAAAGTGCACAAGCTATAGGTTAGTTGTTAATAGTGTCATCTTAGCCTCTGATTCATTTCTTCTTCCACAGTATTAAGCTATGTTATTTACCAATCCAGTACATATTTGTTTATTAATTCTTAAATACCATGTGCATCTTTGCAACTCTTTTATGTACATTATTACTTCAAAATTAGTAAAGAGTGAGGGTAAACCTGGCCAGAAGGAAGGGAATATATTGCTTGCTCTCAGTTATTCTTAATTAGTTTTTGATTATTCCTAATATTACTCTTAATTGTTAAAAAAATAAAAAATATATCAATATCTATTCCCATATTTGGGAATAAACAATATTATAGATTTGTCTAAAAATTTTAAAGAACTGCTAAAATAAGTTATTTTTTATAGGCCTGCCAACTTTGAGTGAGCCTTTCAAAATCACTTATCTAGCTCTTATTGTTATTGCTGTACCTCTGATTTATTCGTAGACATTGCTTCTAAATAAGACTTTTCTTATCCCATCACTAAAACACTTCCTTTGGCTCTAGCATTTCCAACAATCCTTTCTCAACTTTTCTCTCCTACTTCTTTTGTTGGCAATATATCTCTTACTATTGAGCTTCATTGCCAATTCCCTAAACCTCTTCTTCAAAATAAATCCTCTGACCTTCTTTTTCTAAAGTCTAATGACCAAAACAGATTCTTCTCTAGGCCTCCAAGTAATCTTATCGTTTCTGTCACTGACTGTATAAATTTACTTCTGCCACAGGCAGCCTTTAGTCATGTTTTGTGAATACTTACCACAGAACCTTCTTGTATAATGGCATCCAGTATAGTCTTCCTTTCCATTTTCCCCATAACTTTCTCCTGCCTCTTTTTATAATAGACTACACAGTTTATTTCTAAAGCATTCTAAGAGCTATAAAGGTAAATATTCTTATTTTATTGTCTAGGTCTATATTTCATATAACTTTCTTGCATATAATAAAGACAAAAATTATTAAAGGAGAAAGGAACCTTACAAAGAATGTAATCCAATATTTGTGTTACATAAGAAAATTAAAGCATGAGGAGTTTAGGTTATATTTAGATTCTAGATATTTATAACTTATACTGTATTTTCTTTGCAGTTCACAAGAAATCATCATAAAGTTATGGCTTGGGAGCTAGCTACACCTAGCAGATGTGCTTTCTTTGTCTCTAATAGAGATTTTAAAGATATTCTTTGTTGTCTCTGAACTTTATGATTTAGTAATTCTGGGCACTTATGACTATATGGTGGTATTGGCTAAAGCTCAATAGCAGCACACCAGTTAGAGAAATCATGGTCTCCAATTGGCCAGTTTCCATTATTCTCTAATATTTCATGTTCTTTCCATTAGTTATTTCTGGTACATGCCTCTCCCACTGAGGAATTGACTTATACCATTGTTTCACTGTATTCAACTGCTTTTCACATGATTAAAAACTTCAAAAATTTGACTCAGTTTCCACATCCATGAGAAGTCAGGACTTCAAAGAAGTACCAGTCACATAGCTCACAGGTATACTAGGGTTTTGTGGGTGTACAGGGTGCTTCAGTGGTGCAATTCAATAAAAATGTTTTGAGAGTCAATTCTGTCTAAAATGTTGAATGAAGTACTGAGTTCCCAGTAACAAGTGAAACTGTCCTTGGGGGATTTTACAATTATAAAATTGCACTAAAATATCCTCAAGGGTAGGTACGGTGTCTTATTTGTATCAAAACAATAGGATAACCAGCACAAAATGTATTTATTAATGTGAACTATTTAATAAGCGTAAGGGTAGGATTCAGGGGTGAAAGGTACTATGCAAAGCAAATAATATGATTATACTATTATATTTGTTACAAATATTATTAGGCCATTTGATTACTGAATTATTACTAATTTAGAGGAGTGTTCTTAATGGTCATAGTAATTGGAAGTTTTTCCTCATTTAAAGGTATATAAACCTCTCATATTAGAAATATGTCATTTATTTATGTCCCTAGTGCTTGCTATAATTATAAACAATTACATTCCTTAGCAAGCATATTAAACTGAGCTATAATAGAAAGCTAGCAAACCAGATCTTCTTTATTAACCAAACAGGTGATACTTGCTCACTAATACTAGTATATGCAGAACAGTTTTGTTAATTAGAGGTAATTGAATTTTGCAGATTTATTCACTCTATGTGCTAGGCATCTGCTTATGTTACGGGTTAGTCAGTGGCTTAAAAAAAGCAAAACCATTGTTTAGGACAGGATTTTTGCCTTCATTACCATTATGATCTAATTGAAAAAGCCAACAATGCTCAGTACACTTAAGACTTACCTAAATTTTTTCCATCACCAAACTTTACCCAAGTAGTTTCCTTGCGTGAAAAACAGTAAATCAAAATCATGTTACTGTTCATTCTTATTTAGTCTTTAGAGTGTATTTTAACAGACATGTGACCACAGGTAGGATATAGAAGGTACAATGCCTTCTTTACACTCTCCAAACTCAGTGAAATCATTCAAACAAATAAGAGTAATGTTAAATACTTGGGACAAAAAGACATCAAGTGGTTAAGGTTCCTATTGTTCCTGTTTATTGAGTACAATGTGAATCCAACACTTCATAAACCACATTGAAGGGCTAGATCCTTTCCTCAGAGGCTCCCAGATTATAGAGTCAAGGATAACTGTATTAGCTAAGTAGGTGATGAGCTCTAAAATAAAGGATTTCTAAACATTAAAAGGTTGTTTGCCTATTTTTTCTGCTTTACGTTTTTCTTTCTCAGTCACTTAAAAATAATATAAAAAAAAGGTTAGGACTTGTCTTTGACAAGAATAATAGAAAATGTGATTTTCAGAGAAGACTATTTTTAAGTAAGTCTATAAAAATAGACTGAATGTAGAGAAGTGGAAGATAGAGTGTTATGGGCATGATGAGAAAAACAGAAAGCCATACAAAGTTGTGCTACAGACATGAAATGTAGAATGAATGAGTCTACATAGATAAAAAGAGGGTCGAGAATTAAGGAGTCAAGAGCTGATTTAGCAATACATACAAGTCTGGTTTACTTTAAAATAAAAATAATGATTTGCCAAACTGCATTTATATTTTATGTGAGGTTTGTTGAGCTCTTCCTATTAAATTATGCTTTTTTAACAAATAATAATGTTGACTTTTTGAAAATTAATTTATAATTTAAAAAATGCATTTATTGGACATTTTGTTTTCCTTCTCTTTCTTTTGTTTGTAAAAGAGCTTGTCCCACTAATTTGACTACAATTAATTGATTACAATTGATTTTAATTTATAAAAATTTCATATTTAGTAAGAAAATGTATAGTTTATACATCTAAATGAGAAACAAATCTAGTTGAACTATGCTTTCATTTATGATTCGTTTTTGAATAAATGACTAAAATACATAAGCATTTTCTTATTACTTATGACATCTGGTCCCTGCTAAGTATCGTGTACACAATTTCTCTTACATTTAAAATATTGTCTTTTGCTTTAATCACTTTGGCTTTTGAAAGGATTGTTCTTAATTCCACTTCTCAAGTCACGACAATGAGAATATGTAGCAGGGATTAAACTAAATGTGTATTAGAAGAGTAAAGAATTCACTGAGGCAAGACTAATCATCATTCAGATTATGAGAAGATGATTAATAAACAAAGCATTGCATGAAAAGTTCTGTTGATTCTGTGTTTGGGTAGCCAAATGTTTTAGCTTTTACAGATGAAAAAATATTCCTTAGCAGCTTATGGGAGAAAGTAATCATTCAAATTACAAATTTAAGATTTCCAAATTACATACTTCATCAAGTTGAGTCTATTTTAACTTACTGAGCAGATCTAGTAGAAGAGAATGAGATAATTACTTGTGTTACAAGTAAATGGAAAACTGTCATTCTGTGCTTGCAATTATTTTTCTATACAGTTGCTACAGCAGATATATGAGAATTGCTGAGAAATGTAGCTCTAGAAAATAGTGTTTAAAAGCATACAAAATTATATTCATGGATAAGGATTTTATAGATAGTTTTTCTTGGAAATTTCTCTAATCAAGACAATTTTTTTGAAGTACTCCTTTACTGAAATCTGATTTTAAGAAACAGATTTAGAGAGTTGTTAGAGATGAGGTAAGGAAGAATTTTCCTCCGAGTGGGTTCTTAATTAAAGATAGAAATCTGGCTCAACTAGAACTTTTCAATAAATTGTATATGTTTTTGAACTTAATATTCTATAATTATTTCATATTGTGTGTGGCAAATCCTTATCAATTTTTCAAAGATGCTTAAAACTGTGAGCTCTGGTGTTAGACAACTTAGGCTCAAATCTCAATTTACCACTTAATGATTTTGGACAAATTACTGACTTTTCTAATGCATAATTTTTTGCCAGTAAAATGGTGCTAATAACACATATCTCAGTATTGATCACTAAACGATAGCAATGAAGGAATGGACGTAAGATAATTGAGGATGGATTTTAGGATTTTATGCTCTTAGCACATTACAGATGTAGTCTCTTAGTATTATTATTGCTATTATTGGAGTATTTCTCCAGTTGTTAAACAAACTCAATAAAATAAGGCAAAGGGAGCCAATACCACCATGAGACCTCAAACTATTTCTAAATGAATATTCCCTAGATGCCAAGTAGTTTATTAAACTGCAAACCTTAATAGCTTCCTTTCCTGAAGATTTGAAAAAGTTAGTTGGTCAGGTTATTCTAAAATTTCAATTTTAGCCTCGTTGACATATATGGCTTCCATGGCTTTTGGGAGACAAGTGAAGTTTTCTGTTAGTTCATTATGCAGAGCAATACTATGAAAAACTATTAAAATTCCCATGGCTATTGAAGGAAATTAAGAAATAATTATTTCTCAAGTTCAGACTTTGAAATGTGTGACATATTGTCAATCATCCTTATCTTTTAAAGATTTATTATGATTTGAATTTTACTTGTGTGATAATATTAATATTTTCCCAGCACTAACTTCCACCAGAGGCTAAACACCACTGTTACACCAAATGTAAAAATCTAGCTCTCTGGGATGGGCAGCTGGATTCCAGCATTAAAATATTAGTGTCACAGACTATAGTGAGGACTGAATAATGAAGAGGAGCTATTACTGCTTTTAATATTGACTATGAAATTAAATGAAAGTAAACCCATTCATATTAAGAACACTGAGCTCTGTAGCTGTGTGTTAAGCAAAATGAATTGCAGATTAGCCTTCACAAATTATTCCTTTTTAATATTTTAAGTTTGTATCATATTGTTTCCCAATACAGTTTTAAGGATGATTATGAAGGCCTTAAATGCCTTTGTATAATTCAAGCTTTTTCTTCACATTACCTGAAAGAGAAATTGCTACTCAAACTCTTGCTTTAACTGTGTCTTTATAGGACAGAGTGAGGGCCTATCTTCCTGATGTTCTCTTGATGGTGTTCTTCCTGGCTGACAGTTTCATAAAGAAATTCTAGTAGATTAGGGGAGGTAGCCTAGAAGAGTTTTTGATTTGATAGTGTCATATTTTATATAAAATTTCTAGTACACATCATCTTAATAGATCTGGCTTTGAACATGTCTTCTATAATCTGTAGCCAATATACACATTCAAATTGCAAATCGTGAGAAGCTAATTGCTAATAATTCAGGGGTTAAAACACTTTTATATAAACAGAAGAAAAACAAAGGCAAAGGAGGGATGATAAAAGCCCACAGAATCATAAAGGACATGGTTGGGTAAGCTTGTCTTATGGTTCCTATCTTGGTTGACCTCTTTTAGAATCCTATCACCTTCAAAAGAAACATAAATTTCATGCATGTTGTTACTTAAATCTTCTTTGACCATCTTCAGGGTCCATCAGTTCTCCAGTTATATTAAGAAAACATCACCTACAAGTGTCCCAGGTACATAGAAGACATTTCATCTATGTGCTTAATTAGTATAAGTACTGCTGAGTAAATTTCTACCACTTTCCCCCAGACCACACATTGAGTAAATGGTGTGGTTAGAAAGAAAAGCCAGGGAATAATATATTAAGTCCATGCTCTTACCAATTAAGCTAAACTACCTCTTGCTTAGATGACCCTGCAGTAAGTATCTCATTAATGCTATTTAATTTAATTTCCTTCCATTTTTTGAAATGAATAGATTAGAATTATTAATTATACTTTATGAACTAAGATATAGAAAATGAGAAATGGCTTAAGATGCCAGGCAAGTCCCATCCCTCCCACCTACAACATTGTTTTTAGGTGGAGAACAATCTGGCTGAGCGTCATCAACCACCTTTTCTCCTAGCATCTGTGGGAATTAGTGTCTTAATCCTGAAGCAGAGGTCTGGGAAGGAACATAAAGCATCCACTACAACATTTAACACCCATATATCTTCCAACTTCAGCTCAATTATAATTTTCTAATGGCGTTCCCCCCCCCTTGTTTCAGTAACTAGGTCAAATTATTTTATATGCTTTTGGAGAACTCTGCACCTTCACTTTTTATCCTCTATTACAGTTGTAGTTTCATTTTATTTGTGAGTAAATTTGTCTGTCTTCTATGCTGGATCTCCTGATCAATAAGAGCTTGGACAGTGACTGTTTTCAACCAACATTAGATCCCTGGAGACACACATGAAAAGGGACAATGAGTAGAGAGGAAGTGGAAGAGGTCAATGGGGCCAACCCAAACAAATCAAGGTGAGTGTTACTCAGAACTATTGCAAATAACTAAGTGGGGAATAGATACATCATTCCTGCTTTTCTGACTTGATGGAGATGGGAGAGTGCTAGAATGAGAAAACCTGTATAAAGAGTTTAGACATTGAGATATCCACAATACTATATTTTACATCTGCTGTAATTGATTTGTAAACAGTGAAGTCCAAGAAAAGAGGCAGGTCCTCAGAGATGAGTTGACATCTTGTGAGTAGCCACAGTTTAGGCACGCTACAGTTGACAATAGCTCCACATGAAGTTATCTAGTAGTTCCTAGCAATTTTTAGGGACATTGTCTCAAATTACTTATCTCTACAAGGAAACCCAAGGCATGAGAAAACCCCAAAGAGTCTCCTGGCTCTGTATTTTAAGACAATGAACAGACTGAAGCTTTCCCTAAATTTCACAGATAGTTCTGAGGTTTACAACTCAAGCTTATCATCAAAACCAAAGCTAGAGAAGGTCCCTCTATTGGCAACTGCTGGCTGCCTTGTAACTGTTTTCAATTTGAAAACATGTTTGAGACTTTTTAGAATTGTATTTCTGCGTAATACATTATATATTAATATAGTGTATTAGTAACGTAGGGTCACATGACCAGCTGCTCATTTGATTCATATTCCTTTGACCTCAAGCAGAGCACCAACCGTCCATAATCTACTAGTTAAGACTGAATTGCTCTATTATTTGAGAGTGCTACTGCAAATGCTTGTACTGTAAAAGATCCCTTTATTCCTTCTCTGTCTAGAGAGACACAATTCAGTCCTGTCTAGGAAAAAGAAAAGTGGGTGTCTGGCATAAGATGGGCTCTGAGCATCCATATGTAAATTAACCTGAGAAGCTTCATCAATTATAGAAAGTATTTAACATAATTGAAAACAGTGCCATTTGTTCTGGAGCATTGGTTTCAGCCTAACACTTCATCCACCATGTGATTTGTCCATGATGTTCTGCCTTATCACAGACCCCAAAGTCAAAAGAACCAGCTGACCATGGAAACTTCTGAAACCATGAACCATACTAAAATCTTCCCGTCATGTTGTTTATCTTGGGTATTTTATTGCAGTAATGGAAAGCTGTCCAACAATAACCAAACAAAAAGAATCAATATAATACCTTTACAAGACAGAAATAGTAAACAACACTTAATAAGATACTGCATTTTCAATTTGTAAAACATGGTTATGACTATAATAAAAGTCATAAATAAATGATCAGAGGTTAATACCTATATGGAGAAATATGTTGAATATTGCAGTTACAGATGAAAAATGATAAATGTACATTTACCAACTACTCAAATACCATCTGGAGCCTTGCTTTCATCACCTAATATTCAAATAGTGACATCTTGATGAAAGAGCTTGTGTACACTTGATAAAATGTGAAATAATACAAAGTGTAATCTTCTTTCAGTTTACATGAAAGAAGAAACCTCAATGTATATATACTAAAAACCTGCCTCAAATATTTTGAATTTGGTTTCTAGATGAGAAAAAGTTTAAAATATTCTTCATACACATGAAGGGCTAATAGAAAATTTAAAATTGTGTGGGACTCTATTAACTTGAAGATATCTGATATTTCAGATTCCCACCACCTAAGTGGTATAGCACACCCCTGTCATTGTTATAACCAAAAATTTCTTCACAGATTTACAAACTACTTGTAGAGAATAGTGGTTGAGAAGTATTGCTTCAGCTACACTTACATTCTTGTTGATTTATTGTACATATCCAAATCATCACTTGGAGAGGAGTATCTTTCTTAGTTGCAGAATATTGTACCCATCATCTCAACAAGTACCCTTTACATATACAAACACTCATGCATGAGGATGCATTGTGCAAAATAGTGACCATCAGATAATTTTCAAATGTATATAGTGGATACTATTATAACTTGTAAAGCAGCATCAACTTTGAAATAACGTAAAGATCAGTGACCAACTTTTTTTATATAGTTCTTTAACTTGGTAATGAACAGAAATGTCTTTTATATAGTACGGAAAAACACGATTTCTTGAAACAAAAAGCAGTACTTGAAACCAAAAATGTAACTTTGATACTGCAAGTAATAATTATGAAAGAAAAGTTGGCTTTTTGTCAACAATACCATAAAGATAACAATCCAGATGAAACGAAGAATAAAAGGCATGGCACTGTGCTACAACGGTATCAGTTTGTACCAGATGAGCAGAGGTCACATAGTGGCTGAAAAGTCAGCCAGGAGGTAGATCAGATGCTGAGAACCCTAAAGGCTGCCAGAAATGCTATTGATTAGTTAATGATCGATTTTATCAATGTTAGTAGGGTAGAGAGGGCAAATTGCCTTCATCTCTCTCTTTTTTAATGTCTCATTGCCCTCACAGTTTACAGATGCACTTAAGCTTTTTATAAACAACTTTAGACAACTCATTGGTTCTAACAAAATCCAATATGTGATGCCACCATCTACATGGTCCTATTTAGTGTTCCATGAAAAAGCCACAAGTTGATTAACGGAAGCTTTACTTATTAACTGTTTTTACTTAATGTATTAAACACTTACTTTGTAACAGGTACTGTACTAATTTATTTTAGCTTTATATTGCTCTGTCATAGAAGTCTAAAAATGTTCATTTTATAGACAAGACTAGAAACTCCAAGAGTTTGGGTTTTACTTTACTCAAGGTTAGAACCAAGTGTGCTAGGAATAACTTTGATCTTAACAATAGATTAGAGCAGCTTGATCTGGAGCAACTTCAAGCAATGAGTGGGGAGTTCCAAGATGTGTCATTCATGAAAGTGAAATCAGTCTTCCCTAGTTTATGACTATCTTACCAATTGATCAAGTTTTTAGATTGCAAGACCAGTTAAGCTCATTTTTGTTAAAAAGCTCCTATTTCTTTCTTTCAATTTCCCCCAGGACGAGGGAGGATACACAAAAGATGAATCACATGTGTATTTTGTAATAAACATTTTGGGCTGCCCTTGTATGTGGAGGCCACCAGGGCTTGCAGGTGCCTGGGATTCTGGATCCAAGCCATAAGATGAGGAACCTGGGGCCATGAGAGGTGAAATGATGAGTTACCCAACTCACACAGCTTCGTAAAAAGCAGAGATGGGATTAGAACTCAGATTTCCTGCCTCCCAAGATTGTTCAGATGAGTCTGTGGGAGAAAACTCAGTGACACTTAAGGCAAATCATCAGATGACCAGTTGTGGTGAAATTAAATTCTGGACTGGATTATTGAGGGGTCCTGGCTTACCTTGGTGGCTACCTGAATATTGCCCTGGGCTAGACAGAAGAGTACATAAAGGCCAGCTGAAGAGAAGGGTGTGAAAACGTCAAGCAGTCCATTTCATAATTGGACATACTTTTTATGAAATGTTTTTCTTTTTTTGTTCTTTTGTGATGTAAATGCTCATGTTTTCATTATACTTGGTGATATTTCAGATATGTAAGATGTATGAAATTATGGATTGAATTGCAAAACAAAAAACAAACAAAAATATAATAAACATTTTTAGCTACAATTTTAAATTTAGATGCATGGGAGATAAAAGTAAATAAGAATAAAAGTAAAATAATAGAGGTTATTATATTTGATGTCAGTTAAGTCATATCCAACCAAATAAATAAGGAGGGCTGCATCTCTAAGTGGTCATTTTAGAGATGACTGTCATTTCCATAAGTTGATATCAATTGTATCAGCATGAAAACAAAGTGAGATGCAGGTTTACTGTTAGGCATGCAGAATGTAGAATCGTGATACAGAAACTTTTTAGACTTTATGTAAAAAACTGTTGATCCAATTTTTAGTACTTTCAGCTTTCTAAATTGATAAATAGAAGCATTTCTATAGACAAGATCACACCAAGGGAACATTTCTATTCCATGCAGGAGACTTGAAAAATTTTGGATATTTGGCTCAGAAGATAAATAGATATGTGAGATGTGGCATCAAACTTAAGAAGGAGGTAATTTTTTCCCCTAAAATCTTGTGCTTGAGTAGTGGGCTTTAGCGTATGTGTCAGGAGTAGTGTATCTAAAATTATTTACTAATAGTCTGGAAGTTATGTTAGTTTTGTAACTATCAGATTTAAATTAATATCTATATCACTTTCTTTTCATATTTGTTTTGGAGTGTTTTTGTGAATGTTTTGAATATGCCTTTTTCCCCTCAGAAAATTTTGTCAATTCATCAAATGTTTATATAAATAGAATATTACTTAGTACCCAATTTTTAAAATACAGATTTATTTTTACAATTTAGAAATCCATTGTTTGGTTAGTGCATTAAATAACTGTTGACAATTGTCAATAATCTAATGGCATAAGAGAATGTACATTTTTCCTTATTAAATTTGGTTATCACCTCAAATTTGTCATTGTAAAATCAGACTTTTTATTTGTTCTCCTGTTCTGTCTCCTGTCATTATTTGTACGAATGACCTCACTCTATTTCCAGGTCATTTTCAAACTCCTCATCTACTTTCTCCTTCTTGTTAAATATTCCCTTCCCATGTCCTGTGGCTTTTTCCTTCCTAAGAATTCCTCAGCCTTTCTCTCCCCATTCCTGATGAATCAAGTGATGTTAGGCACTGGATTAGAGTCAACAAGCCTGCACACCAACCAACCCTGCTTAATTTTACTTGACATTACATCTTTTTGCTCAAAACACAATTTCTAATAATTTCTCATTGAACACGTTCTATTATTGTCCAATTACTTTTCAAATATCTTTACCTCTTCCTTTTAGTTCTTTTGGTTCAGTACTTTTTCTTAAATATTTAGGGCTTTCCAAATTTCTGTGCTTTAATTTATGTCTCTACCTAGAATATCATCTCGCTTTCTACTTCCATATCTAATTTGATCTGTCCTGAATCCCATCTATAATGCCGACTGTTTCCTGATTATACCAGCCTGATGTGAATGCTCTTTCTTCACAAGGTTAATTCTATTTTATTGTCTATAACCATTGGTGTGCAGTTGGCACTGAAAACATTCAAAAGACTTGCTAAGGGTTTTTTTTTTTTTGCCTCTTACCAGAAGAACATAGAAGTTATTTCTTCTGAGTCCTAGGCTACTGTACATATTTACACTACACTTATACCCAGGGAATAAATTAAAATTTACTATCTTAATTATTTGAACATTTACTACCTAGATAAACACAGGGTTGGTTGTCTTGTGCCTTTGAGAGAAGTCAAATAAACATTGTATGAGAAACAACATCTTCCCAGCAGTGGAGTTCCAGCTGGGATGCCTATCAGAAATTGCTGAAGCAAGCACTCATTCAATGCAGTAAGTTCCCAGGCAACCTTGCATTCTCCTGTGAAATCAAACGCATCAGCACAGAGATCAGTTCCATCCTCAGCATTTTATGAGATCTTTAGAGGCAGAGATGTTTAACAGGCATACCTGAGATAAAATCATGCAAAATTTTAACAAATAACATGCAAGAGAAGTTCTTTTCATTGAAGCAGATGATGTTTTGATTTTAGATCCATTAACAAATCACTTAGCTGTACGCTGTTTAGGATGGGGAAAGTATGCTTTTTCTGAGTGTTCCCCATCAGGCTGTGGATAAGTATGAGCTCTAACTGGGATAATTTTATGGGAGGCTTTTGGTTTCTTCAAGCTGCTAGGCAGCATGAGGCAGTGATGGCTACAGCATGCGCTGTACTCCACTGCCCGTCTCTGTGTGTGTTTTCATCACTCACACAGCAGTGGATGTATGAATGACGGCCTTGAGGACTTCCATGAGTGCCTGCTCTCTGTTGAGGTGAAAAAGCTTCCTAAAAGAGAAAAATTTTACTTTGCCATAACAAAGTACAATGAATTTAGGATTATATCAGTGTAGGAGTGTATATGTGTGTATGTATACTCACACCCATATTCTATCAGCAAAAGCTAAGCAAAAGTTCTATGATTGACTTAATTTATACAATATATAACTGACAGAATAGTGTTGTTTTAAGAATTATTTCAGACCATGGATATGAAAGTAAGTAAGTCTAGGAATTTTGACTCTTTGTAGCTCCTTGAAGTCTATGAGGTTTTAAAAACACCTACTTCAGGGTTTTATTTATCAATGCTACTGTCTGAAATCCAGGTTGACTTTCAATTCTTTCTCTGTAGTTTGCCAGAAATTAAATTGTTTAATAACTTGCTCATTGCTCTAGCCTGATATTTATTTCATCCTTCTTCCCCGAGATATGCAAATATATGTCTCATTGCTAATATCTTTTCTCCATTCTCTTGTCTGAAAGCTGGTACAACGAAGTCATTAAAATTGATAGCAATATCCACCACTTCAGTGAATAAATTACACTTTCTATTTCATGGAGGTCCCATTATCTCTGGCCCTGACCCCTTCTTACTTCTCGACTTGAAAGGATCCTGATTTATCTCAAACTCTTGTGCAATCTTCCTTTCATTTTCTACCCTTAATTTTCTTATCATATTTTTTACTCTTTTAACTTTATTCAGTCATCTCAGTGCTTCTATCTCATGTTTTATACTTTACATTTTCTTCTTTCTGGGCTTTGATTAGTTTTTGGACTCTTCTCCCTCTCCACATTGACTTTTTATTCTAACTGAAACCATATTTATTTCTAGATGATATGCACAGCCCTTGAACATAATTTAATTTAACCTTCAGCATATTTCATTTAGTCTCCCCTTTAACTTTCCCTCCTTTATTTTTCATTTGGTTAACATGTATGTCTCTACTCAGAATTTACTTTTATTTCTATTAAAAATCATACTTTTTCCTTCTTTGTATTACTTCAGTAGATCTGCTAGACCTAAGCCCAAATCCAACTTTATTACTATGATTTCACTCTCATGTTTTTATCTGTAATAATATCTCCTGTTACTTAAAACTACTTTGGGAATTACAAAGAGAGTGCTTTTTTTCTTGGCCTTTGAAAAATGTTGTAAGAAAGTATTGTAAGGAGAAAAATGGTAAGTGCAGGAAAAACTGTGTTGGTGGAATCTTTTGGGGGACTTTCAGCTTTGAAGTTCATACACAGAAAACCATTAAATGCTGGATAATAGAACCAGTTTCATTGTATTCCTTTTGTTTGGCTATCTCTGTGGCTTATCAGTCCCCATAGAATATAGGACTGGAGGGGGTCTTGAGAGGTCATTTAATCTATTGCTCCATGGCCTGAAGGTTCTGAGGCCTTATATCCTCTACAAGATACCTTTTTACTTTAGTTCTTACCAGTTTAAATGGTATTTGGGATTCTTGGTAAATATTTGGGAAGGCCTGAAATGTCACAGGGAAGAAAAAGCTTATATAGACAGAAATTAATAAAATGTCAACTACGGAAAACTTTGAACAAGAGATTGTTTAGAACAATCAAAGCATTTAGCAATGGAAAGTATGTCTCTAGCTTGTGCAAAAATTTTAGGACAGACAGTATAATGGATTTTAATTTTTGGCTCAACACTGCATAAGGACAAGTAGCTTCAGAAACTGAAATTATATATGCTTTTATATCATGTGGAAAGCAACAAGTCAAATGCATTGAGGATAATACGACTGTCCACTTTCTATGCAGAACTGCCATCCATTTGAGTGATGACCTATTCTCTCCATCAGATTAATATTCTCAGAAGAAACAGAAATGACATAAGTTATTATAAGAATGTGAATACTGAGTCATTATAGATTTAACTAAAATGATAGTTTTATGTGAGTCATTTTGATACAAATAATACTTCTGACTCAGTTTCTTATTCATATTTCTAAGTGCCATGTGTGCAAGTGCCAAGACAGTTTTTCAATAGATATTTTGAGAGGTAGGATGGGATTGATTGAATTGCATCTCATTTCTCTTATGAATAAAAAATTGCCAAATTCAGATTTGTATGTGAGTATATATTATATATTCTAATTTTATTTTATAATTTTGTTCTATATTCTAACTTTAAGGAGTTTTAGTCCACCCTCAGTGAGTCATTGACCAAAGCAACAACAAAAAGTAAATTAAAAAAAAGCCCTAATAATGATGATCATTGCTTTCAAACAAAAATATTATAATGGACCCCATGAATAATTTTTCTTTAGATAATTTACAACTCCATAGTTTTTTTTAAGTACTCATCATTTCAAGAGTATGAATTTCACTGGTGGTATGGAAGTAGTTTAGAATGAATGAATGCATACTACAGTACATATGTTGAACTATGTACTTCTTGTCATTTACTGTGATAGAATTACTCACTCAATGCAGATCACATTATTTCAATTAAAGAGAATACACAAAACACCCAATAGTTGAGAGTGACTAACAAATAGCAATTAACCATGAACAGGAGAAGAAGTAAGTCCTCCTGTGGAGTTAATATTAAAATATTTCCACACAAAAAATTTAAGCAATAAAATATATGTTCATATTCATGACAGAATTCTTTTGACTTTATGAAGCCAAGAGGTCCTAAAACATTACTTTAATGTGAACATGTTTGTAACAAAATATTTCACTTATCATCAGAGAGTTACAAATGAAAAGAATAATCAAACCTTCAAAGAAAATACTGAGGAAGGCCATGTAATTTAGAATAGGATCTGTGTTCCACTAGATGTTAAAATTATCAATAAACAAAAAAACTCTATTTTCTCACATTAACATTCAGAGAAATTGAGGTTATAACACTGATAACTGATATCTAGTAAGGAAATATATGCCAGATTTGGACTCAAGCATTATGTTCATAAACACGTCAATTTTTTATTGTCCAAAATGATTCTATTTAATTAGTGTAATTATCAATAGTTTAGATTAGACTGTTACTTACTCATTATGTAACTGTGGGAATCTCACTTCAATTCCCCGATTCTCAGTTTGTCTATACAGCCAGATAACGATGTTTACCTTGAAGAATTGTCATGAGAATCAACTGGAGTAATGTTTATATGTAAATGACATAGAGCAGTAGCTGGCACATATGAGATGAATAATAGATTTTAGCTCTCCACCAAATGGTCATTGTCTTTTATATCCGAGACTACTGCAATTACTTCCTTGTTCAGCAACAACCTTCACTCTTCTCACTGCTACCCTACATGCAACTGTCAAATTATTATTTCCCAAACAACATGCTAGTTGCATTATGTCTTCTCATTACCTTAAGTTTTAACAGCTTAGCCCAGCTCACATTTTCCCAGGTTGTTGCATTACTTTATACTTCCAGCCTCTTGTTTGCATATATTTCATATGCAGCAGTCAATTGTATTATGGCTCATTATTCCAGAATATATACCATACTTTCTCAGCTACATGCCTTTGCTTATATTGCTCAATCAATTGTGCTAGGTTCATCCCCAAATCTGTTGTATTTTCTCATTTGCTGTCAGATCATTACCTGATTTTCATTTCATTTGTTCATGTTACAAGAACTACACATCCCAGATTCACACAGAAAATGGTTTCAGAGTAAAATTAACCAATGGGAGATTGTGACAGAAAACTGGGAGCAGAAGGAGGAGAAAAGTAAGAGTTCTATCTTTTTTCTTTCTGTCTCTCAGGCAGAATCTAGAGCAGTACCTGAATTTTCTCCATGTTTCCCAGTTCAATCAGTTTACTCTCCTTCCCCTGGACTTAAATTCTACTGAGAATTCTGTATATTGGGCTGTGGTATTTCCCTTCAACCTTAGGGTGGAATTACCTTTCACAGGTGTTCTCAGAAACAGCTGCTTCTGAGTTGCTTGGCTCCTGAGCATTTCTATCACCTGTGAAACCATTTTCCATTATTAGATTTTCTCAGACTGAAGAACTGAGAGTAATTTCTGCTTTTTTACTGAACTCTGCCTGTTACACAGTGTTCACAGATTTGGACTTAAATTTTGGCTTTATGATTATGGAGAAGCTGCTTTTCTGAATCTCAGTTTCTTTACCAATAACTTATTGGCATTTTTAATGATTAAGAGCATATATGAAGACACATATATAACAACTGGCTTGTATTAATCAATATTTGAGTTTTTGCCCTGTGTTTTCTATGCTATGATACCCTCAAATAAATATGAGATGAAATTAATTGATTATTTGAATGTAAGGAACTAAAGAAAATCTTAGATGTTTACTTTTCATAGGCATCTCACTATGCTATTATCTCATTAATTAAAATCTTAAAGTATTTTGATTGTAATCATGTATTTAATGGATTAAGAAGCTATTATACAGCAAATGTCATTTTCTAGATAACTGTAGAAGATCTTATTCTAAGAAAATAATGTGTCTTAGAGGATGTGTGCCAGGTTAATATGGATGAGCTGAGGGCAAGGCAATCCCAAAAGTCCTAAGGGAGACAAGTAACAGGAAGGGTAAGGGATTTGTTGGATAAACATTAAGGTCAGGAGCTTAAAATAAGGAATCACAAGGAACTTTCCAATTACTGAGGATTTCTTTCTGCTCTCAGTCTGAACAAGGAAGTAAAACAATTTAGGTATGTTTTCCACCAATGGAGGCCTTAAGTTACAGATCAAAGATGAGCTTGCTTCCCTTATGACAGCTCATGAGGTTGGCCCTTCTATTTTTGTTATTCATGATTATTCTGGGGAATGCCTATTCCGATTCTAAATTATTCTCTATTATTTCTGCCAGAACCACAGACTACAGAACCATGACTACAGTGTCTAATGATAACTGTAGTTAGGCATTCACATTTTGTCCTGAGAAGAACACTTGCCAACATATCCACTGTCATTGGCATTTCAAGTATAATGAGCTTTCTGTACTCTGGCTTATATAAGGTAATCTATTCAGGCCCTATGTTTGCAGAAGAGAGCAAAAATTGACTTCATGTCCTCCAAAGAAATAGGCTTTTGCTTTAGGAACCTGGGAATATAGAGAACATCTTGATGGGATGGAAAGGATAAATATGAGAGACATTTACAATAGAAACACTTGGACTAAACCATGGACCACTGTGTACAACTAGGATAAATATTGGTTAGATATGTTAAGAAAGAAATTAAGTCACACTATGTCAAAGATTGTTGCTATAAGAATAATCCAGTTTCTCCAAAGACTTTTCATCTGTGGATTAGATGTATCAGCCAGAACAGGATAAGATCTGGTATAATCAGAAGCTTCTTCTATTATTCATCAGTTCTATATCTCAAGAGAAACTGTTTCCATAGAGCTGAGGACTCAGTGGCCCTCTGATTACCTACTCTAAGGAACATTCTAGAGCATTGGGTAAAGATATGTTAAACATTTGATTGAAATAACTTAAGTTATTTGGTGAGGTTGTCTCAAATAAACTCATTTCTTATAAAACACAATCGGCTTATCTGGAGAGGCAGCTAAGTAATTTAGAAAATGTTTGAAGAGCTTTGAAAATATGTAGGATTTTGGATTATTTTGCATTGTAGGCATTACCATTGTAATAGATGTGAACTTAAATTCTTGATATGAGATTGGACCAGCTTACCTTAAACCATGGAAATAGTTTTTTAAATAGTTTTACTCTGTCTGCCATGCTCTTAATTGGAATAATGAAAGATAAGAGTATCAGCCACAAGGACAGAGAGGTACAATGCATAATATGATGTGGAATTAAGCAAGTGTTAAAGAAAAGTGCAATTAGAGTGGAGCAAGAGGAACATTTTCTGGTTAACTCATTGGAAAAGATTTAATTGAAATCACTTCTAAACCAGGGATTCACACATAGATAATGCTTAGCTAGGTTGAAGAAGTGTATATCAGGTTAGAAAATAAGCTGTCATGGAAGTCAAGATAGAGTGGAGAGATTATTTGGAGGACCACAAGCACTTGGTGTGGACTGGAGTTAATAATTTCTAGTAGAATGAACTAAGGGACATATGTGGGCATACAATGTGGGTCATAATTTATAAGATTGTGACCTGGAGGTCTCAGAAACTTTATTGTAAAGACACATTTCAAAATACTGAAAGTTGACACTGTGTTTCAACCTCTATTTTGGAAAGAAAAACCTTGAGAATCTTGGAAGGTGTAGTGGAGAAAGAAGAAACTAGATATAGACCAATGTAGGAAACCAGAATAGATCAGACAAGAAATTTTGAGTGTTTTGACTAAGTCAGTGCTAGCAAGAACAGAAAGCATGCAATCTATGGCAACAGCTCAGATGTCCTATAACTGGTGATTAAGAAAAATGTGGCATATATACACAATGGGGTACTATTCAGTAATAAATGGAATGAAATTATGTCACTGCAGGTAAATGGATGAAATAGGAGATTTGTTAAGCAAAGTAAATCAACTTCACAAGGACAGAGGTTATATGTTTTCTTTTATATATGGAAGCTAGACCTAAAAGATAAACATATACATCTATCTATCTATCTAATAACTATCTATCTTTCATCTATCTTCTATCTATTGTTTATCTATCGTGAGAAAGATCATGTTTGTAATGAGGAGACTGATTGAGAGGACTGGGGAAGGGAGGAGAGGAAAAGAGAATGGTAGATGGCATAATGAAATGCACTGAAATGTTAAAAATATAGGGAGGGAGGGGAGAAAGTGAAAGACAGAACAATAAAAGGGGTTAATCTGATTAAAGTAAAATGTATTCATGTGTAAAGTACCATAGTATAAACCCTTTGAACAATGAATATATACTTTAAAAATGATGGACAGGAATGTACCACAGGGCCTGTTTACGGGTGAATATTAGTGGGAGGAGGAGGGTGAAAGGAGTGGGGGAAAAAGAGTAATATGACCAAGGTAATCTGTATGATTGTATGAGAATAGAACAATGAAACCTGTGGAAATTGTTTTAAGAATGGGGAACAGGGTGTAGGAAAAGGGTGGAGGGGGTATACCTAACCAAGGTACGTTGTAAGCATATATGGAAATGTCACAGTGAGACCCTCTGTACAACTAATATATGCTAATAAATATTTTAAAAATTTGATAAAAATAAAATAAAAAATAAATAATGGTTAATATTGAAAACTAATTTTAAAAAAGAATGGAAAGCATGGATGAACATGAAAAACATTCTAGAAATTGGCTGGGTGTGGTGGCACATGCCTGCAATCCCAACTTTTTGGGAGGCAGAGATTGAGAGGATTATGGACTAAACCAAGGCCAAGTGAAAATTTATTAGACCCCCATCTCCACCAATAAAGCTGAGCATTGTGGTGCATACTTGTCATCTAGCAATGTGGAAGGTGTAAATAGAATCATGGTCCAGTCTGGGTGATGGGAAAATGCAAGACCCTATTTGAAAAATAACTAAAGCAAAAAGAACTGGGGGCATGGATCAAGTGAAAGGCTCTGAGTTCAAACTCCAATACAGAAAAAAAAAGAAAGAAAAGAAAAAAGAAAAAGATTATAGAATGTGAATCAATAAGACCTAGTGACTGATTGGAGTTACAATGGTCCTAGGTAGACAGAGAAAAATTTTTCAAAATTTCAGAAATTCATAACTGAGAAAATAGCAGCAATATAAGAAGTATATACAACACAATAAGTGAAACAGTTTTCCACAGGAAGGCATGATATTTACCGTACTGAATTACAAATATATGTAGGTGCTCATATATTTAAAACTTACTAGTCTGCAGCTCAGGAGAGAGGTTGAAACTGGGACTGACTCTTCCACGTATGACAGTTCTTGGGTTTTTGCTTTCAGTCCTTTCATCTACCTTTGTGACATGATCTGCCACATTCATTGCCCCACGGTGAACCTCCTGAGTCTCAATCCAAAATATTCCATTACTTGCTATTGCCCCACCCACACATTTAAAACCATTTTTCAACTTAGCATATCCAAAATCAATGTCATCATTTCATAAAAAAATAGGAAAATAACATCGAGAGGAAGAATGTTTTAAGGCAGAAGTTATTTATTTACCTACCTTCTCTAGAGGCATTAGATTATTACTGTTCTCTGATTCTTGAAATACTTTACTTCTCTGTCTACACCGCTCCTCAGCTTGTTGGTTTCTCTTCCTCTTCCACCCATTATGCATTTAGTTGTTGTTATTCCCAGTTGCATTCCATGCCTTCTTCCTTTCTGCTCTGCACATCCTCCCTTGGAAAGCATTTCTGTTCCTAGGATATAAACTATCAGTGATGCACAATAATTCCTAAGTCTCCATTCTCACCCTTCCCACCCTTCTCAATTACTCCACTCTGGTCCTACCATTTAGCATCTACTGGCAATTTCTGTGACATTACAAAATTCTCAAATTGCTACAGTGAAGATAGCCTCCCTGTCAAATATATTCATCATATGTGTTCTATATTCTGTAAGTCCTGTTTAAATGTAATTGTTCCTTTTATTTCACAAGCTTGAAATGTGCTTCATCTTTGACTCCTTTGTTTCTTACAGGCTCATTTCAGTCACCAGATTTCATCAATTCTGCCTTCTAAATATATCTTATGTCTTCTGCCCTACTATCTCCATTTCCATTCTGTTCATACAGTTCTTCAGCATGTTTTATGTGGATAATTGCAGTAGACTTAAAATAGATAGGTTCACCCCATCTCCCCTAATCAAAGTATCCTGATCAGAGATAATTTTCTAAAGTAAAATGTGGAATACTCTCATCTGTTTGAAAAAAATTTCATACAAATGTTAGCATAGTCAGCCACAGAAAGATATTGCTTGTCCTCATTCATGTGTGGGAAGCTAATAAAGTTAGTCTCATAGAAATACTCAGTAGAATAGTTACCAGAGGCTGGGAAGGAGTAATGGGGAGGAACGAGTTAAGATGGTAATGGAGACTGAGGTACAGCTGACTAGGAGTTATAACTCCTAATGCTTTATGGCACAGTAGAGCAAATATGTTTGACAACAATTAATTGTATATTTCAAACAGCTAATAGAGAGGACTTTGAATGTTTTCAACACAAAGAAATGATATGTTTGGTGTGATGAATAGCCAGTTTCCCTTTAACAGTGTATACATGTATTGAAATATCACACTGTACACAAAAATATGTACAACTACTAGGTAAATTAACAGTTTAAAAAATAGTGCTGGGTGTGGTGGCACACACACACCTATTTATAGCTACTTGGGAGATGGAGACAGAAAGACTGCAATCCCAGGCCATCAGAGCAAATTTAGCAAGAGAATATATCTGAAAAACAAACTAAAAGCAAAAAGATTGGGGACATGGTTCAATTCCTAGTGCCACAAAAAATTTTAAAATGTATATGAAGTAAATAACATAAAAACATTTGACTCTGTAATAGAGAATTTCATCCTATTAATATGAAAAAAGGGACTGTAAAATATTAGTATAACTACATTTTTCAGTAGCATCTCTACATGCTAGTTCCACATCACAAAAACAAACAGAAAAAAATATCAAATTTTCTTATTCATCTTGACTTTTACCTGTCCATGCCTTTGTAGATTCTGTATTCTTTTTATTATTATTATTATTCATATGTGCATACAAGGCTTGGGTCATTTCTCCCCCCTGTCCCCACCCCCTCCCTTACCACCCACTCTGCCCCCTCCCTCTCTCCCCCACCCCCTCAATACCCAGCAGAAACTATTTTGCCCTTATTTCTAATTTTGTTGTAGAGAGAATATAAGCCATAATAGGAAGGAACAAGGGTTTTTGCTGGTTGAGATAAGGATAGCTATACAGGGAGTTAACTCACATTAATTTCCTGTGTGTGTGTGTTACCTTCTAGGTTAATTCTTTTTGATCTCACCTTTTCTCTAGTTCCTGGTCCCCTTTTCCTATTGGCCTCAGTTGCTTTTAAGGTATCTGCTTTAGTTTCTCTGCGTTAAGGGCAACAAATGCTAACTAATTTTTTAGGTGTCTTATCTATCCTCACCCCTCCCTTGTGTGCTCTCACTTTTATCATGTGCTCAAAGTCCAATCCCCTTGTTGTGTTTGCCCTTGATCTAATGTCCACATATGAGGGAGAACATACAATTTTTGGTCTTTTGGGCCAGGCTAAACTCACTCAGAATAATGTTCTCCAGTTCCATCCATTTACCTGCAAATGATAACATTTCGTTCTTCTTCATGGCTGCATAAAATTCCATTGTGTATAAATACCACATTTTCTTGATCCATTTGTCAGTAGTGGGGCATCTTGGCTGTTTCCATAACTTGGCTATTATGAATAGTGCTGCAATAAACATGGGGGTGCAGGTGTCTCTGCAGTAACCTGAGTCACATTGTTTTGGGTATATCCCCAAGAGTGGTATTGCTGGATTATATGGTAGATCTATGTTTAGATTTTTAAGAAGCCTCCAAATTTTTTTCCATAGTGGTTGTACTAGTTTACATTCCCACCAACAGTGTAAGAGGGTTCATTTTTCCCCAATCCTCACCAACACCTGTTGTTGGTGGTGTTGCTAATGATGGCTATTCTAACAGGAGTGAGGTGGAATCTTAGTGTGGTTTTAATTTGCATTTCCTTTATTGCTATGGATGGTGAGCATTTTTTCATGGGTTTTTTTGGCCATTTGGATTTCTTCTTTTGAGAAAGTTCTGTTTAGTTTGCTTGCCCATTTCTTTATTGGTTCATTAGTTTTGGGAGAATTTAGTTTTTTAAGTTCCCTATAAATTCTGATAATCAGTCCTTTGTCTGATGTGTACCTGGCAAATATTTTTTTCCACTCTGTGGGTGTTCTCTTCAGTTTAGAGACCATTTCTTTTGATAAACAGAAGCTTTTTAGTTTTATGAAGTCCCATTTATCTATGCTATCTCTTAGTTGCTGTGCTGCTGGGGTTTCGTTGAGAAAGTTCTTACCTATACCTACTAACTCCAGAGTATTTCCTAATCTTCCCTGTATCAACTTTAGAGTTTGTGGTCTGATATTAAGATCCTTGATCCATTTTGAGTTAATCTTGGTATAGGGTGATATACATGGATCTAGTTTCAGTGTTTTGCAGACTGCTAACCAGTTTTCCCAGCAGTTTTTGTTGAAGAGGCTGCTATTTCTCCATTGCATATTTCTAGCTGCTTTGTCAAAGACAAGTTGGTTATAGTTGTGTGGCTTCATATCTGGATCCTCTATTCTGTTCCACTGGTCTTCATGTCTGTTTTTGTGCCAGTACCATGCTGTTTTTATTGTTATTGCTTTGTAATATAGTATGAAGTCAGGTATTGTGATACCTCCAGCATTGTTCTTTTGACTGAGTATTGCCTTGGGTATTCGTGGCTTCCTGTGTTTCCACATAAATTTCACGGTAGATTTTTCGATCTCTTTAATGAATGTCATTGGAATTTTGATGGGAATTGCATTAAACATGTAGATTACTTTTGGGAGTATCGACATCTTTACTATGTTGATTCTACCAATCCATGAGCATGGGAGATCTCTCCACTTTCTATAGTCTTCCTTAGTCTCTTTCTTCAGAAGTGTATAGTTTTCCTTGTAGAGGTCTTTCACATCTTTTGTTAGGTTTACACCTAGGTATTTGATTTTTGTTGAGGCTATTGTAAATGGAATTGTTTTCATACATTCTTTTTCCGTTTGCTCATTGTTAGTGTATAGAAATGCTAATGATTTTTCTATGTTGATTTTATATCCTGCTACCTTGCTATAGCTATTGATGATGTCTAGAAGCTTCTGAGTAGAGTTTTTGCGGTCTTTAAGGTATAGGATAATGTCATCTACAAATAGGGATATTTTGACAGTTTCTTTACCTATTTGTATTCCTTTTATTCCTTCTTCTTGCGTAATTGCTCTGGCTAGGAATTCCGGTACTATGTTGAATAGGAGTGGAGATAGTGGGCATCCTTGTCTGGTTCCTGATTTTAGAGGGAATGGTTTCAGTTTTTCTCCATTAAGTATAATGCTGGCTGTAGGTTTGTCATATATAGCTTTTATAATGTTGAGGTACTTTCCTACTATTCCTAGTTTTCTTAGAGCTTTTATCATGAAATGGTGTTGGATATTATCAAAGGCTTTTTCTGCATCTATTGAGATGATCAAGTGGTTTTTGTCTTTGCTTCTGTTAATGTTGTGTATTATGTTTATTGATTTTCATATGTTGAACCACCCCTGCATCCCTGGGATGAAGCCTACTTGGTCGTGGTGAATAATCTTTTTGATGTGTTGTTGCAATCGGTTTGCCATTATTTTGTTGAGGATTTTTGTGTCAATGTTCATTAAGGAGATTGGCCTACAGTTCTCCTTTTTTGAGGTGTCTTTGCCTGGTTTTGGGATAAGTGTAATACTGGCTTCATAAAATGTGTTAGCAGTTTTCCTTCCCTTTCTATTTCATGGAACAGTTTAAGGAGGGTTGGTATCAGTTCTTCTTTAAAGGTCTGATAGAATTCAGCAGAGAATCCATCAAGTCCTGGACTTTTCTTTTTGGGGAGACTCTTGATTGCTGCTTCAATTTCATTTTGTGTTATAGATCTATTCAGGTGATTAATTTCCTCTTGGTTCAGTTTTGGATGGTCATATGTATCTAGAAATCTGTCCATTTCTTTAAGATTTTCAAATTTATTTGAATATAGGTTCTCAAAGTAGTCTCTGATGATTTCCTGGACTTCCATGGTGTTTGTTGCTATCTCCCCTTTTGCATTCCTGATTCTACTAATTTGGGTTTTTTCTCTCCTCATTTTAGTCAGGTTTGCCAGAGGTCTATCGATCTTGTTTATTTTTTCAAAGAACCAACTTTTAGTTTCATTAATTCTTTGCATGTTTTTTTTGGTTTCTATTTCATTGATTTCAGCTCTTATTTTTATTATTTCTCTCGTTCTATTTGTTTTGGGATTTGCTTGTTCTTGTTTTTCTAGGAGTTTGAGATGTATCATTAGGTCACTGATTTGGGATCTTTCAATCTTTTTAATATATGCACTCATGGCTATAAACTTTCCTCTCAGGACTGCCTTAGCTGTGTCCCATAGGTTCTGGTAGGTTGTGTTTTCATTTTCATTGACTTCCAGGAACTTTTTAATTTCCTCTTTTATTTCATCAATGATCCATTCTTCATTAAGTAATGAGTTATTTAGTTTCCAGCAGTTTGCAAGTTTTTTGTCTTTACTTTTGTTGTTGAGTTCTACTTTTACTGCATTGTGATCAGATAGTATGCACGGTATAATTTCTATTTTCTTATATATGCTGAGGCTTGCTTTGTGCCCTAGGATATGATCTATTTTGGAGAAGGTTCCATGGGCTGCTGAGAAGAATGTATATTGTGTAGAGGTTGGATGAAATGTTCTGTAGACATCAACTAGGTCCATTTGATCTATTGCATATTTTAGATGTTGGATTTCTTTATTGATTTTTTGTTTGCATGACCTATCTATTGATGATTATGGGGTATTAAAGTCTCCCACAACTACTATGTTGGTGTTTCCATATGCTTTTAGGTCTTTCAGGGTATGTTTGATGAAATTGGGTGTGTTGACATTGGATGCATACAGGTTGATAATTATTATTTCCTTTTGGTGTATTTCCCCTTTTATTAGTATGGAACGTCCTTCTTTCTCATTTGATCAATGTAGGTTTGAAGTCTACTTTGTCAGAGATAAGTATTGCTACTCCTGCCTGTTTTCGGGGACCATTGGCTTGGTAAATCTTCCAGCGTTTCATCCTTAACCTATGCTTATTTCTGTCAGTGAGATGGGTCTCCTGAAAGCACAAATTGTTGGATCTTCCTTTTTAATCCATTTCATCAAGCGGTGCCTTTTGATGGGTGAGTTAAGTCTGTTAACATTAAGCATTAGTACTGATAGGTATGTGGTGATTCCTGTCATTTAGTTGTCTTAGTTGTTTGAAGGCTTGATTGTGTGTACCTAAGTTGATGTTACTCTCTACTGTCTGGCTTTTTCTTTTCCTGTGGTTTGGTGCTGCCTGTCTTTTCATGGTTAAGTTGGGTTTCACTTTCTGTGTGCAGAATCCCTTGAAGAATCCTTTGTAGTGGTGGCTTTGTGGCCACATATTGTTTTAGTTTCTGCTTATCATGGAAGACTTTTATTGCTCCATCTATTTTGAATGATAGTTTTGCTGGGTAGAGTATCCTGGGGTTGAAGTTATTTTCATTCAGTGTCTGGAAGAGCTCACCCCACGCTCTTCTTGCTTTTAATGTTTCTGTTGAGAAGTCTGCTGTGATTTTGATGGGTTTACCTTTGTATGTTACTTGTTTTTTCTCTCTTACACCTTCAGTATTTTTTCTTTAGTTTCTGAACTTATTGTTTTAATGATGATATGTTGTGGGGTAGTTCTATTTTATTCTGGTCTGTTGGTGTCCTGGAGTCCTCTTGCATCTGTATGGGAATATCTTTCTCTAGATTTTGGAAATTTTCCGTTATCATTTTGTTTAATATATTACGCATACCCTTCGCTTGCACCTCTTCTTCTTCGATGCCCATGATTCTCAAGTTTGGTCTTTTGATGGAGTTGGTGAGTTCTTGCATTTTATTTTCACAGGTCTTGAGTTGTTTAATTAATAGTTCTTTGGTTTTTCCTTTAATTACCGTTTCATCTTCAAGTTCTGAGATTCTGTCTTCTGTGTATTCTATTTCTGGATTGGCCTTCCGTTATGTTTTGCAGTTCTGTTTCGTTCTTTTTTCTGAGGTTTTCCATATCCTGGCTGGTTTCCTCTTTAATGTTGTTTGTTTTTGTCCTGAGTTCATTTATCTGTTTATTCATCGTGTTCTCTGTTTCACTTTGGTGTTTATACAGTGCTTCTATGGTTTCCTTTATTTCTTCTTTTGCTTTTTCAAATTCTCTATTTTTGTTGTCTTGAAATTTCTTGAGTGCCTCCTGTACATTTTGGTTGACCCTATCCAGTATCATCTCTATAAAATTCTCATTGAGTACCTGTAGTATGTCTTTTTTTAAATTATTCTTGTGGGCTGCATTGGGTCTTTTGGCATAGTTTATCTTCATTTTGCTGGAGTCTGCATTTGAGTACCTATTTTCTTCATTTCCCTCTGGTTCCTGTACTAATTTTTTGCTGTGGGGAAACTGGTTTCCCTGTTTTTTCTGTCTTCCCATCATTTTCTTTGGTGTTGTTACTGTCCCTGTACTGTGTGCAATTAAGTATTTTCTAGCTTGTAATAATAACAATGGTAATATTTAGAATGGAAGGGTGAGCTGAGATGGAAAGCAAGAAGTTAAAGAAATGGGAAAAACAAATACACAGACTGGAAGGAGAAAACAGGACAAGGTATCAGACAAGAAGATTTCAAAGGTATATACAGGGAGCTTTAGTGTACTAATCGACATTAAGCTGAACAGACATTAGAGAGAGAGAGAGGATTGAAAATCAAAAAAGAAAAGATAAAAATAAAAATAAAAAATAAGTAAATGATAGAAAAATCTATATATAAAAATGTATTAAAATAAAATGAAAAAATAGAAAATTAAAAAAAACCCAAAAAACCAAAAAATCTCCAAGTTCAAATGCAATGAAGTTTCAGTCTTAATAATTTGGGTGTCCATCTCAGCCTCCAATTCTGGAGATGGTGCCTCAGATGTTGTTCTGCAGTTTTCTCACCAAAGGGGACGCATAAAGTAGAACAAAACTACACACACACGCACAAAAAAAAACCCCACCAAGTGTCCCAAGTTCAAATGCAATACAGTTTCAGTAAGTTTTTCAGCTTGCAGGTGTAATTTGGTTGTTTTCTCATCAAAGGTAGGGAGACAAGTTAAAAAAAAGAGTCTGGAGACAGTTCTGAGAATGGTATCTGCAGCTGTGGCTTGCCTGCCCTCTGCTGTCATCCTGCTGTTGCTGGAGGCATTATTTATGCAGATCTCAGGGGTGAGCTTAGCACTCACCTGGCCCTGCAGGCTTTGTTTACTCAGAGGCTTATAGCCTCTGCTATAAGCTTTCCCTTTTCCAAGCACACTGGGAAAAGTGACACTGCACCCGCTTTGTCAGGCCTGCATGTTTATTTACAGTTCATGTGGGATGTGGGTCTTCCCTCCTCTCCTGTGCAGTTTTCCTCCCACTGCCACTTTCACAAGCTTTCCTGCTCCTGATTACTGGGTGGTGCTGCTGCTCCTGCCAGCTGCCATGTTTGTTTACAGTTCACGTAGGAAGTGGGTCTTCCCTCCTCTCCTGTGGAGTTTTCCTCCCTCTGCCACTCTCACAAGCTTTCCCACTCCTGGTTGCTGGGCGTGTGTCCCCGCTCCTGCCAGAGGCTCTCCCACAGTTCTGGGAAGGGTCCCCTTCCCCCAATCTTCAGCGCTCAGTGCGCCCCACCCTCTTTCCCACATGTCTTTATTGCTCTTATTGCTTATTACTCAGTTTCTCTTTTTTTCCCCGGGTGGAGGTTGGTCTGTCCAGGGTGCTATGCTGCTCTGGCCCAGGCTTGTCTGTGGGAGTACCACGTACTGTGAAGCTCACCTTGTCCGCGTCTTCCCAAGCTGTCTGGGCACCGGCGACTGGCAGCCTGGGTGCCCTCCTGGTTTCTCCATTTAACGTGAAGTGGAGATTCTCTGCACTGGAGGTTCTGGAGAGTGGGATGTGGACATCTTTAGGTGCCACTATTCTATACACCATAGGATCCTCATTCCCATTGATGCACAGATGACACATGCAGGAATTTCAGATGCTCAGGGTTCTTGAGCCTGCTCTGAGAATGAAAGCACAGACAGACTCTAACAGCAGAGGTCAGAAAGATTTTATTTATAGAGAATTTAGTTGGAGAAAAGAGAAGAAAGACTGCATATTGGAGAATGCCCATGGGCCAGGGTGGGGAGTGGGGTTTTATGGCCTAGTTGCATTGCCTGATGGCTGAGATGCCTCTGTATTCTTGTCTAGAATTTTTTTTCCACTCCTGTTCACTAATATGAGCTATTGGAAATATCTGCTTGTCTTTGAAGAATTTACCACTGAATGTTTTTTGGCCTACTGGGGTTTGAACTCAGGGGGGCCTCACATTTTCTAGGAAGGCAGTCTACCACTTGAGCCACTCTGCCAGCCTCTCCTTAGAGAATTTAAATGGCTCCCCTCACATGGAATTTTTCTTTTCAACTTGAAGTGTTAAATCTAACTTTCCAAATAGGAACTTCTCTAGTTTTTCATTACCTGTTATGCATTCTTAGAAATTTATAACATTGACAACCATTTAAATTGTGATTTTAATAAAAGAAAATTACCTCTAGGTACTCTTTCTTCCCTCTGAATTACCTTTTTGCTAAAATGGGAATCTCTAACTTCATTAGGTTTTCAATGAAAGTTTTCTTTTGTTTCACTGCTAATACTAAATAAAAACCCATAGCTCTAAGTGTGATGCATATTTTTGTACTATAATACATTTCTCAGAGTTAATTTGTATGCAATACTCAGCCATTAGATAAACATTTCTTCACTAGAGAGAAAACTATGAAACTCTTTTCAAGAAATTGTTCACCTCCCCCTCCTATGAACTTTATTTTGTATTTCTAAGATAATAAAAGCATAAAGCTCTGAATATTTCAGTATGGCACTGATACTTTTTTGACCATCTGACAGTGACAGCACATATTTAATAATAAGCAGATAATGAAGCACCCCATGCAGAGACAAACCCACTATACAGATGACAATCTCTGCTAAAATGCTGTCTGAACCTCGATGCTTCAAATTTTGGCCTGAGTACTCAGAAAGAAAGCAAGCTATATGACACAGAGCAGGGACCCAATGAAACCCCACCATGCTAAGCATCGCAATTGTGAAGTCAAGCTAAATGAGAAGAAATGAAAAGCTATTCATGGAAGCTGCCTCCACATGGGACAAATGATTCTTATGCTTGAAGTAGATTTAACTGTCCCCAAACAGCCATCTCACTCTCATACAGGAAATGAAAATAAAAGCAAGCAAGCAGTCAGTCAGAAACAGTCACCACCTCTGGGTCCAGCCACTTGAGAATTGGTAAAATGTGCAGCTCTATAGGATCCATGCAATTATAAAAACATCTGAATGGAAATATTTGAAAATGATCTTTAACTCTAGTGGGATGTTGAAATGACTTTTTTGAACTTTTCTCATTTTTCTTAGGTTTCTTTTTTTCTGACTCTCTAAGGTAAGTTATGACTTAAATGTTTCATGCTAGACCTTCTGTGTTGGATTTGGGGGCTTATCATAATTTTATTTTGTATATGTTGAGAGGTTTTAATAAATTGTGTCATCCAGTAGAACAGTGGGAATCATTGTTTCCAATGTGAAGTGACAGCCTGCAGGCCTAGGCTGTTAATATTTGAAATTTCATTGAATTCTAAATTTCAGCACCCTCCTTTTCCTTTCAGACTTAACCATTTATGTTTTATATGTTAGCTAATTATAGAATGTAATTCTTGATACTCAGGCTTTAAAGCTGTTAAGAAAATGTTGTAAATGAGAAAGCAAGCAGATTTGAATCATTTGACTGAATCTTTTTATTAATTCTCTCTATTTAATTTTAATTAATCACTCATCAGATATGGTAACATGGTTGAGTCTTGCAATTCTTTCTTTCTGAGCATATATATATATAAACCATAAACTCTGACCTACTTTAGATATTTTTGTGAAAATAATAAGAGATCATAAATTAGGTTGATTTGTAAATTTGTAAATGCAAGTTAGTACCCACATGAAATACTTTGGTATTTAAAGTTAGCAATGTGAACAAACACTAATTGAGGTCACATGACTTGAATTCTAGTTTCTATTGTATCATTTACTTGCTTTATAACTGTAGGTCAATTAACCTCTTTCAGCCTCAGTAAAGAGAAAACCACTTGTTAAATTTGTAATTTCTAAAAAGCATATTGATTTTATATTTCCTTAAATGATTCTTAGCTAGCACTTATAACAATAAATAAAATAGTAAATTGTGCATTAAATATAGATTTTTAAATTAGATTATCAAGGAGTTAAGATTATAATTAATAAATATCAAACATGATCTATGTGTGGAACATACAATGATTTACGCACATTGATATTTCAATGTAGAATTCACTTTACTTTCATTCCTAGCTATTGCAGTTTAAATTATTTGCACCTACTAAAGATAGGCTTGTTTAATCATGGCTCCTTTATACTCCATGCAACCAAGGGCACAGATTTGAAATTTGTGATGAAACTTAAGTTGTAATTTGAGTCAGAGAACAAAGTACCTCTAACTGGAAATAATAGCAGTTAATGCTTAAGTGGAACATGCCGTGTTCCGGGTAGTCTTTTAAATTCTTTACATGAGTACATGGTTTCATCTCACAATATCCTAGGAGATTAACACTATTATTTTATATTTTACAGATGAGAAAAGTGAAGAGTTGAGGAATTTCATCCATATAAATAGTAAAATACAGAGCCTAGATATGACTGGGTTGAATTCCAATTGAACCATTGTGCTCTACCTGCTGAACTATGGTATAACTAGTGAATCTAATCTGAAAATGTTTACGTTTATGCCTAAAATGATAATTATAGTAATACCTTAGCTTAACATTTCTTTACGTAGACTTTCAAATATTGCAGAGGTACTTGAACATCCAAGTTAGTATATGTGTGTATATATATATATATATATATTTTTTTTCTATTTCACTGTCTGATTTGACTTTTAAAATAACTTATTTCAAGCACTGTGTATGATTTGCATCTCCACAATTATGTATATACACAAAATTAAAACAAAACTAAAAATATATGCAACATATATTCTTTTTAGAAACAGAACTTTGTCTACAGAGTATGGGTAGATCATTTTTCTTAAGAACAAAAATCATCTTTTCAGGAGAAATTATCTCCTTCATATTTGATTTCAATAACTTTCCTCTTGAAGTAGTTAAAGGCAATTTTCTACCAACCCAGACAAGTTTTGGAACTAAAACTTTGTGCTTATTTTTTAGCATTGGACCTCTAGTTTAGCAGTCATATAGTCAGGGTCTATTGATTTAATAGGTATGTATGGGAACCTCAAAGAAATTCTAATACATTTTATACTTTACAACCACTCAACTGTTTTTAATTAATCACTTATTATCCCCTTGCCAAATTTTTCCTAGTGCCTTTTCCAAGCATTCCCTTTCTCCAAGGACCTGACCTTCAGCAGACATATCTCCTCTTCCACTGGGAAAGTTATTTGACTTTTAATCCCAATAATTTCTCTCAACTCAAAAGCTAAAACTGGCTTGTTCTTCCCTACATTGATTCTCAGTGTGCCAAGACCACCCACTCTATACTTTATTAAAGATCTTATTTAGCAACTTTTAATGCGAGGAAAAGTTTGTGCTCATTACCAAACCGATCAATAGAGGTAATTAATCCCAGATTCTACTTTTGAAGGAATTGGAATTGAAAGGTAGCTAAGAAACTTTTTCTAGTTGTGCAATGAATTGGGTGTACAGCTCAGATTAAAAAACAGGGACCTTCTCACTTTGGAGACCATCCCTTCTTTATCACTATCTCTCCTTCAGACCTCCAATAACTCTGTCTTAGTTCATTTTTTCACTGCCTTTGCTATGTCTATTTTTACAATGCTTAAAGCGTGGTTGATTTTTTCCACAGTAAAAAGAGAAGATGCTTTTTGCAACACATTTACTTCTTCAAACTCTAACTAGCTAATTTCTTTACTTCTATTAATCAACATTTTTGATGAGTAATTTATTTTTCATTTCTACCTACTAATAGTATTTGTAATCTCGTTTCAGCTAAAACACTATGTGAATAAAATCTCTCAAAAGTTATAAATGTGTTTAACATTGCCCAATTCTCGACTTCTTTTCAGTACTTTGGCCTTGACATAATCGCCTTTAGATTACAAGGTATTTCAGAATGCAAACTATTACCTTTCATTTGCCCTCTACATAGTTCCTTCTCAGACTCCCTTCTTTATCTGCTCATCCCAATACACAGGCATTTTATATGGTTCTCTCTTCTTCCTGGAGTTATACCTACTCCTCTTTCTTTTCTTGGTTAACTCCCATTCAATCTCTGGTTGTCAGATGCAAATTCATTTCTTCAGTACAGCAGAATATCAAGCAAGGAGGATCTTTAAACTTTAATATTAAAGAAGATTACTTAAAAGCAGCTGACTAGTAAAGAGTTCATTGCATAATTATGTGGCCAATGATGGAAATTTTTCTCAGCTCAACCCTCCAGTACTTTGTGCATTAGGGGAAGTGGCTATATGAATGGATCTGAATAGTTATAACAAAGGACCAAACTATAATGTTTAATGGTGTCTACATCTGCATGTTTTGGTTTTTTGTAACAAATTACACTTTACATATCTCAGGGTAAGTACAGATTAGCTATTATTATTTTGTTTTAACTAAATGATCGAATGAGCAAAGCAGTCCTGCAATAAGTGTAAATTGAAGATTATCTGAATATTGTAAGTAGATTCAGCCCAGAATTTTTGTTCCATTTAACATATGTTAAATAATAAAAATACTTAAATCTATATTCTATCCTTACCTCATTCATTACAATTTTTACACTTTGAGTATATTTTTTAAGTATCTATACAATTAGGCAATGGTATCTGAATATACAGCAAGTAAATAGATTTGTTGAGAGAATATTATCAAAAATATTTTATTGAATAGAATCCTTTGCTAGAAATGTTTGGAGATTTCTAGTCATGTGGAAAATTCTGTGATTATTTTCATAGTTTCATTTTCCACAAACATTAGTAGCATTTACTGGATATGTTATACTGTGGACGAAAATTAATGTACTCACTCACATTAACTTAGATACTTAAATACTACTTTTTCTGGATACTAAACTTGATGGGCAAATTAGATAGAAAAAAGAAAAGATTGTTTCCAAAGATTGACTGCTTTATTGGAACTTCCTAGGTAACAGACTTGAAGAATTCTCACCAACTTCTGCTTCCTTGTTAGTAATGTCACTTATTCAAGAAATAAACATCATTAAGTAGTGCTACAAAAATTAGGACCATAGGCCATAACCAGAATAACTTGTTACGTCTCTTGGAATCACATTGAATTTATTAGTACTTTGAATCCCATACCCGGGAAGGACTTGCTGCTCTTATTAAGGTAATTTCCATAGCTGTGTTAGTGTGTTTTATCTTTCCCCTCTGCTTCCACCAAGTTAACAGGATTTCAAAAGAAATATCTTGGACCTTCACAGGATGATGCATATCCATTTGATAGTAATTTTCAGGTGTTAAGTGAAACTTAACCCAAATCCCAGTATGATACTAGATATACTAAGCAAAAACTAAAGCCCATATTAAGAATCCTTGAATTAGGGTTTAAAAAATAACATCTTTATCTTACTCTTCTTTCTATATCAGAAAACAGACGTGATAATATTGTGACATATGTTGAGTGGAATATTCCATCTTCATGAAAAAAGAAGTAAAATCAACACCACCAAGTTAAGATCTATAAAGTATAATTACCTGCTGAAAAATATATGAAGAAAATTTTAAAAATTAAAAGTTCCATTAAGTAAATGGGCATCTTTTTGCTAGGATAATAAAATACCAGAAAACTGTTGATTTTCCAAACATAGTATATAAATTCAATTTCACTGTGATAAATATATATATATACACACATACCTATATGTGTATATAGGAACACATGTGTTGATATCAATGTGTGTATACATGTGTAGACAATGAAATTAAGGAAAGTAGTGGGGAAATTAAAACAAAAAAGAATTGAGGGAATTGCACCTAAATAGCCTTTGACATATTTCAAAAATTTATAATTTATTATAATTAAAGCCCTGTTTAGTTTAGGAGCTTTAATTCTTTGTAATTAATATTGGTAGCACTGATTATTGAGCTCAGGATTTCACTCTTGCTAGGCAGGTGCTCTACCACTTGAGTCACACCCTAGTCCTTTTTGCTTTGGTTATTTTTCAGTTAGGGGCTTGCAGTTCAACTGGGCTGGCCTGTGACCATGATCCTCTTACCTATGTCTGTGTTTAGTTGGGAGTACAGACATCCACCACTATATCCACCTTGTTTACTGAGATTGCATCTTGTTAACTTTTTGCTGGAGCTTGCTTTGAACTGCAAGCTTCCCAATCTTTGTCTCCCAAAAAGCTGTGTTTTAAGATGAAAAGGCTATTGCTAATTCGCTCTATGGGAAAACATTGTACTTTTGTTCCCTGACATAAAATCATAGCAATTTTTCATATATGTATTATATATATGTAATAGATCATCTGTAAAAACATTTTGTTCAAGATGTTAAATATTAAATGATATTTAATTTAAGTGAAATTCAAATTATATAATAGTTATTTAGTGTAAAGAAAGATAGAAATGCCAGGGAGAGAGTTCTATTGTTTATGAAGTAGATTTTTTTTCTAGCTTTGTAAAACCAATCTAGAGCTCTTTTTTCTCACAAAAATAAAATGATAGTATTCATAAAAAATTGACCTACTGATTCTAAAGCTTATATAAAAGTACAAAAGAACAACAATAGTCAAACTATTTTAGAAAAGAAAAATGAATGACTCTCACCACTTATGTAAGTATAGATATTTAGACCAAGAAATAGATCCAGAAATTGACACAAACTTATTGCTGACATAGTTCAAAGGGGAAAGACTAGACTTTTCAACAAATTGGATGTCTATGTGTAAAGAAATAATTCTCAAAACTTAAAAGTTAATTCTACATGGCTCTTTAAGTTTACACATAAGATCCAAAATGAAAGTTACAAAGAAAGTCAGAAAACATTTCCAAGTAAATCATTATAAAAACATAGCATGCTAAAATTCAGTTATAGCAGTGCTTAGAAGAAAATTTAATAATACTTCTGTTAGTAAAGAAGAAATGTAAAAAATCCATGACTTATGTGTCTACATTATAAAACCTAGCAAAGAAGAGCAAATTAAACCCAAGGTAACTAGGCAAAAGTAAAATAATAAAAATAAGGGTGGAGATGATCAATAATCAATGAACCAATAAAGAAGTGGGCAACCAAACCAAACAGCACTTTTTCTAAGGGAGAAATCCAAATGGCCAAAAACACATGAAAAAATGCTCACCGTCCCTGGCCATAAAGGAAATACAAATCAAAACCACACTAAAATTCCACCTCACCCCTGTTAGAATGGCTATCATCAAGAACACCACCATCAAATGTTGCCGAGGATATGGGGGAAAAGGAATCCTCATACACTGTTGGTGGGAATGTAAGCTAGTACAATCACTATGGAAAACAATATGGAGGCTCCTTAAAAATCTAAACATAGATCTGCCATATGATCCAGCAATACCTCTCCTAGGGATATACCCCAGTGAATGTGACTCAGGTTACTCCAGAGGCACTTGCACACCCATGTTTAGTGCTATTCACAATAGCCAAGCTATGGAAACAGCCAAGATGCCCTACAACTGACAAACTGGATCAAGAAAATGTGGTATTTATACACAATAGAATTTTACTCAGCCACAAAGAAGAATGAAATTTTGTCATTCACAAGTAAATGGATGGAACTGTAGAACATCATCTTAAGCAAAGTTAGCCAGGCTCAGAATGCCAAAATTAGCACATTCTCCCTCATATGTGGATTATAGACCCAAAACAAATGCAGTAATATTATTGGACATGGGTCACACACTAAGGGGAGAACATGCATGGGAGGAATAGGGAAAGGGATGGAAATCTGAAACTCAAATGTGGTTGATGTGCACACTGCAGAGGAGTGAATATAGTAATTTTAAATTGGCAGAGGCCACTATGGGAAGGGGTTCAGGAAGTAGTGAAGAAGTCTGGTACAGATGAATCAATATGGGTTGCAATACACAAGGGCATGGAAGCAATGCTAGGAATCTCTCTGTATAGCTATCTTTATAGAGATAGCAAAAACGCTCTGTCTTTGTTATTATCTCATATGTTTTCTTTTAATAAAATCGGAGAAGAGGGCGAAACAGGTTCTGCCTGGAAGTGGGGAGAGGTGGCACAAACAATGTGTACATATGTAAGTAAATGTAAAAATGGTAAAATAAAATGAGAAAAGAAAAACAAAATAAAACAAAAAATGTTTACTGCAGTCTTTTTGCATATCTATAGTATCACTGTATAAAACAATACACTATTCATTCAATAACAAAATAGTTCATACTTCACTGTGCATTAAAAGCATGAAATGTTCAGTTTTTGTTTTGACATTATGAGCATGCAAAAGTCAGTTCTTTGTAATGATTAATACAAATGATAAACCTGATGAAAATAAGTTAAAAGAGAAAATGTGTTAGATATAGCAAGACAATGTGAACAGTTTTATTCCTAGATATTTATGTAAGATATGCACAAGAAAGATTTGGACATAAATGTGTATGGTATTATACACATTTGTAGTAGTGAAAAACAGGAAAATACACACCCATCAAGCAGAAATTGCATAGATAAACAAAATGGTTTTTATTCATATAATGAGATAGTGACATGCAACAAGAAGGAATAAAATGATAGCACACAAAAGCATGGAAAAACTTTAAAATATATTTAACAAAAGAAAGAAGAAATGTAAACACTATTTGATTTTATTTATATGAAATTCTAAAACAAGCAAAATTAGCATATAGAAATTATCCTGTAATACATTAAATGAATGAATTTTAAAAATCAATAAGAAACACATCAAGAATAAATGAGGCCTTAGTTATATAGTTTAAGATTTTTTAATAGATATTAATGTGTCAAATCTTGAAAGCTGGAATCCATAGCTAAATGGGACAGTATTAAAATTGTTAGAATAAAAAACACATTAAAACCATATGGTATATTGGTACATGTCCTGAAATTTTAAAATGGTTTACAATTAAGGCAAAGAAAAAAAATTTAAAAACCCCCACAAGTGCTAAGTCATACAAATAATTTTATCTCATATTTTCCATTGAATATATGATAATTTTTTGTATAACTTTTAAAGGTGCAATCCTTTTAATGGCTCCAAATTGATCCTCACAAAATTCTATAGGAAGGAAGTAGGTTTTTACTTTTTCCTTTGCAATTTAAATCTAATATTCCATATAAATGCTAATATACTTATTTTAATTAAATCAGAATTAAGGAGGAGTAAAGAACACAAATGCAAGATTAAGAAATGTAGACACCTATGAAAAGCATAGTTGGGCTGTCTTAGACCGTGTTGCTGAATCCAATGGTTTGAATTCCTGTAAGTCCGGAAAATGAGTGATCATATCCTTTAGACAGCTTTTGAGAGAAAAATTTTAAGAAAACAATGACATCATTCTGAGTGAGGTTAGCCTGGCCCAAAAGACCAAAAATCGTATGTTCTCCCTCATATGTGGACATTAGATCAAGGGCAAACACAACAATGGGATTAGACTATGAGCACATGATAAAAGCAAGAGCACACAAGGGAGGGGTGAGGATAGGTAAGACACCTAAAAAACTAGCTAGCATTTGTTGCCCTTAACGCAGAGAAACTAAAGCAGGTACCTTAAATGCAACTGAGGCCAATAGGAAAAGGGGAACAGGTACTAGAGAAAAGGTTAGATTAAAAAGAATTAACCTAGAAGGTAACACCCATGCACAGGAAATCAATGTGAGTCAATACCCTGTATAGCTATCCTTACCTCAACCAGCAAAAACCCTTGTCCCTTCCTGTTATTGCTTATACTCTCTCTACAACAAAATTAGAAATAAGGGCAAAATAGTTTCTGCTGGGTATTGAGGGGGTGGGGGGGAGAGGGAGGGGGTGGAGTGGGTGGTAAGGGAGGGGGTGGGGGCAGGGGGGAGAAATGAACCAAGCCTTGTATGCACATATGAATAATAAAAGAAAAAAAATGACATATTCTTTTTCAAATATATCCTTAAATATTTGTAAAAATCATTAGTCTGCAAGAGTAAACTCCAGAAAATAAGTAGAAACCTTTGTGAGGAATACTAACATTACTACAATTAGGAAACTTCAAAACTGCAGGCATCATCTACTTTTAATAAATTCATCACCTGTCCTTACTGCTTTAGCTGGTTACATCAGCATTTTAATTTCGCTGTGAATGGGATCTTTGCATACCTTTGACAACAGGAAGACTAAGACTAGGCTGTCAGGAAAGTCAACACAAAGCTGCTGCTGAGTATGCAGCAAGCTGTCTGAGTTTTACATGAAGAGGTCAGAATTTTCTTGGAGAGTCACATTCCAAGTATAGAGTGCTTACCATAATTAGTATCCTGACTACTCAGGAGATGGTTGTAGACACAGATGTTGTTTAAGGTAGCAGACACATCAATGAAAGGCACTAGGTATTGATTTGTTCAGTGACATCCTTCTAACTATGTCATCTGAGTGAAAGAAGCCCCAAATTAACCAATAATAAAGTGTTAGAAGTTGTAGTTGCTGCCCTCTTGGGACTTGTTCTAGGAGAGTATAGGTGGCCCTCCCCCACCCAGGCCATCAATCCTGCTGAAGGACTCACAGTGACATTAAGTTGACCAACAGGACAACATAAAGCTCACAATAACATTAATAAATAATGTTAATTTATATGCATGTGCCATTTTATATTAGCTTCCTGCATGTACATACAATAAGCAATGAATGCATATCCATATAAAATATACCTATGTGCTATCGTGATCTGAAGAATCCTTAATGCATGAAAATAAGACATAAAATTGTCAGGAATTATGCAGCATCTTTGGTAGAACTAAATTTTCCTAAATGAACTAATTTCAAAAGCAAAAACTGAGTTACAATTTTTGCCTCAGAATTAGATATAGATTGGAAAGATTTTTTGCTATTGTTTTATTTCATAATTTGATTATAATTTTTACTTTAAATCTGGACCCTAACTGCATAGTTTATAAGGAGACCAGAAATAAAATTTATTTATGTAGTCATTTGCTAATATTACTAAAGCCAGACGACAAACATGTTTCAAAACATAAACAGACAAGATCCGGCGTATCATTTTGAACTAAGAACAGTCATTTCCATAATTTACAAAGACATGTCATCTGTGCTATTTTTTGTAACCTCAAACTGTAATTTCTTGGGTTTGCATATATAAATGTGTTAAAATTTCCAAATAGACCTTCAGTATATCTAAATTTTCATGATAAACAGCATAAAATTTGTCATATTGAATCTTCTGTAGAAGCTTGTAGTCTGTCAACAAAAGCTGTGTGTAGAGATGGTTTGAGGTCATGGTTATATTTCATGAGGCATAAAATTAGAAAGTTTTGGGCTCTTGTCTTAGGTAACTTCACTTTCCTCAACTATTAAAAAGCTACCATCGGTCCATTGTGCTCGACTTATTTATATCCCAAAATATAACACATCCTGATAACAGAATTTTCCTTTTGCATTATCTATAGTTTATTATGGTAGGTTGGTTAGGAAATTAGGTCAATGTTCATTCTCTTTGAAACTGGACAGAATTGTGAGTGATACAACCAACAGTAGTGGCAAGCATGAGGCCTCCTATTTCATAAAAAGGACACAGCTTTCACTTGTAGGTTTCTCTTTTAAGATAAAAACTTTCGGAAATTTTAGCTGCCGTGCAAGAAGACAGGCCACTTGCATGTATCATGCTAGAGGATCATGATAAAAAGATGGCTGAGGAGATAGTCATATCTTCCCAAGCATGTCCCAGACAATGAATGAAGAAGCCTTTGAGAGGATCCAAATGATTTGTGGATATTTGATTGCAGCCTCAGGAGAGTCTTCAAACCAGATATCGCACAAAAATCCCTGGCAAGTAATAAGTGCTTGTTTTAAGCTGAGATGATTTTGAGTAATTCCCTATATAACCACAGTAAATGGATGGAACATAAGCTAATTACTAACCACAAAGGGAAATGGAAGGACTCTCTCACAAGATTTCTCAAAGTTACCCTAATATCTAATTAGAACCTTCAGAAAAGCTCATTAAAACACATTGTTTTTCTTGATCTTACTTCAAATCTAAGAATTAGCATATTTTTGGTTAGTAGCCCCTGAAAGTCCCTCACCTTCCCCCTCTCCTCACCCCCACTCTTTGTCTCCTTAATGAACAATTTCTACTTAATTTTATGCACATCTCTTAACTTCTTAAATTATATTTATGTTTATTGAAAACAAGTCCCCTGTTTTCAATTGGCAAGATTAAAGAATTGCATGAGTGGATTTCTTTAGAAAATACAGTACACTGAGAGAAACAATTTCAAAGTATATAGAGAGTCAAAACTTAGAAAGGATGTCTAGTTTTTGTTTTAGAAGTATATGAAAGAAAATAATAAGATGTTACCAAATATTGTTTAGCAAAAGTCACACTGCCTTTTACATAAACTTACAATTTGTACAGATGTTAAAGGACTACTTCTATATTTCTGTTTACAAATGAAAAAATTCTGAGAAGTTCAACTGTCTCAAGTTTGTATAATGCCTCACTTAAGTATGCAAGTGACAAAATCTTAAACTTAATACCAAAAATTATATTTAATTCAAAATAGCTTTCTTATTTCTGTAACACAGAGTAAGTGAATGGTGTATTTAGAACCTTTTATACCTCACACAGTATAGTATAAAATACAGAAAAATAAATATTATTTGAGTATATATGTCCATGTAGTAAATAAATAGATACAGTTCATAAATACATTAATATGCAAATTTTATATTTATATCTTCAATATGCATGTTTAGTTTAATATTTTTACATAGACTATTCCTTCTTTCTTTTCTTTCCTTCCTTCTTACATTGCTCTTCTGCCACCAAGAAGCTTACTTTCTCTGTATGAAATAGAAATACAAATGGTCAAAATTTAACGTAACACCTAAGTAAATGGAGGTGTGTATAAAAAAATGGAAGAAAAGAAAAAAGAAAATGAAACATTCCTGGGGAGGTCAGGGATAGAGGAAGAGTTTACTATTCTAACCCTAATTCTAACTCTGAGCTTAAGATTTGGGGATGATTGGGTCCAATGTTAAATGGAAAATGAGAGTATGTAAATTTGGAAAGCATTCAAAACCTGCCATAACAGCAGCAGGCAAAAGAGCACAACATATGGGGGAATTACTGTTAGCTTGCTAGAATTTAAGAACTTCAATAAATTGAGTAAAAATGTGAAATTGAAAGTAAAAAATCAGAATTTTTTATAAACTTCTTAATATTTCAGAATTTATGATGTCAATGACCTTAAATTCCTACTAAATTATTATTTAAAAAAAAGAGAATCAATCAAAGTGAGGAAAAAGGCACTAACAAATGGGTAGAAATATACGGAAAAAATGCTAAAATTTTTCACAAAATATTTGGAAGAAAAAATAGAAAATTATACAGATAACTTTTTATGCTTTTTACGTAATGAGATTGTTAAAGTAACTTTTAAAATTGATCCTTGTTTTATGATTAAAGAGCTCAAAATTAAACTTTTTCAATGAAAATTGAGCAAGCATTATTTTCTTCATGAAGAATTTTTTGCAATGTTACCCATATGTGGAAACCATACTGGACATAATTATGCTCTGTGAATTTTTTGCTTTAGTTAAAAATTTTCTTTCAACCAATATGACTTTCACAATTTTATTAAACAGACATGCACGACTATGGACTATGAGGATAGATAGCCTAAAGAGCTAAGGGTTTATGTTTTATACTATGTGTATGAGAATGTCTTAAAGGTATTTGGATAAGAAGTCTCTATATTTCAGATATATTTGGTAGAATAATGCTTAGGTTTTGGTGTGCAGAACTAATTCCAAAGGGAAACTCTAGAAGTAGAAAAAAATGTGTAGAACATTATTGCACTAACCTAGCAGAGATAGTGTGGACTTGGTTGGACATTGCCAGCAGGTCTAAGAAGGAGGCTACTGGTAGGAAAATAGGAAAGATCACAGAATCATGCATGTTAAATTGAATTCATCATTTAATGTAAGGTGTGCTGTGTCACTGTACATGCATACCTATTCATATTCTTACTTTGATTTTGCCTAATCTGTTCTCAAGTATAGCAGTTTCTTTAGGAAAAATGATTCAGCTTAGGAGTTCCAGCAGCCTAAGAAAAATTCTACATGGAAGAGAGTAGCAGTCATTGTACAAAGATCACAGACTGGAAATTATAAAGCTAAGTACCAAACTTTACTCTATTAGACTGTATACCATGAGTTGATACCAAGAGTGTGCAATGATGTAAGTTAACATTCTAGGTCTTGAGTTCATTATAGTATGGAGACTGTTTCTACCTACCTTGTAGCAGGGGTGTAGGATTAAACTCCTGAAGTGGCATACAGAAAGACTTATTCCTCAGTTAATACTCATTCTTTCCACGTCTGTGTATTTGTGATGTTTGAAATACTGTGTCACAAATGTTCAATAACACACAATGAGCTGAATTCAAAATAAAACAGATTTGTTTTAGCTATACATATTAAAAATGAAAGTCAGTTATTTTTATTAAAAATTTTATTTTGGAGACAGGGATCAGGGGGAATTGAACTCAGGGCCTCATCCTTTTTTTTTTTCTTTTTCTTTTATTATTCATATATGCATACAAGGCTTGGTTCATTTCTTCCCCCTGCCCCCACCCCCTCTCTTACCACCCACTCCACCCCCACCCTTTCCCCCCCACCCCCTCAATACCCAGCAGAAACTATTTTGCCCTTATTTCTAATTTTGTTGTAGAGAGAGTATAAGCAATAACAGGAAGGAACAAGGTTTTTGCTGGTTGAGATAAGGATAGCTATACAGGGCATTGACTCACATTGATTTCCTGTGCGTGGGTGTTACCTTCTAGGTTAATTCTTTTTGATCTCACCTTTTCTCTAGTTCCTGGTCCCCTTTTCCTATTGGCCTCAGTTGCTTTAAGGTATCTGTTTTAGTTTCTCTGCGTTAAGGGCAACAAATGCTAGCTAGTTTTTTAGGTGTCTTACCTATCCTCACCCCTCCCTTGTGTGCTCTTGCTTTTATCATGTGCTCATAGTCTAATCCCATTGTTGTGTTAGGCAGGTGTTGTACTATTTGAGTCACACTCTCAGCCTTTTTTTTTTTTTTTTAGGTAGGGTCTTTGCCTGGGGCTGGACTCAGGCCGAGATCATTGGACTACCTTTGGCCTCCCACACAGCTAGGATTACAGGGACACTCCACCATGCTCGACTAATTGATTGAGGTGGAGTGTTGCTATTTTTTTTCATAGGCAGGACTCAAACCCTGATCCTCCTGATCTCTTCCTTCTAAGTAGCTGGGATTATAGGAGCCAGCCACCATACCTGGCAAAGATTTCTTTTCAAAGCTTCCTCAGGCCCGTATCCTTAGATTTTGCTGCTCTCATTTGCTTATTTTCATTTAGGTAATACCATTTACAATTTTTAGAAACTTTAGATATAGTTAGAAGATTTATAGAGAAATGATCAGATACAACTTGATCCTCCAAAAACATACTAAATTAAAAAGAGATCCTGAGTTTTAAACTAAAGTTATTTTTGAGGGTTTTTTACTCTAAACTAATCACAAAATTCATGAGTGTTGCATCTTCTTTAATTTTTAATGATTTTAAAAGTGAATCATTTATAAAGACTATTTAAGTGAATCAAGATCAATGCCAGTACGAATTACTTGGTAATATTGACCTTCTTTGAAAATTTCTTAGAAGTTTCTTCAATCAAAACATAGTTGAACCTCCCATATTCAACTTTGAATTGATGTCAAATATTTCATAAAATGTTGTGAGCAATGGATATCAGAGTATAGATGGTACACAAATCTGGTAATTTTGAAGTAATATTTGCCCTGCACTCTTGTTGCAGAATTGCAGTGTTACTGTCAGTCCTCAGATTCTATATAATAAACTTTCCAGGAAGCATGGTTTCTCTAAAAAAATAACTGAAATCGATATGTTTTCTGAATGAGGAGTGATATTAGTTGAATCATGAGGTCATCAGTCTGGAAGCAGGAACACTTCTGGTACATCAAGAGTTTGTAGCTATATCCCCAATGTGGAATAAAATACATAGCTGTTTAGGTTTGCTTTTACACAAGAGCCACCAGAAATCCTTGATAAACCCCATGGATTAACATCCATGTGTAAGAGCTAGTCCTACATATTTAGGCAAGATGCCAAGTGGCCCCCACAACCCTTATGCTAAACATAAAACATAGCTATTCATGTAAAACTATTAATATTCATCCATATTTCTTCTTCTTCTTTCCCCAAACCAAACATTTAAGTGAAAACAATGTCTTGGATGTATTCTCCATCCATCACATTAAAATTCCTTTAATAGCTTTAGGATACAACTTTTCCAGAAAGACTGTCTTTACATTTGACCCCTAAGTCTAGACTCCAGTGGGATAAAGTCCGGAGATGTACTTAAGTACCACTTTGAGCCCAGAGAGATTTGGCACATTAAAATAATAAAAAATGACTGCAAAACCATCTGTAAACATGAAGTGCCATATAAATGCTTATTAATAATCATTTTTCTGTAATTTGTTTTTATTCTAAGATGCCTCTTAAAAATACATTATGGATTATTGTGTATAATGTCTTTCAAGCAAATTGTATTCAAGACTTTTTAGAGAGTTAAATACATGTCAGTGTGTGGCATAAATTATAGAAGGACACTTTGGTAAATGAATTAGTGCATTCAGTCATAAGGCCAGAGAAAAATGGGTTGTGTAAGCGTCTGGTTTGAAATATCTAGACTCCCTGGAACCAACACTTCAAATCCCAGCAGGGCAGCTCTGTCCTTCATCCTTCTGAGATAAGAGTCCATTCAGTTTACAGTCTGCTGGTTTTTTGAATGATCTCTTGGAACAGTAGGCATGTCTGCTCTGTGTGAACATTTTACAGAGTCAGGAGAAGGGGAAAAAGCATTCAAGAGAATTTAAGCTGAACTAAGATATTATTTTATGCGGACAATATTTTAGTGGTAATGAAAGGCTGGCTTAGAAAACAGCAGGGGTGAAAACTTGACAAGTACATTCAGGGCTGGAAAAGAAAAAGAAGTTAGTATCTGATTAGTTGTTACTACGATCCCTAGAACTGTTTTTAAATATGGGAAATGGATTCCAATATGACTGTAGAGTTAATAGCACTATGGAATTGACCTATCCCTCAATGGTGATATTTTGGATTATCTATGATTTTATGTTATACCTTAATCTGATCCACAATGAAAAGCATTTACAATCTAGACAAAACTTTCAAGATTTAAATAAAATGCACAATAAGGCCCTGAAATAAAAAAAATGACAGCAATCATGTGGTTTTTCTAAACATTTGAGCATGGTGCTTCTAAGTGATGATTTTCAAATTTAACCAACTTCCAAAAATCCCACCACGTGTCAAATATAATTTATAATGAAGTGGAATTCAAATAAGCTAAGACAGAAAGCTCTAATCTTTCCCAGATAATGATTTCCCCAGTTTCTTATTAGGGTTATGAGGATGCTTACCATATAAATAAAAACTGGGGGTGGAGATAAAACAGGCTGCTGCTCTCACAAGATGGAACAGTAAAAAAAGAGCTGGGATAATTTGGGTGCATCTTATTACATCATAGACTGGTGATTGTGATAATGTTTTAAGAACGTCAACTTCTTTATGTATCCATTGTTTTTGAATCTCCTTCTGTTTTCAAAGGGCCACAAAACAATCCCTGAACACTGATAAAGCATCCTACACACATCCGGAAGGCCTGTGAACATACCTTGGGAAGAGGAAATTAATAGAAATAAAACAGAAATAGGAGACTGACCCCTGGTTTTTCACTAAATACCTCTTAACTATAATGTAGGTGTAAGGATAAATGACCTTTAGGCAATGGAACTACTGTTATCTCGGAATAGGGTAGAATCATTTTATCTAAACAAAAGATAATGTCCCCCTATTTAAATTCTTCACATACAAAATGCTTATGCTCTTTTTTCAAAGATTAATCTTTATAACTTTCTAGCTGGAAGGTTTACATAATTCCTTCATCTGGTTTAGACCACTTCCCATTGCTACAATAGCATCTATGTGCCCCTCATCATATCTCAAATCTTACCTACTAGTCACTATCAACCTCATCATTCATCTTTCTGTTCAACTCTGTATTCTCACTATGCTGTGCATTAAGGATAATACACAGAATGTAAAAAAAATGCAATACACAAAATAGTCACTTATTTTAGGGTTTAATTTTCTTTTTGTCTTTTTGAAATTCAAATATACATATCAAAAATGGACACTTTTTTTGAAGAACTCAATACAAACAGCAACATGCGTTCAGATTACATCTTGAGTAGAATAAACAGATCATGAATATTTATGTGGTTTGGAAAAGACTTGAATTACACACTGTAAGGTTGAACCAAATAATTATGTAAAAATAGTTTCATTTAAAATTACAAATGCCATATTTTAGTTTGTGTTCAACAGTTTTAATGCACATCGATAATGGAAGGAAATAGCATCTATTTAAAAACAATACATTTAAGTTGGAAAAATGCCATTACAGCATATTTTGAAATGTTAAAATGGCTAGAATTGTGTTAGGGTAAGAGCTAACAAAGGTCCAAATGCAGACTGATGTTTAAGAATGAGACATAATTGCCTCTTTTGAGGAGAATATACTTCTAAATTTCAGTCTGATAAATCCTAATATTCAAGTTTACATATTGCTTCTGTTTGTCCAGTTTGACCTGTACATACAACAAAATGGTCAGGAACTTTAAATAGAGGTTATTATAGGTTAGGAACAGAGTGACATATCTCTATTAGGAAGTCATATGAAAACCAATTTCTATGGAAGTTGATGTAGTTAGTCTTATAAAAGAGTTTGTGGTCTTACTATCTACATAATCAGCATTGGGGATTCAAAATCCATGTTACCAGATGCATAAAGGGTTTAAAGAACACATCTTTGAAATAGATAGATAATAATACTTAGCACATCTAAGTATTTTACTAATGTACAAGATGGTAATTATGATGCTAATACCCTTACATTCTGTCAAATAGGAAACCATGGGCTTAGGAATCAGAGACATATTGCTTTAAATTCAAATCTTTGCCCTTGCTCAAATAATTTTAATATCTTTGAATCTTAGTTGCTGTGTATGTAAAATATTTGTTTCACAGGAGAATATGAATGTAAGCTAGTTCTAATAATTTCTCGTGTTTCTTTCTTCTTTTATCTCAATGAGACGTCACCCTTGCCAGGGCCAAAACACCACTATACATTTGGCACCTGAAATACATATCCCCTGTTCTATAATAAAACTACAACCTAGTCAAATGATCTGCTGCAGCAAAATGGTTCTCTTTTCACTTGTTTAGAGGAAAGGTTATTTAAAAATGATATTTCTATAATAAATATATATTTGTGGTGAACTTCTGATAAGACTGGAAATACTTTCCTAGTAGAAAAGTCCCTAGATAATTGACACTGTCAGAAACAAAAAGGAATAATTAGGGAATAATGATATATGGAGATAGATTTCTCTTATCTCAATGATTTAATGTTCATTCTAATTAAGGATAGGTTTAAGATTAATATACACATAGAAGTTATAATCAATCCTCTTTCAGGCCAGTACTTCATTATTATAACAATTCAATGCTAAGGCCCTTTGGTTAGCATGTAAAAGAAGAGAAGGAGGACCTTATAAAGGCAGTTTAATTGCATTAATCAAACTTTAACATGAAGTTGCAATAGAGCACATCTTTTTGGTTTGCATTGTTTGTATTTCCTACCTTCTTAACAAAATTCTAACAACTTTTTCTGACCTTAAGAGAAATTCTTATGTTCTTCTGTTCTGAGGATTTTTCTACCCAGGTGTGAGAGAGCTATAGATTAGATGTAGAGGCAGTTAAATTATTGGAGTTTCTATGGCAGGTTCATCTCTTTATGGGCACACAATAAACTCCTTTTGTTAACCTGTCTTGTCATTATTTGTCCATAAGATTGCATCTTAACCAATAGATGGTAAGCAGAGTTGCCACTTACAGGCTTCTTTAGAAAACTCCTTACAGTGGATCTTCCAGACTTTTTTCCATTGCAGTGGCCTGAAATTAAGACCATTGATGACTTATGAAGCAACTTGTTACAGGCAGAAATACTAGATGATAAGATGATAAAAGACTTTTGAATTATGGCCACCCAACTGGCAAGGCCAACATTGTACTCTTTCCTATATTAAGAAGAACTAATATTAACTAAATCTTTGTAATCTAACCACTACAACTATTAGGTTGCAATAATCTCCTAGGAAGTTTTATATCTACAAATTAGATTAAAAAAATCAAATACAAATGAACTTTAGATTCATCTGTGTAGAGAAAGGCACAGATGCTGTATTCTTCTATTATCTATATTTCATTTACATGTTTATACATATAATACATTTTAATACACTTATAACAGATGCATGTATATATATGCTTTACACATAGTGACTATGTAACACATATTATAGTGACAAGAATCAACAGGAAGATGTCAAACTACTACACTGTTGGAAGGAGTGAACCTATGAGACTTATGTGTAGCACCATAATAGAGAGCATTTCGCACTTGAACTCTGACAACTGAAGAAGCATGTAGAGGTGAGTATTACCTGGGGACAGTAGAAATGTTCATAATATTGGAAAAGACATTTCAAACATTTATTGTGATACCACATTAAAATGTGTTCTGTGGTAGGAGAGAGAATGGCAAAGTCATTGAATGTTACTCTCAAACTTATTTGTTAGGCTGAAGAACAGGTAAGTAAGGGAACATTGTCACCACTACTACCAATTCCCTCTAGCAGAAGCATTGGTGACTGTTTGGTATACTTAGGTATTAGAACCAAGGATTTCAGAAAATAAAGATTCAAAACAAGAGTGATCTTGAATTAAGTCTATGGATGTGGGGAAGGTAAAATATTGAGAAAAGGATGACTTGAAATATTCTATTCAACAGATCAAAGATCAAGGTTTTATTAGAAATTTATCTTGTGTGGTGTTAAAATCTTGTGAAATATTTGTTTTAAGAAGGGTTATGTTATTGAAAATATTGTCTGTCCTTGTTCATGCAATACAAACTATTCCAGTCACTTACGTACCATAACCTTAGATCTTATGCATTAAATTAATTATTTCTTATCCTTGAGTATCTGGAAACAAAACATCCAGCTGTTTGCAAAACCATTATTACACTTGAGTAGTTCTGGAGTTTTGTAACTGTAAATTAGTGAAGTTATTATTGTTAAGCTGATAATTGCATTTAATTCTTAAAAACAGGTTACATATGAACAAGGAGCAATGCAGTACTATAAGTTAGTGAAGTTTTTTAAAAATGATAGTTGCATTTAATTCTTAAAAAATAGGTGACATATGAACAAGGAGCAATGCAGTACAGTAGTGAAGAACATTTGCCTGGAGCCAGTTATCCTTGGAATCTATTCAACTTGTGCATTAGTGGTCATGATTTCTCTGAGCCTCAGATTTCTCTAAAATGTGGATAATTATCTATCTCATAGTGTAATTGTGGGAAAAAATGAAATAAAACTTACAAAGCACTAGATTTTAAGAAGTCAGGTACAGATCAAGTTCTCACAAGATTAGTTAAAGCCAAATGAACATTGATATTCTTATTTCTTCTTCCAATAAAAAACCTAGACAGGGTTCTTTGCCTTTATATAGATATATGTATATGTATGTCTAAAAGTTTATAAATTTTTGTATGAAAAATATACATGTGTAGGTATAAAAATTTAAATATACATATGTACATGTATGTTCTCTGTTCATATATATGCTTATGCTGAGAAAGAGCAAGAGATACCTGGAGTCTATATTTAAAGATATAAGGTTAAAATAAAACAAATAGATACTAGTATATGAGTTTGCAGAGCCAGTAGAGTGTGGGGGTGCATGACTTTAATCCCAGATCCCTGGAAGAGGAGGATTGCAAGTTGGAGGCCAGCTTAGGTTACAAAGAGACCCCACCTCAAAAACCAAACCAAACAAAACAAAACAATTTATGTAGCAAACAATGGAGGCCAACAATTGCTGCTAACAGCAAAATGAGCATTGAGCTTACACTAAAGGTTAACATTTCTGATCCTAAGAATTAAATAGTTTCAGATTCTGGGAATTAAAGTATCAGACAACATATAAACCTGACGAAGGCAGTGAAATGATGATCATCTCAATGATATACTCAGCTTAATATGAAGATATAAGATCATTCTTAACGAAACCTTCCAAGATAGAGTTCCAGAAAGAGAGTTATAGTTAGACATATATCATTAGCTGTGGTACAGTTAAACTTCACTTATCATCCACTTCTGTAGGTTTAAAACAGGTCAATATATCACTTAGTACATATTCAAAACTGTCAAAATTTAGGAAATGAAATACTATAAAGAAGAGAAATTGAAGATTAAAATGCTGTAAAATACTAGATATTATTATCATTATTGTGGGAGATATAAAATTTAAAATGCAGATTTAATCAACTTATATATGTAAAACTTTTTTGCCAAGTACCAATAAAGGATCATAAACAGAAAGCAGTAGCCACAAAAGAATTATAAGCAAGATAATTATTTCTGTTTCAAAAGAGTATTGGAAAACTGAAAAGATGGTTTAACTTCAGGATATAAAGAAAGCCTATCAAAGGTAGGCTATTCTTTTACATGTCTTTTAAAAAAAAGAGTTAAAATCAGAAAAGTTTTGTTTGAATTCAAGAAAGATTATATCTAATAGGTCAATCCTGAAAAGAGCAATTAGAGAAAATGACCCAAATTTATTTTTTATTCTCTCTGTCCCCTTACTCCCCATTCTCTCTCTCTCTCTCTCTCTCTCTCTCTCTCTCTCTCTCTCTCTCTCTCTCTCCATCTCTACTTCTCTCTCTCTCTCTTTATATGTATGATCTGGGTAATGTGTTTAAAAATCAAGTCGTAGACCAAATTATCCCTTGAATCCTTTCTACTATTGTAATTTTCAGAAAAAAAATTTGCTAACTTCTCATCATACCATGTCTTTTTACTAAATCAAGAGGATATGTGATAATTTGTCATTGCTAATTCATGTCTATAATTATAAGAACCCAGACTGATTGTGTTTGTGTGGTAAGATACCCAATTGCCCTAGTTTTCCTATCATTGTTTCTAAGATTATGGATCTGAAGTTATGCCGAAAAATCTTTTTTAAAACATAGAAGTCTTTACATTAGAATGATTGAGGAAGAAATGAAAAGAGTGAAGATTATAATAAAATATAGCAAATATTATTATAATCATTTCACCAGCTCCTTTGAAAGTAAGGAAATCCACAAAATCCAAAGCAGAGGTTAAAATAGAATATACTATGTACTTATAAAGGTAAGGTGCCTATCTCTGAGGTTGTAATTTCTTTTAATCATATATGATACTACTTTCCATATTTGAAATTCAAAATTATCTTATTCTCTCTTGATTGGCGTAAATAGTCAACAAACAGTCAACAGAAACAGGTTAAGGCAGTTAATTGATTTGAGGAATTTTCATTTCAGTGTTGACCTTGAGCCTTTGCTGTCTGGAATGCTCTCAGATGTGTTGTGGGCTCTAGTAAAGATCTATCGCCAAATCAATTACAAAAACCATGGACCATCTGATCCTTCTCTTGAAATTAACTAGTGAAAAGAGGTCAGCACACCTTCAAGTGACACCATGAATTATTATGTTCTCAATGACCCAGGAAGGAAAGCACTAGTGATTGATGGGAGGAGATATTTAAATGAGAATTGAACCTTTCTGGCTTTGAACATGTAGTGATAACCATGAAAACCAAAAGAGACAAATATTTTAAAATAATTTCTTTTTCCATTTTATATAGAGCTTTTCTTTTCACTGTTCTCTGTAGCTACAACTGTAATTCTGGGAAGATGTCTCTATATAAGATTATTACTTGTGAGTTGAAAATAAAAGTGATTATAGAAGATTTCTCAGTTTTGTTTTTATTACTATGTAGAAAAAAATACAAAAATAACTCAGCCCTTATTAGCTGATATAACTTGTTTCTTACTATAATTGAACTAAAGTTTGAAAGATATAGTCAAGATGAATAATTTGATTTTAGTAATTCAAATTACTAAATGAAACTTATTATTTGGGTACTAGTTTCACTCAGTACATGAAAAATAAAACTAACAAATAATAGGAACAAATGCCTATCTCTAAATGTATCCTCAAAGTTTCTTCATTGATTGATATTTTAGATTATTACTATGTTTTTATATGGGCCAAAGAATATTTTTCTTTCAAATTGGTCATCTTGGGACCTAGACTCACACATAAATGTTTATTTATTTATTTATTTTAAAATTTTATTCATATGTGCATACAATGTTTGGGACATTTCTCCCCCCTTCCCTCCACCCCTTCCCTTACCCTCCCCCTTGCCCTCCCCCTCACCCCTCACTACCAGGCAGAAACTATTTTGCCCTTATCTCTAATTTTGTTGAAGAGAGAGTATAAGCAGTAATAGGAAGGACCAATGGTTTTTGCTAGCTGAAATAAGGATAGCTATACAGGGAGTTGACTTGCATTGCTTTCCTGTACATATGTGTTACCTTCTAAGTTAATTATTTTCGATCTAACCTTTTCTCTAGTACCTGTTCCCTTTGTCCTATTGGCCTCAGTTGCTTTAAAGTATCTGCATTAGTTTCTCTGCATTGAGGGCAACAAATGCTATCTAGTTATTTTGGGTGTCTTACCTATCCTCATATCTCCCTTGTGTGCTCTTGCTTTATCATGTGATCAAAGTCCAATCCCCTTATTATGTTTGCCCTTGATCTAATGTCTGCCGGTGAGGGAGAACATACAATTTTTAGTCTTTTGGGCCAGGCTAACCTCACTCAGAATAATGTTCTCCAGTTCCATCCATTTACCTGCAAATTATAACATTTCATTCTTCTTCATGGCTGCATAAAATTCCATTGTGTATAAACACCACATTTTCTTGATCCATTCGTCAGTAGTGGGGCATCTTGGCTGTTTCCATAACTTGGCTATTATGAATAGTGCTGCAATAAACATGGGGGTGCAGGTGCCTCTGCAGTAACCTGAGTCACATTGTTTTGGGTATATCCCCAAGAGTGGTATTGCTGGATTATATGGTAGATCTATGTTTAGATTTTTAAGAAGCCTCCAAATTTTTTTCCATAGTGGTTGTACTAGTTTGCATTCCCACCAACAGTGTAAGAGGGTTCGTTTTTCCCCAATCCTCACCAACACCTGTTGTTGGTGGTGTTGCTAATGATGGCTATTCTAACAGGAGTGAGGTGGAATCTTAGTGTGATTTTAATTTGCAATTTCTTTATTGCTATGGTGGATGGTAAGCATTTTTTCATGGGTTTTTTTGGCCATTTGAATTTCTTCTTTTGAGAAAGTTCTGTTTAGTTCACTTGCCCATTTCTTTATTGGTTCAGTAATTTTGGGAGAATTTAGTTTTCTGAGTTCCTTATATATTCTGGTTATCTGTCTTTTGTCTGATATGTAGCTGGCAAATATTTTCTCACACTCTGTGGGTGGTCCCTTCAGTTTAGAGACCATTTCTTTTGTTGAGCAGAAGCTTTTTAGTTTTATGAAGTCCCATTTATGTATGCTATCTCTTAGTTGCTGAGCTGCTGGGGTTTCATTGAGAAAGTGCTTGCCTATACCTGTAAGTTCCAAAGTATCTCTTACTCTTTCCTGTACCAAATTTACAGTTTGGGGTCTGATATTAAGATACTTGATCCATTTTTGAGTTAATATTGGTATAGGGTGATAAACATGGATCTAGTTTCAGTTTTTTGCAGACTGTTAACCAGTTTTCCCAGCAGTTTTTGTTAAAGAGGCTGTTTATTCTCCATCATATATTTTTAGCCCCTTTGTCAAAGATAAAAGGTAATAGTTGTGTGGCTTCATATCCGGGTCCTCTATCCTGTTCCACTGGTCTTCATGTCTGTTTTTGTGCCAGTACCATGCTGTTTTTATTGCTATTACTTTGTAATATAGTTTGAAGTCAGGTATCGTGATACCTCCAGCATTGTTCTTTTGACTGAGTATTGCCTTGGCTATTTGTGGCCTCTTGTGTTTCCATATAAATTTAACAGCAGATTTTTCAATCTCTTTGATGAATGTTATTGGGATTTTGATGGGAATTGCATTAAACATGTAGATTACTTTTGGGAGTATATTTTTACTATGCTGATTCTACCAATCCATAAGCATGGGAGATCTCTCCACTTTCTATAGTCTTCCTCAATCTCTTTCTTCAGAAGTGTATAGTTTTCCTTGTAGAGGTCATTCACATCTTTTGTTAGGTTTACACCTAGGTATTTGATTTTTGTTGAGGCTATTGTAAATGGAATTGTTTTCATGTATTCTTTCTCAGTTTGTTCATTATTAGTGTATACAAATGCTAATGATTTTTCTTTGTTGATTTTATATCCTGCTACCTTGCTATAGCTATTGATGGTGTCTAGGAGCTTCTGAGTACAGTTTTTTGGGTCTTTAAGGTATAGGATCATATCATCTACAAATAGGGATATTTTGACAGTTTCTTTACCTATTTGTATTCCTTTTATTCCTTTTTCTTGCCTAATTGCTCTGGCTAGGAATTCAAGTACTATGTTGAATAGGAGTGGAGATAATGGGCATCCTTGTCTCATTCATGATTTTAGAGGGAATGGTTTCACTTTTTAACCATTAAGTATAATGTAGGCTGTAGGTTTGTCATATATAGCTTTTATAATGTTGAGGTACTTTCCTTCTATTCCTAGTTTTCTTAGAGCTTTTTTCATGAAATGGTGTTGGATCTTATCAAAGTTTTTTTCTGCATCAATTGAGATGATCAAGTGGTTTTTGTCTTTGCTTCTGTTAATGTGGTGTATTACATGTATTGATTTCTTTATGTTGAACCACCCCTGCATTCCTGAGATGAAGCCTACAAGGTCATGGTGAATGATCTTTTTGATGTGTTGCTGAATTTGGTTTGCCATTATTTTCTTGAGGATTTTTGCGTCAATGTTCATTAAGGAGATTGGTCTATAGCTCTCCTTTTTGGAGGTGTCTTTGCTTGGTTTAGGGATAAGTGTAATACTGGCTTCATAAAATGTGTTACGCAGTTTTCCTTCCCTTTCTATTTCATGGAACAGTTTAAGGAGGGTTGGTATCAGTTCTTCTTTAAAGGTCTGATAGAATTCAGCAGAGAATCCATCAGGTCCTGGACTTTTCTTTTTGGGGAGTCTCATCATTGCTGTTTCAATTTCATTTTGTGTTATAGATCTATCCAGGTGATTAATGTCCTCTTGGTTCAGTTTTGGATGATCATAAGTATCTAGAAATCTGTCCATTCCTTTAAGATTTTGGAATTTATTTGAATATAGGTTCTCAAAGTAGTCTCTGATGATTTCCTGGACTTCCATGGTGTTTGTTGCTATCTCCCCTTTTGCATTCCTGATTTTACTAATTTGGGTTTTTTCTCTCCTCATTTTAGTCAGGTTTGCCAGGGGTCTATCGATCTTGTTTATTTTTTCAAAGAACCAACTTTTTGTTTCATTAATTCTTTGTATGGTTTTTTTGGTTCTTATTTCATTGATTTCAGCTCTTATTTTTATTATTTCTCTCCTTCTATTTGTTTTGGGATTTGCTTGTTCTTGTTTCTCTAGGAGTTTGAGATGTATCATTAGGTCATTGATTTGGGATCTTTCAATCTTTTTAATGTATGCACTCATGGCTATAAACTTTCCTCTCAGGACTGCCTTTGCTGTGTCCCATAGGTTCTGGTAGGTTGTGTTTTCATTTTCATTGACTTCCAGGAACTTTTTAATTTCCTCTTTTATTTCATCAATGATCCATTGTTCATTAAGCCATGAGTTATTTAGTTTCCAGCTCTTTGCATGTTTTTTGTCTTTACTTTTGTTGTTGAGTTCTAGTTTTATTGCATTGTGATCAGATAGAATGCATGGTGTAATTTCTTATATTTTCTGAGGCTTGCTTTGTGCCCTAGGATATGATCTATTTTGGAGTAGGTTCCGTGGACTGCTGAGAAGAATGTATATTTTGTAGAAGTTGGATGAAATGATCTGTAGAAATCAACTAGGTCCATTTGGTCTATGGTATATTTTAGAGCTAGGATTTCATTATTGATTTTTTGTTTGGATGACCTATCTATTGATGCTAATGGTGTGTTAAAGTCTCCCACAACTACTGTGTTGGAGTTAATATATGCTTGTAGGTCCTTCAGGGTATGTTTGATGAAATTGGGTGCGTTGACATCGGGTGCATATAGGTTGATAATTGTTATTTCCTTTTGGTGTATTTCCCCTTTTATTAGTATGGAATGTCCTTCTTTATCTTGTTTGATCAATGTAGGTTTAAAGTCTACTTAGTCAGAAATAAGTATTGCTACTCCTGCCTGTTTTGGGGGACCATTGGCTTGGTAAATCTTCTTCCAGCCTTTCATCCTAAGCCTATGCTTACTTCTATTGTTGAGATGGGTCTCCTGTAAGCATCAAATTGTTGGATCTTCCTTTTTAATTCAGTTCATCAAAGGGTGCCTTTTGATGGGGGAATTGAGTCCATTAACATTAAGTGTTAGTACTGATAGGTATGTGGTGATTCCTGTCATTTAATTGTCTTAGTTGTTTGAATGTTTTATTGTGAGTACCTAAATCAAGGTTACTCTCTACTTTCTTATTTTTCTTTTCCTGTAGTTTGGTGCTGCCTGCCCTTTCATGGTTATGTTGGGTTTCATTTTCTGTGTGCAGAATCCCTTGAAGAATCTTTTGTAGTGGTGGCTTTGTGGTCACATATTGTTTTAGTTTCTGCTTATCATGGAAGACTTTTATTGCTCCATCTATTTTGAATGATAGTTTTGCTGGGTAGAGTATCCTAGGGTTGAAGTTATTTTCATTCAGTGCCCAGAAGACATCACCACAAGCTCTTCTTGCTTTTAATGTTTCTGTGTAGAAGCCTGCTGTGATTTTGATGGGTTTACCTTTGTATGTTATTTGTTTTTTCTCTCTTTCAGCCTTCAATATTCTTTCTTGGATCTCTGTACTTGTTGTTTTAATGATACTATGCCGTGGGGTAGTTCTATGTTGTTCAGGTCTGTTTGGTGTTCTGAAGGCCCTATGCACCTGTATGGCATAGATTTCTCTAGATTTGGAACTTTTCTGTAATTATTTTGTTGAATATATTAAGCATTCCCTTTGCTTGCACCTCTGTTCCTTCTTCAATACACATAATTCTCAGGTTTGGTCTTTTGATGGAGTCAGTGAGTTCTTGCATTTTCTTTTCACAGGTCTTGAGTTGTTTATCTGATAGTTCTTCAGTTTTTCCTTTAATTACCATTTCATCTTCAAGTTCAGAGATTCTGTCTTCTGCTTGTTCTATTCTGCTGGATTGGCCTTCCGTTTTGTTTCACATTTCTGTTTTGTTCTTTTTTCTGAGGTTTTACATATCCTGAGTCCCTTTCTCTTTAATATTGTCTATTTTCGTCCTGAGTTCATTTATATCTTTATTTATCATGTTCTGTGTTTCACTTTGTTGTTTATACAGTGCTTCTATAGTTTCTTTTATTTGTTCTTGTGCTTTCTAAATTCTCTATTTTTGTTGTCTAGAATTTCTTGAGTCTCCTATACATTTTGGTTGACCATATCCAGTATAATCTCTGTAAAATTCTCATTGATTACTTGCAGGATTTCTTCTTTCAGGTTTTTCTTGTTGGCTTCATTGGGTTCTTTGGCATAGTTTATCTTTGTTTTGTTGGAGTCTGGATCAGAGAATCTGTTTTCTTCACATCCCTCTCTGTCCTGTACTAATTTATTAATGGGGGGAAACTGGTTTTCCTCTTTTTTTCTGTCTTCCCATCATTGCCCTTGCTATTGTTACTGTCCCTGTACTGTGTGCAATTAAGTATTTTCTAGCTTGTAGTAATAACAATGGTTATATCTAGAATTGAAGGGTGAGAGGAGAGGGAGAGCAAAGAAAAAGGGAAAAACAAACAAACAAACAACAAAAAAAAAAACAAGCAAACAACAACAAAAACCAGTGTCAAGGAAATAAACAGGGAGAGATAGTGTACTAATCAACAGTAAGCTAAACAGGCATTAGAGAGACAGAGAGAGGATAGAAAAAAATCCCTTAGTTCAAATGCAATAAAATGTCATTTTTAATAATTTTGGTGTTAGTCCCTCAGCCTCCAATCCTGGAGATGTTATCTCAGAAGTAGTTCTGTTGTTGTCTCATCAAAGGGGAAAAAAAAACCAAAAACCCAAACAAAAAAACAGAAACAAAAGAAAACAAAACAAAATATCCCAAGTTTAAATGCAATACAGTTTCAGTTATACCTTCAGCATGCAGTTCTAGTTCAGTCTTTGTGTCATCAAAGGAAGAGAAAAGAAAAAAAAAATGGTCTGGAGACAGTACTGTGAATGTCTATCTGAGGCTGAGGCTCACCTGCCCACTACTGTCAGCCAGTTGTTGCTGGAGGCTTTATTGATTGATTGCAGATCTCAGGAGTGAGCTTAACACACATCTAGCCCCTCAGGCTTTATTTATTTAGAGTTATCCTGGGCACAACCACCACTGCTACAAGTTTTCCCCTCTCCAAGCACACTGGGGGAGGTGGTGCTACACTTGCCTTCTCTGGCCAGCTTGTTTACTTACAGTTCATGTGGGAAGTGTCCGTTCCCTCCTCTCCAGTGGAGCTTTCCTCACACAGCCACTGTTACAAGCTTTCCTGCTCCAAGGTTGCTGGGGCAGGGGCCGCCACCCCTGCCTTCTCCAGCCAGCTTGTTTATTTACAGTTCCATTATTGATTGCCCCTCCCCGCCTTTGGTGCTCAGGGCACCCCGCCTTCTTTGGTACATGTCTCTTTTTGTTGTTGTTTATTATTCAGCTTGGTTTTTTTTCTCTTTTTTTCCCCCTGGGTGGGGGTCAGTCTGTCCAGGGGGCTATGCTGATCTGGCCCAGGGGTACTGCATGCTGCTTAGCTCACCTGGTGGTCTGCTTCTCTCGAGCCAGTAGGAGCTGGTATCTAGCAGTGCAGGAGCCCTCCTGGTTTCTCCATTTAATGTGGAGTGGGGATGCTATGCGTGGGCTGGGGGTGTGGAGGAGTCGGAGTTTTGCCTCTTCTTGGTGGTTTTTCCTGAAAAGTGTTTCTTCAGTGTCTCTCCAAGATTTTTCTTTAGGAAGCACGCTTTCTGCTTCCTCCCTCTAGTTGCCATCTTGGAATCCTCCATAATTGTTTTAATCTAGAGTTTATCATTACATATCTTTTATAAAAATACAAATCATCATATGCCTTTATTGTATATAGGTGTAAACTATTAAAAGGTATAGTATTAAATTAAGGAATTTTTTTTGGGCCAATATAAAATACAAATTCTTATAAAAATGATGCCTACATAAAATATATTATGTTTCAGTTTATTTTATTAGCATATATAAATTGTACAGGGAGGTTTCATTGTAATATTTCTGCAAATACCTAGAAGGTACTTTATTCATACTCACCCCTCTATTATACTTTCTTACTTCTCCTGCTCCACCCATCTTTATTTCTAACTTTGTTACATTTTAAGTTACATTATATTCTTTTCATAAGATCCTACAATGTACTTTACTTATTTTTTTTCTTTTATTATTGTGCTGGGAGGGGGTAAAATGTGGCATTTACAAAGGTTCTTACAATGCATACAATATATCACACTTGAATCACCCCCTCCACCACTCTCCTTTATTACCACCCTCCACTGATTCCTGGAATAGTTTCAACAGGAATCACTTTTGCATTTACATATATGTATGTTCATTTTTTTGTACCATAGCACCATATTCACTCTCCTACCCCCTTTCCCTGTCACTTTCCCCACCACTGGTACCAACCCCTTGTCCACCCCTTGCAGAACCTATTCCACCCTCCTGTTCTGTTTTGTAGAAGAAAAGAAAAAATGACATTTTTGCTTGTATGAAATCATGGTAGCTACCCAGGGAGTTTCCTTGTGATATTTCCATGTATATGTCTATGGTGGTTTCTTGGTTTAAGATTTCTATATTCATTCTTGTATAGAGAGAGTATAACAACCATATTCAACTTCTTAGTTTACTTCTTTTACCTACCACTCCCATATGTGACCTCCCCTTAGTGTGACCAGTTTTTCATAATATTGCCACATTTATATTAGGTCTATATTCCACATATATATAAAAGAGAACACACAGTTTGGCCTTCTGAGCCTGGCTAACTTCACTTAATATGATGTTCTCCAGTTCTATACATTTACCTGTGAATGACAAAATTTTATTCTTCTTTGTGACTGAAAAAAATTCTTTTGTATATAAATACCACATTTTCTTAACACATTTGTTATTAGTGGAGCATATTGGCTGTTTCCTTGGGTTAGCTATTGTGAATAGTGCTGCAATAAACATAGTGCACAGATGCCTTTGTTGCAAGCTGACTTGCATTCCTTCGGGTATATCCTTAGGAGAGGTATTGGTGGATCATATGGCAGATCTATGTTTAGTTTTTTAAGAAGCCTCCATATTGCTTTCCATAATGGTTTTACTAGTGTACATTCCCACCAGCAGTGTATGAGGGTTCTTTGTTTCCTGCATCCTCACCAACATTTTTTGTTGGTATGCTAACAGGAGTGAGGTGGAATCTTAGTATTATTTTAATTTGTATTTCCTTTACAGCCAGAGATGGTGAGCATTTTTTAATGTGTTTTTTGACCATTTGGACTTCTTCCTTTGAAAAAGCTCTTCAGTTCTTTTACCTATTTCTTCAATAGGCCATTGATTTTTTTGAGTTTAGTTTTTTGAGCTACCTGCATATTCTGGTTATCAGTCCCTTGTCTGACATATAGATGGTAAGAATTTTCTCCCATTCTGTGGGTAGCCTCTTCAATTTGAAAACCATTTCTTTTGTTGTACAGAAGCTTTTTAATTTCATGTAGACCCATTTGTTGATTCATTCTCTTTGTTGCTCAGCCAATTGTTCTACTGAATTCTTTGCCTATGCCTATTCCTTCTAGTATATTCCCTGCTCTTTCCTGTATTACCTTCAATATTTCAGGTCTTATATTTAGGTACTTAATTTACTTTCAGTTGATACTTGTACATGGATCTAATTTCAGTTTTTTGCATGCAGATATCCAGTTTCTCCAGCAACATTTGTTAAAGAGATTATCTTTTCTCATATGCTTTTGGCACCTTTGCTATTAGGAGGGTGTGCAGAATTATATCTGGGTCTTCTATTCTGTTCCACTAGACTTCATATCTGTTTTTGTGTCAGTACCATGCTGTTTTATTGCTATGGCTCTCTAGTATAGTTTGAATTGTGACACCTCCAGCAGTGCTCTTTTTGCACAGTATTGCCTTGGCTATTTATGGTCTTTTGTGCTTCAAAATGAACATTAGGGTATATTTTTAAATCTTTGTGATGAATGTCATTGGGATTTTGATGGGAATTGCATTGAACTTGTAGATTGCTTTGGTAGTATAACCATTTTTACTATGTTGATTCTGCAAATCCATGAGCATGGGAGATCATTCCATCTTTTGTATTCTTCTTTGATTTCTTTCCTTAGTGGTTTGTAGTTTTCCTTGTAGAGATCATTCACATTCTTTGTTAAGTTCATTCCTAGGTATTTAGGTTTTTTTGAGGCTATTGTAAATGGAATTGTTTTCCTATATTCTTTCTCAATGTTTTCATTGTTGATGTATAGAAAGACTTCTGACTTTTGTAAATTGGTTTTGTATTCTGCTACTTTGCTGAAGCTGTTTATGATGTCTAAGAATTTTTTGGTGGAGTTTTTCAGGTGTTTTAGGTATCAGATCATGTCATCCTTTTATTTCTTCTTCTTGACTTACTGCTCTGGCTAGCAATTCCAAGATTGTGTTGAATAGGAGTGGAGAGAATGGGTATCTTTTTCTCCTTCTGACTTTAAAGGAAATGGTTTCAGTTTTTCCCCATTAAGTATGATGTTGGATATAGGTTCATCATATGTAGCCTTTATTATGTTGGGAATGAATGTAATACTGGCTTAATAGAATGAGTTTCCCTTTCTATTTCATGGAACGTTTAAGGAGTGCTGGTATGAGATCTTTAAAGGTCTGGTAGAATTCAGTGGAGAATTCATCAAGTCCTGGACTTTTCTTTTTTGGGAGACTATTGCTGCTTTGATTTAATTGTGTGTAATAATTTGGATTAGGTGATTAATATCCTCTTGGTTCAATTTTGGATGGTCATATGTATCTAGAAATTGGTCCATTTCTTCAAGATTTTCCAATTTATTTTATTAAAGGTTTTCAAAATAGTCCCTGGTGATTCTTTGTATTTCTTGGTGGTTGTTGTCATCTCCCCATTTTTGTTTCTGATTTTATTAATTTCTATCTTTTCCTTCCTCATTTCAGCCTGATTTGCCAGTGGTTTATCAATCTTGTTTTATTTTTTTTAAAGAATCAGATTTCTGCTTCATTGATTCTTTGTTTTTGGTCTCTATTTTGTTGATGATGGCCCTTATTCTTATTTCTCTCCTTCTGCTTATTTTGGGTTTAGCTTTTTCTTGTTTTTCTAGGAGTTTAAGGTGTAGCCTTAGGTCATTTATTTGAGATCTTTCTGTCCTTTTAATATATGCACTTATGGGCATAAACTTTCCTCTTAGGATTGCCTTTGCTCTGTCCCATAGGTTCTAATTGATTGTGTTTTCATTTTCATTAAAATTCTAGAAACATTTTGATTTCCTCCCTTGTTTCTTATATGATCCATGATCATTGAGCAACATATTGTTCATACTCTAAGTTTTTTGTGGGGGAGAATGGTTTCCATCCCTTTTTCTTCTTCCCATCACTCCACTTGGTACTGTGCAACTATGTTCTTGATAAGCTAGTTGGTGGTTTCTGTCGTGGGTGTTTAGCTAAGGTGGTGTGCTATTTCTGTCTGTGGTCTGTTTGTAATTTAATATTAACTAATTCACAGGTCTAATACCTGACCAGTAGTTTATGCATTATATAGAAGATCCCTTGGTGGTAATATCTGTAAGCAGTGGGAATTGAGGAGGTTAATATCTGTAATGCTAGCTATAGAAATTTGGGGAGTTGGATAGGGTGGCACTAAAGGGGGAGATGGGAAGTGATGTGGGTGAGTGGGGAAAGCAGTGTAGGGGCTGCTGTTTTTGTGGTCTTTGTGTGTGTTTGGGTGTATTTCTGTTGTTGTAGAAGAGGGTGCTTGTGTTAGGGATTGCAGGGTTTGGGGGTTGTGTAAAGTTGGTATAGTAGGCTGGTCAGTAGGTGATGAGTATGAAGGAGGGAGTGGTAGCCTGGTGACAGATTGGAGAAGAATGGGAGGGGAAGGTGAGGGCTGGGGAAGAGAGTGGGTGAGAAGAAGCAGAACAAGTTGTTGAAGAGAAGACCCATGGGCTTTAGCACAGCAGAAGGATAGAGAGTGAAGGGGGCGAGAATAGGGATAAGAGGATGATGATGGTAAAGTTGATAGTATAAAAAGAGGAAAAAAAAAAGACAATAGGAGTAAATGTAAAAATAGAAAACCCACAAAACAAAACTAACAACAACAACAAACCAAAGAAATCAATGGGGAGAGATGAACAAACAAACAACAAACAAAAAACAAAACCAAAAACAACAACAACAAAAAACCTTCAGGTTCAGAACAATAGAATTTCAGTCTTAGTTTAAGTTCTGGAATTACTCCTCCAGCATCCAGTCTTGGTGTTGGCATATAAGCAGAAGCTCTATGATAGTCTTGCCAGGTGATTGGCTTGTGAGTAGTGTTTTGTTCTATCTTTCAGCTGCCGCTGTTTGGTCACAACCAGTGAGGTGTGGCAGTTTGAGTTTGTATGCTGTCCTTACGTTTAGGAGGTTAGTTCTGTAGTCCACTTGTTGTCCTGCTTTGGAGGTGGCTTTTCAGTGGGCTTGTTTACTGGGGGCATATTTCTTTTCCCTGCCCCCTTTCTCTGGGGCACAGTCAGTGATCTGTCAGTCCCCTCCCCGACCCCAGTGTCAGTGTGTTATGATGGGGCACTGTTTGTTTTTCAATTTTGTGTGGTGGTTTGACTTTGGGTGCTGATCACTGACTCAGGAGATGAATTTTGTGATCTGCTACCTGCCCTGCTTCAGGGAGTGGCTTATCACCTGCCTGCTGTCAGCCTTCCTGCCTTTCCAGTGTTTGTTTACTGACAGTTCTGCTGAGATTAGCTCCTTGCCCATCCCCCTTTGCCAGTGCACTTTCAGTGATCCTGCTCCTTCTGCTGTGTTCTTGATTACAGTTTGCTGTTTACTGTTCATTTTTTGGGGGTAGGATCAGTTTGTCCAGGGGGCTGTGCTGGTTTTATCCCAATGGTGGCAGGGGAAACTCTGTGTGATGCTTGGCACTCACCTGTTTGGTCTCCCAAATGTCTCGCCAGCAGGTTTGGAGCCAGTCTCTGGTGGCAGTGGGAGCCCTCCTGTTTTCTCAGTGAAACATCATGTGGAGAAGCTATTCCCAGGCTAGGGGTTCAGGGTGCCGAAGTTTTGTTTCTCATTTGTGCTTTATTTCTACCAAGTGTGGCTCAAGCATCTCAGCAAGGTTTTGGAGTCACGGAGCTCATGCTGTCTGCTACCGCACCCTAGTCACCATCTTGGATCCTCCTTCTGTCTACAAATTTTTTGAGTATTTTCTGCTACTTTTCCTTTTTTTTTTGTCAAATTCTAGTTTATTGCATTGTGGATAGACAGTATGCAGGGGGTTATTTCAATTTTATTCTATTTGTTGGTACTTGCTTTTTGCCCTAGGATATGGTGTTTTTTGAAGAAAGTTCCATGGACTGCTGTGAAGAATGTATATTGTGCTGTTGCAGGATGGAATACTCTGTAGACATCTGTCAGGTCCATTAGATCTATGGTGTCATTCAATTCTAGAATTTCTTTGTTGAATTTTTTGTCTGGATGACCCTATGTATTTTTGATAGAGGAGTATTAAAGTCTTCCACTACCACTGTGTTGGAGTGTACCTGTGATTTTAAGTCCATTAGTATGTGCTTTATGAAGTTGGCTGTGCCAACATTGGGTGCATATAAGTTGATAATTGTTATTTTCTCTTTATATATTGCTAGTTTTGTTAGTATGAAGTGACCTTCTTTTTCTCTCCTAATTTAGTTTTGAAGTCCACTTTATCTGATATAAGTATGGCTAATTTTGCCTGTTTTGGGGGACCATTAGCTTGGTAAATCTTCTTCTACCATTTCACCCTAACAATTTTTGTTTCTGTCAATAAGGTGGGTTTCTTATAAATGACAGATTGTCAGGCTTTCCTTTTTAATCCAGTTTGCCAGACAGTGTGTTTTGATAGGGGAGTTGAGTCTATTAATGTTCAGTATTAATATTGAGATGTATGTGGTGATTCCTGCCATTGAGTTGTTTCTGTTGTTTAAGGAATTGTGTGTGTGTGTGTGTTTGTGTGGGTGGGTAGGTGGGAGTGCAGCAAATTCTATGCTACATGCTGAGTACTTGTCTGTTCTTCTCTTGAAGTTTAATATTTCCCATCTTTTTGTAGTTTTGTTTTAGTCTTCTGTGTGTAGAATTCCTTTCAAAATCTTCTGTGGTGGTGGTTTGGTTTGGTGTTTATATATTGCTTTAGTTTTTGTTTATCATGGAAGATAATTTGGAATGATAACTTTGCTGGTAAAGTATGCTGAGGCATAAATTGTTTGCTTTCCGTGTTCAAATACCTTACTCTATGCCTTTCTTGCTTTTAAGTTTTCTGTTGAGAAATCTGTTGTCATTTTGATGGATTTACCTGTATATGTTATTTGGTTTTTGTCTCTTACAGCCTTCAATATTCTTTCCTTGTTCTCTGTGCTAGTTGTTTTAACAATGGTATGCCATGAAGAGGTTCTATTTTGGTCATGTTTGGTCTTCTAGGGGCTTCCTATACCTGAATGGGCATCTCTTTCTCAAGATTTGGGAAATCATCTGTTATTATTTTGTTGAATATATTATGTATACTTTTGGCTTGCACCTCTTCTCCTTCTTTGATGCCCATGCTTCACAGGTTTGGTCATTTGATGGAATCACCAAGTTCTCATGTATTCCTTTGGTAGATCTTGAATCTTCTGTCTAAGGATTCATCTGTTTTTTCTTCAATATCTGCTTTGTCTTTGAGCCCTGAAATTCTGCCTTCCACTTGTTCCAGTCTGCTAGAGTGTCTTTCAACTGTATTTTTCAGTTTGATTTAAGGAACTTTTTGTTTCCAGAATTTCTGTTTGATTCTTTTTTCTGAGGTTTTCCATTTTGTTAAATTTGTCTTTCATATCTTGTGATGTCTTCATTTCATATATCCTTTTTTTATATATAATTTCCTTAGTTTCATTTTGGAGTTTGTTGAAGTCCTCACTGAGCTCACTTAGTTGTTTCTGTGTCTACTTGAGTTTTTAATTTGTGTTGTCTTGATATTCTTTGAGTTGTTTTGTATGTTTTCTTTAAGCTTCTCTTGAAGCTCCGTCATGAATTTTTTTTTCTTTTATTTATATGTGCATACAATGTTTGGGTCATTTTTCCCCCTTTCTTCCTGCCCCCTCCCTCTCCTCCCACCTCCTCACTACCAGGCAAAAACTATTTTGCCCTTATCTCTAATTTTGTTGAAGAGAGAGTATAAGCAATAATAAGAAGGACCAAGGGTTTTTGCTAGCTGAGATAAGGATAGCTATATAGGGAGTTAACTCACATTGATTCCCTGGGCATGTGTGTTACCTTCTAAATTAATTCTTCTTGAACTAACCTTTTCTCTAGTACCTGGTTCCCTTCTCCTATTGGCCTCTGTCACTTTAAAGTATCTATATTAGTTTCTCTGCATTGAGGGCAACAAATGCTGTCTAGATTTTTGGGTGTCTTACCTATCCTCATACCTCCCTTGTGTGCTCTTGCTTTATCATGTGATCAAAGTCCAATCCCCTTGTTGTGTTTGCCCTTGATCTAATGTCTGCCTGTGAGAGAGAACATATGATTTTTTTGTCTTTTGGGCCAGGCTAACCTCACTCAGAATAATGTTCTCCAGTTCCATCCATTTACTGTGAATGATAACGTTTTATTCTTCTTCATGGCTGTGTATGATTCCATTGTGTATAAATACCACATTTTCTTAATCCATTCATCAGTAGTGGGGCATCTTAGCTGTTTCCATAACTTGGCTATTGTGAATAGTGCTGCAGTAATCATGGGTGTGCAGGTGCCTCTGGAGTAACCTGTGTCACATTCTTTTGGGTATATCCCCAAGACTGGTATTGCTGGATCATATGGTAGATCTATGTTTAGATTTTTAAGAAGCCTCCAAATTTTTTTTCCAGAGTGGTTGTACTAGTTTACATTCCACCAACAGTGTAAGAGGGTTCCTTTTTCCCCCGCATCCTTGCCAACACCTGTTGTTAGTGGTGTTGCTAATGATGGTTATACTAACAGGGGTTAGGTAGAATCTTAGTGTGGTTTAAATTTGCATTTCTTTTATTGCTAGAGATGGTGAGCATTTTTTTGTGTGTTTTTTGGCCATTTGAATTTCTTTTTTTGAGGAAGTTCTGTTTAGTTCACTTGCCCATTTCTTTATTGGTTCATTAGTTTTGGGAGAATTTAGATTTTTGAGTTCGCAATATATTCTGGTTTTCAGTCTTTTGTCTGATGTGTAGCTGGCAAATATTTTCTCCCACTCTATGGTTGGTCTCTTCAGTTTAGAGACCACTTCTTTTGTGTTTTTAGTTTTACTTCATGAGTATTTCTATGAGCACCCTTTTGAGAACCTCCTTAAGCACCTCTTTACAGACCTCGTTGAGATCATTAGACATATTTATCATCATTCTACTGGGATCAGCAACTGGTAATTTATTCCCCTCATTTTCCACTAAATCCTCTATTGAGTTACTAGCCTTTTGAAGGATTGTATTCCCCTTATTCTTCTTCTTCCCATGTTTCTATTTTGTGCCATGCTTCTATGTTATTTATTGGCTATTTTGGGTGTTTAATCACCTATTGTGTTTCCCTTGACTTAATTACTGTGCTTTGACTGGCTTAGTCATTAGCTATGGTGATGTGCTATTTCTATTTCCTGACTCAGTGGTATAAATTAGCAATGATGAATTCATTGATTCAATGCCAGACAGTTATTTATATAATATATAGAGAACCCCTTGGTGATATTATCTAAAGGCAGTAGGAATTAGAAGGACAATAGTTGTTTGGATAGAGATAGAAACTTAGGTAATTAAAAAGATGCCACTAGAGGAAGGGGCAGAGGGGGAATGGGGTGAGAGGGGAAGGTGTGTGTGGTGTGAGAGTCATGGGGTAATAAGTCTGTAATGTGTATTAAGGTGTATTAATGTGTATAACAATGTTCAATTGTTTGGGGCAGGGGAGGATTCTATTTTCAGAGCTTGCCAAAGGGTAGAAAGGATTGGTTAATGTGTAAAGTTGGTATAATAGGTTGTTCAGTGGGTGGTGAGTGTTGAGGAGGTTGGGACAGTGAGCATGGAAGGAAGGGGGAGGAGAAAGGTGAGGAGAAGAAAGGAAGGAAGAGAAGAAGAAAAGAGGAGAGAAAAAATTGGGGAAGAGAAAGGAAAGTGAAGCAAAGTTGAATTATTGTTTGGACAGAATGGAAGAGGGAGGTAGGTAACAATAAAATGGAAGAAAAATGAAAAGATATATATTCAGTTTAATGAATGTTCTGGACTCTCCTCTGATTTCAAATTCAAGTATTAGTGCCTTTTATGGAGGCTTAGACTATGACACTGTCCCTTCTTAAGATTGGTATGCTGGACTTCATGGCAATGGGTGTTGCCCCTCCCTACTGCACAGCTCTGGGCAGGATTGGCTCAGGGTGTTTGAGCCCAGGCTTTCCTTGGTGGGATAGGCCCTCTGGTGCAGGCAAGTTCTCAGAAGTGGTTCTGCAAGGAGAAGCTTGTATTTGAGCAGTCACCAGTCCCTGTCACACACACACACACACACACACACACACACACACACACACACAGGGTAGACCTGGGAGCTAGAACTGAGCTTTTCACTGGGATGACTCTCAGTTTCAAATCATTCCCAGTTTCTCCAAGGCAGTGCAATGTGTACTTTTCACCACAGTGCTGCTGAGTTGCCCCACATCACACAGGCTAATTCAGCTCAGTGTTCTGCCCCTCCCCCCAGCCCCCAGACAGAGGAGAATGTTCCCTCCATGTATCTGGCCTCCAGTTTTGTCCACAGAGGATTCAATCATCTTCCCAGCTGTGCTAGACTATATGGTTCCCTCTAAAGCAGATGATGTGTTGCACTAACCTTGAAATGTTGCAAATTCACTTGGGTGGAAATGGGTCAGCTCTAGGGCAGCACAGGCAGATAGCATTCAGAAGTTCTGTACACATGTATATCCGTCCATGTCATCCCAGATGCCTGCAGATCTCTTTCTGCAGTTCTCTACATTGAGTTTTTGCTTTACTGACAAATATGGGAAGAAAATAAGAAGAAAAGAAAGGAAAAAAGCAGCTTTATAGACAGCAGACCGACAGGCCAATAGTTGCCCATCCCAGCACTCGGCTGTTAAGAGCTATGAAAAGCTAATTTAAGGGTTGGTCATTGAACTTTATGTGCCCTCTATATATTAACAGTATCATAGTTGCTAGTAAAACCAGAGTTACATAATCCTTGATACCACCAAAATCTGAAGTATTTGTCTTAAATCAATCAGGTCAGGGTCCCAGGGTCCATAAGCTATCTACCATTTTGGTCTCCTCTGCAGATACAATTTGAAGCATACAGGAGGATTTGTGTAGGTTATTTGCAAATACTATGTCATTTTATATAAAGGACTTGAGCATCTTTAATTTTAGGATCTGGGGGATGGGGTTTCTTTCCTTTGCCTATGGTGGGTCATGCTGTAATGAACACTAGTGTACAGATGTCTCTGTTTTCAATAATTTTGGGTGCGTAGCCAGAAGTGTGAATTCTAGGTCATGTAGTGATTCTATTTTTAAATTTTTGGTAACTGTCATACTGTTTTGATACCAGCTGTAACATTCCCACTAGCAATGTGCAGATTCTAGTTTCTCTACAGTCCCACCAACACCTGTTATTTTCTACTTTTATTGATAATGAACATCCTAATGAGTGTGAGGTGGTTGGTATCTTATTGTGGTTTTGATTTGTGTTCCTTAAAGACTAGGGAGATTGAACATCTTTCCTCATGCTGTTATTCACATAATTTGTATATCTTCTTTGGACAAAGGTCTGTTCAAATCCTTCATAGATTTTTTGATCAGTTTGTTTTTTGGTGATGTTCTTGAATTGTAGGGATTCTTCATATAGTCTAGATTTTACCCCAATCACATATATTTGTAAATAGTTTTCCCATCCTGTAAGCTGCCTTTAATTTTATTGATAGTGTCCTTTGACACTAGAGATGCCTTTATTTAATTTTGTACAGTTCAATTTGTCTAATTGTTCTTATGTTGGCTGTGTTGTTGGTGTCAGAGTCAAGAAATGATTGCTAAACTTAATGTTATGAAGCTTTTCCTTCTAAGAATTTTGTTATTTTACCTTTTATGGTGAGGTATTTGATCAATTTAAAATTTTTTTTTTACAAGACATGAGAAAAATGTTCAACTTCATAGTTTTGCAAGTGGACATACAATTATTCCAACACCATTTATTGAGAAGACTGTCCTTTCTCTGTGATTTTGGCACACTTAATGCTTTTTAGACAAGGATAAGGACAGATTGTGCTAACCAGTGCTCAAGCAACAATCATGGCTGGTGTGCTTTGAATTTCCATTTTACATGACCTGCCCAAAGTGAGCCAACCTGGCCATGGACCCATGCACTCTGTCCTGCAGACAGACAGCTTCCTTCCTCCTTGCTTTTCTTTCATCTCAGGCATGCAGTTTTATTTCCTTGTTGGAGGCTAGATTATAAGCACTTATGTAGCTCAAAGAAAGGACCAAGAATCCATCAAAGGCAGGTCTACTGCCTACTTATAAAAATTATAAGTGCTGTCAATATGCTTTTATATAACCTTTCTATTTAAAAAAAACTAAAAGAATAAAAATTAATTTAAACAGACTTATATTTAGCCATATTTTTATTATTCCCCTGAATTTAAGTTACTGTGTCATGTTATTTCCTTTCTTCCTGACAGGATTCCTGTAAGACAAGTATGCTCATAACACATTCTCTCACTCTTCACATCTTTTGTAATGTTATTATTTTGCCTTTATTTTTAAAGTATATCCTACTACATTATTATTCTTGACAGGTTTTTTAAATTTCTCTTATTACATTGAATGTCATCTAACTTTCTTCTCTATCTGGCAAGTAGTCAATTGCTAATTATATTACTGTTCTCTAAATGAAGTGAGCTTTTTTTGCAGTTTTTAAGATTCAGTTTTTTCCTTAACTTTAAATAATTTTATTATGATAAATATAAGTCTGGGCCTCTTAATATTTATCCAATTCAGATTCATTTAGACCCACTCGTTTGGATTTACAATTCACATTTGTCATCAAATTAGGAACTCTTCCAGCCATTATTTCTGTGCATATTTGTCTGTTTTTCTTTTGTGCTCATTGAATGTTCATTGCATTTTTGTTTGTATGGTTATTATTTCCTACACAGTACTGAGCCAGTTTGACTTTATACTTTTTTGTCCTTTGAGTTGTGTCATTTTTGTTGATATAACTTCAAGCTCACTAATTTTTTTTCTTTTGAAACCACAAGTTGGGTATTAAACATGTCTTGTGAATTAATTTTTTGAGTTGTCTTGCTTTTTCCTCTAGAATTTCAATTTGATTCTGTATATAGTTCATATTTCTATCTTGGCATATACTGAGGAATTTTCATCATATTTGCTATATTTCTATAATTGACATATCAGTATGCTGTACATACCATCCATGCAGTCATCTTTTTTTTTTTCACATACATTTATTTTTCTTTACTTCCACATACATCTTTTTCTTTTTTATTATTGGGCTGAGGGTACATTATGGCATTTACAAAAGTTTCAACAATGTGTCAAATATATGACATTTGAATTCACTCCCTCACCTTTCATCATTCTCCTTAATCCCCCACCCACCCCATTACTGGAACAGTTTCAAGAGGTATCATTTTTCCATTCATATACATGGGTACACAGTATTTGCACCATATTCACCTTCCTACACCCTTTTCCCACATCCTCCACTGTACCATTGCCACCAATTCCCCCAAACTGGACCTCGTGTTGCCCTTCTCTTCTCTGATTTCGTAAAATACACAATGTCATATTTGTTTGCTTCAGAAAGCCACACAGGGAGTTTCCTTGTGACATTTCCCTGTGCATACTTATTATATCTCAAATTGGTTCATCTCTACTTTTTGCATTCTACCTTAGTCCCCTTCTTGTGGTGATTTCAGCAGGTTTAAAAGTTCCAGATTCATTCTTGTACAGGAAGTACATCAACCATATTCACCTTCTTAACTTCCTTCTTTTACCCACCCTTTCTTCTCTCATATATGACCTCCCTCAGCATGACCTCTTTTTCAAATTATTGCTTGTGTTTGTATTCGGTCTACATTCCACATTTTTATAGAAAACATGCAGCCTTTGGCTTTCTGAACCAGGCTAACTTCACTTAAGATGATGTTCTCCAGTTCCATCCATTTACCTGCAAACAACAAAATTTCATTCTTCTTTGTGGCTGAATAAAATTCCATTGTATATAAATACCATATTTCTTAATCCATTTATCACTAGTGGGGCATCTTGGCTGTTTCCATAGCTTAGCTATTGTGAATAATGTTCCTTTTTCCCCACATCTTAACCAACATTTGTTGTTGTTTGTGATCATGATGGTATCCATTCTACCAGGAATGAGGTAGAATCTGTCTTTTTTGATTCATTTATTTACATGTGCATACATTGTTTGGGTCATTTCTTCCCCCTAATGCTGACCCCCTTCCCTCTCTCCCCCACCAACCCTGACTTCCAGGCAGAATCTGTTCTGCCCTTATCTCTAATTTTGTTGAAGAGAAAACATAAGAGGTAATAAGAATGGCGAAGCGTTTTTGCTAGTTGAGATAAGGATAGCTATACAGAGATAGTCTTACCATTGCTTCTATGTACAAATGTGTTAGATCCCAAGTTGATTCATCTCTGACTGACCTTTTAACTAGTTCCTGATCCCTTTTCATACTGACCTCTGTTGCTTTAAGGTTTCTGTATTAGTTCCTCTTTACTGGGAAGCATTCTGTGCTTGTTGTTTCAATAATATGTTGCAGGATAGTTCTATTTTGGTCAAATCTGTTTGGTGATCTGGAGGTGTCCTGTATCTGAATGGGCATAGTTTTCTTTAGATTTGGGAATTTTTCTGTTATTATTTTGTGGAATATATTATAAATTCCTTTTGCTTGCACCTCTTCTCTTTCTTCAATACTCATGAGTCTCAGGTTTGGTCTTTTGGTGGTGTTGGTGAGTTCTTGCATATTCCTTTCACAGGTCTTGAGTTGTTTGAGTAATAGTTCTTCAGTTTTTCCTTTAATTTTTATTTCATCTTCAAGTTCTGAGATTCTGTCTTCTGTTTGTTCTAGTCTGCTGGAGTGGCTTTCTATTGTGTTTTGTATTTCTGTTTCATTCTTTTTTCTGATGTTTTCCATATCATGGGTCACTTCCTCTTTAATGTTGTCAATTTTTGTCCTTAATTCATTTATCTCTGTATTTATGGTGTTCTCTGATTCACTTTGATATTTATTTAGGGCTTTTATGAGTTCACTTATTTGGTTTTGTGTCTTCTCATATCCTTTTTTTTTTTTTTTTTCATCTTGGAATTTCTTCAGTGCCTCCTGTACATTTTGGTTGACCTTGTCTAGTAACACCTCCATGAAATTTTCAGTGATTTCTTGCAGTATTTCTTTTTTCAGAATGTTCTTGTGGGCTTCATTGGGTTCCTTAGGATAGACTGTCTTTGTTTTGTTGGGGTCTGGAACTGGGTATCTGTTTTCTTCATTTCCCTCTGAAGCTTGTACTAATTCATTTTTGTGAGGAGAATGGTTTTCATCCCTTTTTTATTTTCCCGTCATTCCACTTGGTGCTGTTTCTGTCCCTGTTCTGTGTTTAATTTAGTATTAGGTAATTTGCAATAGTAGAACTAATGAAACTAAGAAAGAAAGAGAAAAAAGAAAAGAAAGAAAAGAAAAAAAAAGAGAACCAAAGAAATCGACAGGGAGAGATGGTGGGCTAACAGTGAACAAGACAAGCACTTAGATAGAAAAAGAAAAAAGAAAAAAACATAGAGAACCAAAGAAATCAAAAGGGAGAGATGGTGGACTAACAAACAGTGAACAAGACAAACACTTAGAGAGAAAGAGAAAAAATAAATTCCAGGTTCAGGATCAATAGAATTTAAGTCTTAGTAGTTCTGGTGTTACTCCTTTACCATCCAATCCTGGTATTGGTATTTAAGCAGTATCTCTGTGGTAGTCTTACCAGGTGTTTGGGTTAGGAGATGAGCTTTGTGAACCACTATCTGCCCTATTTCAGGCAGTGGCTTATCAGCCACCTACTGTCAGCTGGTTACTTTTACAGGCTTTGTTTATGGAGAGCTGCCTCTCCCCCTTTCTCAGGTGCACTCAAAGCACCCCACCCTCTCTGCTGCATGTCTTTTTTCAGTTCCTTATTTATTATTCAGTTTTTTTTTTCAGTGCAGGAGTCAGTCTGTTCATGGGGCTGTGCTGGTTTATATCAGGGGTGACTGTGGGAGTACCACATGACACTTATTTTCTCACCTGTTGGTCTGCATCTCCCAAGCAGGTTTGGAGTCAGCATCCTGTTTTCTCAGTGTAATGTGGCATGGAGATGCTTTGTATGGGCTGGGGGTTTGGGTGTCAGATTTTTGCTTCTTCTTAGTGTTTTTTTTCTGCCAAGGGTGGCTCCAGTGTCTCAGCAACATTTTTGATTTATGGAGTTCATGCTGTTTGCTTCCTCTCTCTAGTTTCCATCTTGGATCCACAAACCAGTCATCTTTTTAGGGTGAAAAATTTAAGTTTTTAGTATATTTAAAGTTGTGCTATAAATGGATGCATATAACTTTAGTATATATTTATCACTGTAAATCATTTTTTTCTTTTTCTTTTATTATTCATATGATCACTGTAAATCATAATGCTTGTACTAGTTAGCAGAAATCTTCCTCTTTAACCACAAACCTACATTCTTTAGCTATGCATTTGCCTATTCTGGACATTCATGTAAATGGAATCACACAGTGTGTGGGCTTCTGTTTCTTCTTCTTCCACAAAGAGTAATCTTGTCAAGGTTCATGTATTGTTGCTTAGTTATTTTTATGGCTGAATATTAAGCTTAGTAATAAGTTTGACATTAAGGTAATATTAGCTTAATATTAAATTAAATTTTATTTATTTTGTTATATGGAAATATCAAAATTGTTCATTATTCTCACCAGTTGAAGGACATTAGCATTATTTTTGTTAATAGACTTTTAGATCACTGCTTCTATGAGCACTCATGTAGAAGTTTATGTGTAAATGTATGTTTTCTTCTCCACCATTTGTATATCTTCTTTAGAAAATGTGTATTCAAATTATTTGTTCTCTTTTAAATTGTGATACTTGTCATTTTACTGTTCATTTGCAAACCATTTTCTAATATGTATTCTGAATATTAGAATCTAACAGATTCTAATGGGAGATTGGCTCCCATTCTGTGGGCCAATCTTCTCACTAGCTGGGATGTCTGCGTTATTTTACATCTTACAGAAATCAGAAAATTATTTTTGTCTCACTTTGTTTTGTGATTTTGGTGTCATATCTAAGAAACCATTGCCTAATCCAAATTCATGAGGATTGATACCTACATTTTCCTCTAAAAGTTTTGTAGTTTTACCTTCTAACTTAGGTCTTTTAACCATTTTGACTTAATTTTTGCATATGATGTGAGGTAGAAGACAAATTCATTCTGTTGTATTTGGATAATCTTTTGTCCCAGAACCATTGTTGGAAAGATTCTTATTTCCCTATTGAATGATCTTGAGACATTGTTGAAAATCTATTGACCAGAGCTATGTGGATTTATATCTAGTCTTTAAATTCCATTCCATTGAATTACATGTCTATCCTGATGCCATTATATTCTTAATATTAAGCTTTTAAACTGGAATGTATGAATCCTCACACTTTTTTCTTTCTTATGAGATCATCTTGGCTATTCTTGCTTTCTTGTATTTTCAGATGAATTTTAGAATCAGATTGCAAATATGTATAAAATGCAACTGGAATTTCAATAAGGAGTAAATTGAATTTGTAGGAAAATTTGGAGATTATTACCACCTTAACAACATTAAGTTTTCCAAGGAATAATGACATGGGTTTTGAAGGTAAATGGATGCAATTGGAGGCCATCATGTTAAGTGAAGTTAGCCAGGATCAGAAACACAAAAGATGCATGTTTTCTTTCATACATTGAAGATAGATCCAAAGATAAATGTATACACAAAAATAACCATGATCATATACAAACTAAGTTGTAGACTATGTTTGTAACAGTGGAACTGCTCTATGGAACCAGGGAAAGAGAGGAAGGAAAAGAGAATGGTAGAGCATCAGTAATATCACATACCATAAGATGTGAAGGTAGAAGATATAAGGGTGTGTATTAAAAGCTGTTGAAAAATGGGGGGTGAGATGTAAAGGGGTAAGGGAGAGCATTCAAAGGTATTGAACAGACCAAAGAAATGCACACCCACAGTAGGCATTCATTGATACATTCCTTTGAATGTCAACTCAAATATTAATAATGAAAACCAGGACTATAAAATAAACACAGTATGTACAGTGGGGGAGGGGTGGAAATTAGTGGGAGGGGTTTGGAGGAAGGAAGGAGATTAAGGTGATCATATATAGTTGATGGAATTCATATACCTATGTGAAATAGAACTAAAAAACCTCTTGCAATTGTGGGATGGGGATGGGGCTGAGAGAGAGAGATGATGGGGGCAAAATAAATAATGTGCAATATAAGACTAATCAGAATTGTCACTACAAATCCCCTCTCTGTATAATGAGTATATCCTAATAAAAAATTTATAAGAAAAAGGTTTTACAGCCAATGAATGTGAGTTTTTTTCCATGTGTTCTCTTCCTGAAGGTCTTCTTCAATATATTTCTGTGATGTTTTCTGGTTATTAGCATATGAGATTGGTAGTTTGTTAAATTTATTCCATTGTTAATATTTTTAATTTTCTCATATTATTAGTGGAATTATTATCATAGTTTAATTTTTAAACCATTCATTACAGGTATAGAGAAACAGAACTTTTTGGTGTATGTTGTTTTTCTACCTTGCAATTTAATTAACTATAATCATTGTGTTCTTATTGACTTCCTGCAACTTTTTGTATATAATTGTCTGCATATAGAATAAAGTTAGGTTTTGCTTTTCAATCTGAATGACTTCTATTTCTTTTTTAAGTACAACAGGAATATAAAAGATGAGAATAGTTATCCTATATTTCTTCTTGATCTTGGGAAGGAAGCTTTAATTTTTAACCAGGAATTGCGATACCACCTGTGAGGTTTTCATAAGTGCCTTTTATTACATGAGGCAGTTCCCTTCTCTGAGTGTGTTTGTTATTAGTAAGCATTGCACTTTGTTAAATATTTTTGTTTGTGGTTATTATGTGCTTTGCTGTCTTATTTTACTAGTATTATGTGATTTCCTGATTGATTTTCCAATGTTGAGCCTACCTTACATTATTAGTATAAATTCTACTTGTGAAGGTGTATAACTTTTGTATGTTGCTATTCCAGGGTTATGTTGAGTTATTTGCATCTATACTCATAAAGAATATTAGTTTGTAGTTTTATTTTAATGTGATATCTTTGGCTTTGAAATTCAGATAGTACCAATCTCATAGAATGAGATGTGAAGTGGTTTTGTTTTTATTTTATTTTTTTACTTGTTTGTTTTGGAAGATTTTGTGAAATATTGGCATTAATTCTTTAAACATTTGAGTGAAGATATCTGTTTCTGTGTTTTCTTTGTATAATATTTTTATTAGTTCTTTTTACTTGTTATAGGTTTATTTGCATTTATATTTTTCTGTAGTTTGTATTTTTGTGAGTTGTATTTGTTGTGTCATTTAGGCTGTTTTATATATTGGTATATAATTGTTAATTGAGCTCCTTTATAATCACTTCCATTTTTGTAACATCAGTAGTGAAGATCTTCTTTCATTCATCTTTATAACAATTTGAGTCTACTCTTTTTATTATTTGAACTAGCTAGAAATTTGTTTTCTGTTCACTCTTTCAAAGTATTTTGATTTAAATGACATTCTCTTTACTCTTCAATTTCTCTTATTTAAATTTAGCATTTATCGTATCTTACTTTCTGATTGCTTTCATTCTAATTTTGTTATTATTTGTCTGGTTTTAAGGTAGAATTTCAAGTAATTGATTTAAGATGTTTATACTTTTAAGTACACTTTTTACCACCAGAAATTTCTCCCTTTCCATCGCTTTAGGTATAGTAATATTTTTAGTTCAATTTATTTTTGTAGTGTTTTCTAATTTTCCTGGAGATATTTTCATTGGGTATTTAGAAGTATCATGATTAGTTACCACACATTTTCATATTTTTCAGTTATTTATTTCCAATTTTACCAATAATATTTCCAATTGTTATTAAATTTATTGATACTCATTTTATGACTAACATTTCTCCTGAAGATATTCTATGAACACTTGAGAAGAATGCCAGTTCTTTTGTTATTGAATGTTTTGTGCATTGTGTCATACATGGAAGAATCTATTCATTTTTCCACGCTTCTTTACTCTACTTCCTTGGTCTTCTGGACCATTTTATATCTGTGATTGGAAAAGAATTATTGTATCACAATATTTTATTGCTATATATGTATTTCTCCTGTTAGATGTTAGTGAAAAAAAAATATGTCTGGGGTTGGTTTGTTGGGTACATGTGTCTTTATATTTGCTATGTATTCTTTTTTTTAGTCAGTACTGGGGTTTAAACTCAAGGCCTCATGCTTTCTAAGCAGGCACTCAACCACTTGAGCCACTTTGCCAGCCCTTGTTTTGTATTTGATGGCCTAGCATCATAACCAGGATAAAATGACTTTCATTATCTCTGTCTTCTTGTGTTATAATGTATATTTTTCTGAAATTAACATAGCCCTTTCAACAATCTTTTGGTTATCTTTTTAATGTTGTTTTGAGTTTCATATTATTTACAAACTGCTAGTGTCATTGAATATAACATGTTTTTCTGTTAGTCATCATGTCATATGACAAGGCTTTAGACCTCTTTTGCTAATCTTTCTTTTAATTGAAAGGTATAAACACTTTATATATAATACATCAGTGATGATATTAGATTTATGTCTGTTATTTTGCTATTTGATTTCTACATATCTTGTGCCATATTTACTATTTTCCTCCATTACTGCCTCCTTTATTATGTTAGGCAAGTATTTTCTGGGGTGATACCAACAAAATGGTGTAATAGATATCTCCAAGCTCCTCTTTCCTATATGACCTCTAAAAATCAAACAATAACTTTTGCAGAACCTGGAACGAATATAAATGCTTATAGCAACCAAATAAATTGAGAAAGATATTTTTAAAATTTAAATAAAAATTTGTGACAATTTATAAGCCTGTGCCCTGTATTTTCCAAAGCTTAAATACATCATTAGAAGATGCCTTTTAAGTGTGAGACCCTGGTCACATATTATGAAGGGAGCAAAGTACAACTTACAAATTACTGAATGTCTGTTCTAATCTATGTGGGGCTAGCAGAATGGCTGAAATATGCATATTTCTATTTTGCTTAAATCAGAACTCACTCAAACTCAAACTGGTGAATAACGTTTGAAATTATTGTAGAACACTTTTGCCTACCCTCACCAAATATGTCTGATACAAATGAATATAATTGAGAATGCATAGAGTTCCTAAGGCTGAGGTAGAAGAACTAGATCATTTATTTTCATTCAGTACACTAGAAAAAAGAAAGATTGAAAAAAAAAAACTGACTTGATTGCCAATGAGCCTAAAAGCCATTTCTAAGCTTTTAAATTGTCCTTTCCATTTAAAAAAAAGGCTAAGGAATTTCAGCTCAGAAGCAGCCCCCTCAGCCTTCCAGGAAGTTGGATGACACTGGTGTGGAAGTACTGGGAAGAATTCACTGATAGATGTACATACTGGGCTTTTCAACAACAGCCTGAGACACAAGAGCATATCCAGCTGCAGAGCTCAGTCCTGGCTTATTTCTCTTTGGTTTTGGTTTTGTGGTACTCGGGAAAGAACCCAGGGTATTGCACATCGAAGGTATCTTTCAGGCTTAGAAAGTCATATATATATTTATAATAAATATATATATATATAATAAATATATATATAAAATCTATTAATACCTCTTCTATACATTAGGCTTTCCCCTTAAATATTTTTAGGAAGAAAAGTTTGATTTATATTAGCTACTCAAATAATACTTGCAGTTTATGTAAAAAATATAAGCTTGGTAAACGATCAATCATGTAGGCATCCTATAGGTAAGTTAATTTGTATCTTGCAGACACAAAAATTCTTTCTTGGTGAGAGATTCACATCATATATATCTTATTATACCTCCCTTCATCACCATGATGGGTGGCTCTCATATTTTGGAGTACATCAAATTTTATCAAGTTTTCAGCTTTAATAAAATATTACTATTTATTATATTTTGTTCTATTTTCTCAACTACCAATCTGCCCTTTGCTGAAAATCTCTGTAAGTTTTTGTGATCTCCTGTCTAAATGGGTCTAATCTTACTAAAGATGAAAGGGTGACTGGAAAGTAGTGGCAGGGACAGGGTGGCAGGGACTGGGGTGGCAAGGATTGTGACAGCAGGGACTGTGGTGGGGCAGAGCCCCAGCCCGACTTCAAATAATCATGATGGTTACTTTGCCATTTTGGTCACCCTGGTAGTTGAAGGGAGGCAGAGTTTGTCTTTTAATTCTGCACACTCTTGCTCATTTTGGATGTTACACCACAGGTGCTGGTTCTGCTGCATTTGGAGTGATGAAGCTGAACAAGAGATGAACAATCTCTTGTTCCTCATGCTGTGCATCATCAGTGAGGCTGACATCTTCAAACTCCCCTTCATCACACACAACTTTATATTCATCTAGGGGAACTGGAGTACATCATCATAAGTGAAATTAGTTAGGTTCAGAAAGACAAAGGCTGAATGTTTTCTCTCATATGTGGAAAACAGACCCAATACAAATTCAAGCACTATTATGAAAAACAGGTCACGCTAAGGGGAGGTCACTAATGGGAGAAGGAGGGTGGGTAATAGAAGGAAGTTAAGGAGGTGAATATGGTTGATGTACTTTCTATGCAAGAATGAATATAGAATTTTTAAGCCTGTTGAAACCACCATAAAGTGGGGACTAAGATAGAATGAGAAAAGTAGAGGGGATGACCCAGTCTGGATTATAATGCACATATACATAGAAATGTCACAGTGAAACTTCCTGTATAGCTATTAAACACCCAAAAATGTATTTTTTCAAAAACAGAGAACAAGAAGATAAAACAGGTCTTGTCTGGGGAGTTGGTACCAGTAGGGGGGGGGGGAGGATATAAGGAAAGGTGTAGGAGAGTGAATATGGTAGAACAACTATGTAGTTATTGTATTAAAATGGAAAAATGAGACCTGTTGAAACTGTTCCAGGAATGGGGGAGAGGGATAAAGGATAATTATGGAGGGGGTGAATTTAACTATGATATACTATAAGAACATTTGTAAATGTCACAATGAACACCCAGTACACCAGTAATATGATTTTTAAAAAGAATAATACAATTAAAAAAAAAAAGCTCCCTTCTGGGAGCTCTGGGACCCTGAGGTGGGCTCAGCAGCACAGCTGTGGGTGGCTTCCAGGAACTTGCCTTGCTCCCCACTGGTTTTGAAGCTGGAGCTGCAGATCCTGAAGATCCCTTATTATTTTCATCTTGTCTTTGGCCAGCCTGCTGATGGTTTCTGCTTTCTTGTCTTGAATCCCCTTCAGTGCTGCCCTTTGGGTTTCATTGAAGGCAATGCACTCTCCACTGGCACCCATCTTTCTGGAGAGCTGTGTGTATAGGTGTTGTAGACCTTCTTCATGCTCCATGTCTTCTGAAATGACCTCCAGGAAGCAGGTCTCCCCAGACACATTGCTGTTCCTGCTCTCACAGCCTGAAGCCTCTTTCTCCAGCTCAGTGTGGAGGAGGGCTGGATGGTGAGCTGTTCTTGTGGCTGTGGCTGCTCTTCCCCAGTCACTGTGAATTCTAGCCTCTCTAAGTCCAGGGACTGGGTGCCTCTGTCTGGCAGGTCGGCTTCTGGTCAGTTGCCATGTGCTGTTGATAGGCCACCATGTCCTGCTGCTGGTGGGAAGGCACTGGTTTCACTCCTCCTGCAGGCTGGGAGCCTCCCGGCTATTCAGCTCCAGGAAAGCCTTGAACTCATCTAGATTTTCCTGCAACTGGCCCAGCTTCTTGGTCAGCTCCTTTTTAATATTCTGCTCTAACTGCAGGGCAATGGTCAGCTTCATGTTGTCATCCTGCAGCTGGGCCAGCTGCTCCTTCAGCATTGGGTTTGGGCCCTTCAAGGTCTCCTGAATGATGGTATGGTCATTCTTGGTGCTCTTCACACCCTCCTTGGCATTCCCCACCTGCTCACCCAGGATTCTGGCTGCCTTCTCCAGTTCCAGCAGCCATTCCTCCTGTTTCCCTTTGAGGCAACTCAGCCTCTTGTTCTCCTGCACCTGGGCCTATAGATGTCCTGTCAGGTTCTCAGCTCTTTCTTCAATTACTGGGCCTCCTTCTCCAACCACTGTTCTGCCTCAGTTGGCCCAGCTGGGGACTTTCAGGGAAAGGGTTCTTCCGGTTGGCTCCTCATTTCTGCCAAGGTGGTCTTCAGGTGGCAAACTTTTTGGGCACTGTGCTCCTTATCCTTTTTGAGGTTGTGTATCTGTGCCAAGGTTTGCCACATCTTACTGGAGGACTGCAGCAGCCAGGCTTCCGTTATCTCAGTCTTTTTCTGAAGCTCCTCTCCTCTGAGCTGCATACCTTCTTTCTCAGCCAGAAGAACTTGTAACCTCTCCTCCTGCTGGGAGTTCTTCTCTTTCAGGTCATCTTCAGTCTTGTTCTTGCAAAAGTTAAGGGAATCTTGCTCCAGATCCTTCTTGTTTGATGTTATAGCTTCCCAGTTGATAAAGGGAAAAGCTTCACACAAGACTTTTAATACTGTGGATGCCAGTGTCTGGTGAATGGACACTAGCAGATTACACATCTTCATGAACTGTTGGTGCAAGAGTGTCTCAGTCGTGGGGCACATCTTTACTAACAGTGGTTAACTCAGGGTTATCACCATTTTTAATATTTTTCTTTTTCTTTGCCTCTGCTGTTCCTATGCTGAAATACTTTCAGAATTTTCTTGACTGCAACCAATTTCTTAAGTCTGATTTCTTTAGACATATCAGGACTGGGACGAGGAAGGCAGGAGTCCACATGACCCAGCAATCAACCGAGCTCTTTCTCTTCCACACTCACCAAGATCTTTGCCCAACACACACTACGATCTTCTCCCAACACTCACAATGATCTTCCTCCAACACTTAGCACAATCTTTCTCCAACACTCAGCACAATCTTTCTCCAACACTCATGATGACAATCATGACAATCTTCCTTCTCCAATACAGAGCACTATCTTCTAACTCCAGCACACACTGTGATCTTCCTCCAACACACCTCACAATTGTCCACTAACACACACCACACTCACTATGATTTTCAACACTAACCACAGCCCTTCCTCGACCTCTAACCAGCACCACAATCCTCCTACTCCAGCTGCTCACTCACAGCAGTGTGAGCCAGAAGAAGCAGATGCAGGGGGATGCTAGGCAGCATGTAATGTGGAATGTGGGCATGTCCTAAATCATCCCATGTCATTGGTGGGTGAGTAAGATGAAGGAGAAAAGGTCTGTGAGGAATAGACAGGGTCACAATGAGAGTAAGTACAGCCCCTGTCCCAACCCCACTCACCCACTGAGAGTTTGGAGTAAGGCCAGGTCTCTCTGGTGCCCATGCACAGCTTTAAATGCAATGGTTCATGGCCTTTTTCACAGAATTCTAATAACATGGAGCATCTAAGAGACAACTCTCTGGACACTGCCTTGGACCTCCTACACTGCAGAACCCTAACCAGGGGGCCTCAGACCTCAGGAGTCAGGCTACAATGGTCAGCAGGTGACAGAGTGGCTCTTGGTCCAATTAGCCATTCTTGGATTCTTTTCCAGGATCAAACCAAGACTGCACCACAGTTGCAATGGGGCCTTCTGATTCCCTGTGAATATGTCTGTATCCTTCCCCATACCTCCTTTCTATCCCAAGAACAGCTCACCCACCTCAGCTCTTTAAGATCTTTCTAAGCATACCTGTTTTGAGAAACTTCAGGTCATTTCTTAATCCCTCCCTTCGTCTTCCCTCCTGGCCTGCATTCTTCAAGGAAGTGTTGTTATGTCCTGGAGATGCCACCTTCTCAAAGGTCTTTACTCCTCTCCTTCTCTAGCCATCTCTGCTCAGTTTCTCCCTCTTCATCCCTAATTTTATTAATTTGGATCTTCTCCCTCTTTCTTTAATTACTTTGGTTAAAGGTTTGTCAATCTTGTTTATCTTTTCAAAGAACCACCTTTTCATTTCATTGATTCTTTGTGTTGTTTTTATAATTCTCCATTTCATTAGTTTTGTTGTTATTTTTTCCATCTATTAACCTTAGGTTTGTCTTGCTCTTATTTATCTAAGTTGCTCAGTATTTTTTATTGGATTGTTTGTTTCCTTTTTTATAAAATCTAGATGAGGCTGTACAATAAATTTTATTTCTTGACAAAAAAACCATATATGTACCTGGGGCACCATATGCTTGTTTGATATATGTATTTAATATGAAACAATCAAATTTGAATAAGCAAAAGTACCTCTTGAACATTTATCGTTTCTTTGTGATGAAAACTTTCAAAATCCTACTTTTAGATTTTGTAATGTATACAGCACATTATTGTCATTTCTAGTCTCTCTACTATACAACAGAACATCACAGCATCTTTCTCATATTTAATTGTATTGTGGTTTCCCTTATCAGATCTCTATTTCCCCTCCTGTCTTTGTATCTAATGACCACTATTCTACCTTAGAACATTTACAGTCATTTCTACATTATAATCATTTCTACATCACAAATGACTTTTTTTTAGTTTCCACTTAGAAGTGAGAACATGCCATTTTTGTCTTTCTGTGCCTAACTTCTTTCTTTCTTTCTTTTTTTTTTTTTTTGGTGCAACTGGGTTTGAAATCAGGGCTTTGTGTTTGCAAAGCAGGTGCTCTACCACTTGAGGCAAACCTATAGTCCATTTTGTTCTGCTTCTTTTGGAGATGGAATCTTGGAAACTGTTGGGCAGGCTGATCTCAAACTGTGATCCTCCCGATCTCAGGCTCTCAAGTAGCTAATTTTAGAGGAAGAGGCCAGTTGGATCCATCATATCCTTTTTGCCACAAATGACAGGATTTCATTGTTATGACGGAATAATATTCCATTATATATATGTATATACCACATTTTCTTTACTCATTCACCTGCCAATGGACACTTCCACCATCCCTGTGTCTTACCTATTGCGGGTGGTGCTACACTGTACATAGGAGTTCAACTATCTCTTTGATTGCCTATCATAATATCCTGAAGTGTTTCCCTTTGTTTTCTCCTACTGGTTTAATGGTTTCAGGTCTTATGTTAAATGCTGTGACCCAATTGTTTTTTGAATCAACTGAAATGATTGCATGGGGTTTTTCTTTATTAACAGGATTGGTTAAGCATATTGATTTTTTTTTTAGTGGTACTGGGTTTAGAATTCAGGACCTCACGCTTGCTTGGTAGATGCTCTACCACTTAAGCCACTCTGCCAGCCCTTTTTTGTATAGGATAGTTTCAAGATAGGGACTTGGGAACTGTTTGTCTAGGTTGGCTTTGAATGACAATCCTCGTTATCTCCCAAGTAGCTAGAATTACAGGCATGAACCAGTGGTACCTGGCTAAGCATATTGATTTTTAAATTTGATGGAGTCTTGTGTTCCCAGATTGCTCTTCCTAGGTTAAGATATATTGTCTTTTTATAGTTTGATGAATTTGATTTGTTAAGTCTTGAGAACATTTTCATCCATGTTCATGAAAAAGATTGTTCTATTCTTTTCTTTCTTTGAAATTTCTTAACCTATCATTGCATTTGTTTATTTAAAACAGGGATACATTGTATGGAACTCAACTGAGAGTAAAAGGGTTACTGTAATCACTGAATAAGATAAAATTTAAAAATCATCAACTTCAGTGTATAAATATGTAAAATATATTCCAAACTTCACAATTTAGCACTGAAAATTTATTTTAGTGTTCCTGCTTATTACATGTTTGTTTAAGTTGGAATATTTATTCCATTGAGAATAACATTTCATCTGTTCAACTGATAAATAAATAAGAGCTCAGTAAATTTACAAAATAATAGGCTTTAAATTTAAGACTAAAAGAGATCTCATCCCAGATGCTTTTATATTTACCTCTAGGAAACCAAAAGTCACTATGTGGAGAGGCAAGACATCTTTTATAAAAAAATGTATTTTTATGTACCCCTTTTTGATTTCTTATTAACTGTTTTCCTCAAAGTAATGCCAAAATATGGGAAATTTTTGGTTGTATAATTAGTTCCAAGCAATTTCAAACTTAAATAAAGAACCACTTGTGTACCTGATGTTTCCAGAAAAACCAGTATGTAACAGGAAAAGACAATGAACATGTGTTGTTTGGAATAGTTTCTGAAAGTCAGTGATTTAGCTGGGTGGTTCAGTCTAATCACATCTGAGGAGGTTGCAGTTAAGCCTCTGGCCAAGGCTATTGTCATCTAATGGATTATTTGGGGTTGTGAGTGTGCTTTCAACAAGACCAGCTCACATGACTATTACTGGAAGCTTTGTTTGCTTGAGTATAGGCCTCTCCTGGCTTATCTCCCTTTGTTCTGGAAATAAATAAAAACTTGCAAAAATGAGAGAAGACTCCAGTGTTGGGAGGTTTTGGCATGACAAAATTTCCTGCTTTCTCTCATTGTGTCATTTGTGCGCCGTTCTTTGTTTCAAAGCTCTTCTCTATAGAAACCATTCCTAAGTAGCCCTCACTTATTTTCCAGAAAGGTGCTTTCCAAACTCACCCAGTGTCCTGTTCACCTGGCACAGATTTCTGAGAGTTACAGAAAGGTGTCTGGGCCTTATTGCATTAGCACTTTAAACTAGAATCTCCAACCAAGTCTGTAGTCACTGACTTGAAGCAAATGTCAGTGGCTGCTGTAGGGTTTAGCTCCTGTGGAATTAAAAACAGCAGTTAACCATAACAGCAACTGAACATACCAGTTAAGGTTATGATCCTGTATCACTGCTCTATCAGTTACCATGTGACCTCGAGAAATTTATTTAACCACTCTAAGCCTGCATTGTAACACCCAACTTGAAAGAAACACTACTCTTGTTGGGTATGGTGGTGAATGTCTATAACCCCAGCACTCAGGAGGCCGAGGCAGGAGGATCAAGAGTTTGGGTGTCCCAGGCTGGCTCCAAATTGCAGTTCTCCTTATTTCCACCTCCACAGTAGCTAGGATTTCAGACTTGATTCCCGTGCTCTGCTTTTAGTGAGGGTTTTGTTGAAATCTTTTTGTCATGGAAGAGGGAATTAGTTCATATTGTTTATCACATGGTATATGATGATTATGAAGGATATATTGTGAAAAAATTGTTTACATCTCTGATGATATAAGCCTATATTCTAAATCCCTAATTTTTACTTTTTGTGGTAAACAATTTATTTTTCACAAATTATTTGTTAAATAATTAATATACCCTTAGCTGATTAGGTACATTAATGGAAATAAATTCCTCTGTCTTGGATCAATGTTTTCCTGGGCCACATTATAGTCTCAATGTGCATTCTCTCTACACTGCCATTGCCACACCCAAAATAAGAAACACAAAAATAAGAAGTTGAGCTGAATATACAACCACCCCAGAATATGATTAAAATTGTTTCAACCAAACTAGTTTTTAAAATATCTTCTAATGTGCTTATGGTGGCATGTGCCTATAATCCTAGCACTCTGGATGCTGAGGCAGGAGAATCATGAGTTCAAGGCCCACTTGGGGGCTGGCAGAGTGGCTCAAGTTGTAGAGTGCCTGCCTAGCAAGTATGAACCCCTGAGTTCAAACCCCAGTACCACCATACACACACACACACACACACACATACACACACACACAAATACACAACCTGGGATTCATAACAAGACTTGGCTCAAAAAAACATTTACAGTGTGTGTGTGTGTGTGTGTGTGTGTGTGTGTGTGTGGGACTGAAGTTTGAACTCAGTGGTTCACACTTACAAAGTAGCACTTGAGCCACACCTCCAGTCCATTTTGCTCTGCTTATTTTAGAGATTGGATTCTGAGTCTTATTTGCTTGGCTGGCCTGGAACCAGGATCTTGCCAATCTCAGCCCCCCAAATAGCTAGGATTACAGGTGTGAGTCACCACTGCCCAGGTGGTTTTTATTCTTTCTTTCCTTTTTTTTTCCTTATGTTTTCTGTTTGGATTTTTGTTATCATATTATTATTGTACTGGGGATACACTGTGACATTTACAAAACTGCTTACAATATATCTTTGTTAAATTCATCCTCTCCATCATTCTCCTTTATTCTCCCCTCCTCTCATTCTCAGAATACGTTCAACAAGTCTCATCTTTTCATATTGGCTCTCTTTCACTCTTTTCTTATATCCTCCCCCCCCACCATTTGTACCAATCCCCAGACAGAAACCGTTTTCCTTCCTGTCCCTCCACTTTTGAATAAGAGACATTTTTGTTTGTTTAAAATAACTATACAGGGATTTTCATCATGACATTTCCATGTATATACATATTGTAGCCCAAATTGCATCATGCCCTTCATTTTTCTCCTTTCTACCCAGTTGTCTTCTTAAGGTTTAAAAATTCTATATTCTTGTATAAAAAGTACATCAACCATATTCACCTTCTCTATTTCCTTCTTTTACCTTCCTCTTCCAGATCTCTATTGGTGTTATCTGTTTTTTATTCTTGTCCTTCTTTTTTAGGTGTCTGTTCACAGTTCAATGGGATTTTTGCCTTGGTATTTTACCTGTACATGTGTTGTAGTTAAGTCAATGTAACCTCCCTCCACTGCACTTCCTTTCCTCCTATTTTTCCTCAGTCTGTTCATTATTGGTGTATAGAAATGCTACTGATTTTTGTAAACTGATTTCATATCCTGCTACTTTTTTTTGTTGAAGCTGTATATGATGTCTAAGAGTTTTTTGGTAGAGTTTTCTGGGTCTTTAGGTATAAGATAATGTCATCTGCAAATAAGAGTAATTTGATTTCTTCCTTTTCTATTTGAATCCCTTTTATTTCTTCTTCCTGTCTTAGAGCTCTGGCTAGGAATTCAAGGACTTTGCTGAATAACAGTGGAGAGAGTAGACACTTGTCTTCTGCCTGACTTTAGAGGAAATGGTTCCAGTTTTTCTGCATTAGTATGATGTTGGCTATGGACACATTGAGGAAGCTATACTGCACCTACAGTTGCTTGCTGCCAAAGCACAACTTGGGCTCCATAAAGTTCCATTCTAGCCATGAGTGTTTCAAATAACTTGCACAGGATTTTTTGCCATCATTAACCTTGGTAAACTGTAGCAACCATTTTCACTTAGGCCAGGGTGAAAGCACTTCCTCTGGAGGCCCAACAGAAGACCTGTGATTGTTGTAAACACAATCCTTCATTTATGAGAAGCTCTGTCCCATGATTATTGCAATAACCTTGCCATATGCTCCTCCTGGCTACATAAGCAGGCTATTCAGTTCACTTTTCAAGTCAGCCAGCAGATACCCTCCAATGCTGCTCTCTGGTCTAAAATTAGGTCCAGGAAAAGGCTACTCCTAAGTGATCTTTTCTTTGCTTTGTTTTGATTTTATATTAAATAGAGCTGGTTGAGCTGGTTACACAGGAGACAGCAGAGCAGCAACAGCAGCAGTAGTGGCAGAAAGAGAGTGTCAGAAGGCTGATGGAGTGGCTCCAGCAGTAGAAACACCAGAAGTAGAATGTCTTCCTAACAAGTTTGAAGTCATGAGCTCAAAACTCCAGTTCCAGCAAAAAAAAAAAAAAAAAAAAAAGAAGTGGCAAAAAGAGTCCCAGAGAGTGGTGGTGTGCAGTAGGAAGCAAAGCAGTGAAGACAGACAAGGACTGTGGAAGTATAGAGATGGCTGAGAAGACCCAAGGACCAGGGACTACAGACCCTGATTGCTGGGAAAGTCACAGGGAACTGACAAGCCTTAAGGGTTGAAGTTCCTGACACCCAGGCCCAAGAGCTGGGACACTATGGCCAAGAATTCCAACACCTGAGACTGGAGAACTGTGAAAGTAGCTGTTGTTAGAAGCCATGGATCATGATACCAGAGGCTTAGAGGCTATAACACTAACTGATGCTGACTGCTCCTACCTATAAGTGTTGTTAAGAGCAGAGGATTATATTAGCTGTGAGTAGTCAGGCCACTAACAATAAAAGCCCAGAACAATAAGTCTCCAATCTGGGCATATAGAACTGTGTCTGGCCTCTAAGCTTAATCCAGAAGTCTGTAATTCTCAAGACTTGGAGTTATAAGTCTCTCAGACTGTCAGCTAAGCCCATAAGCCTTTGGCACTCAAGAGCCCAGGTCTGCCAACATTAAAAGACCCTTCATCTCTCACGATTTCTATCTGAATAGAGCAAATGGACCTCAGTTAGCTGATGGGAAAAAAAGTGGTTGTTAAGTGTTTTCTCTTAAGGAGCTAATGTTCCAAAGTAGTTTCCAGTCACAACAGTTTCAATCAATGCTCAGAGTTTAGGCTTTGGAGGGATTTGTTTGCTTGGTTTTGGCAGTACTAAGGTTTGAATTCAGGGCTTCCAGCTTGCTAAGCAAGCACTCTAAAGATTGACCCACACCTCTAGCCCTTGGGAGTATAGGTTCTATTTTTAAACAGTAACGAACAATTAAGATTGTTGGTGACCTGGGTGAGCAAAAAGGATATCATTTTTCTTTCTTTCTTTTTTTTTTTTTTATGATACTAGAGTATGAACCCTGGGCCTCATTCTTGCTAGGCAGACTCTGTACCACTTGAACCACTTTGCCAGCTCCAAAGAGAATAACTTTTAACAATTTTTTGCCCTTCAGCAACTGGGAGAAAGGACTAAAGGACTGGAAAATGGGACTACAAGAAACTAAAAAGCTTGTGCCTAGCAAAAGAAATGGTCACCAGATTGAAGATACAGTCCACAGAATAGGAGAAAATCTTTGGCAACTATATATCTGACAAGGGATTAATAAACAGAATATAGAGGGAGCTCAAAAAACTAAACTGCTCCTAAAATTAACAGTCTAGTGACAAAATGAGTGAATGAAATGAACAGAGCCTTTTCAAAGGAAGAAATCCAAATATTCAAAAACACATGAAGAAATGCTCAACATCCCTGGTCATAAAGGAAATGCAAATCAAAACCAAGTTAAGATTCCACAGAAGAGAAACATTAAAGCAGAAAGGCATCTCTGTCCCCACACTCAAGAAAAGAAGCTGACATTAGCCAACAGTTCCCTGATACCCAACTTCATACCCAGGAGAGCTCATCCCCTGATGGAATGGGAACTCCCTTGACAACAACAGATGAACTAAGACCATGGGCAGGGAGGTCCATCAGGAATCCCTTTAACACCTGGATGATGTATCATTCCCACACTAGCCTGAGATATCTCATTCCTCATACAAGAGGAGCTGAGGGCCAGGTTGCATTAGTCAGGGAAGCCCAACTGCAGTCTTGGCTGCAGGTTCTGCCAGATCTCCACAACAGGTGAGCCACACAAATGTGTCCATGAGAAGACTGTTTCTGTTGGCCTTAGAGTCGCCTTCTCTAAGATAACTCTGGCAGACCCTTTAGGACCTGTCCTGGGAAACTTCTTCTGTCCTTCATACTACAGAATGGACCTGTGTACTACTGAAGAGGAGAGATAAGTCAAAAGGACCAGAAAGTTTCTGAAAAACCTTTGAAACCACAGCCCATCAAAGAAGGTCTGGACCTACAAACTTCACTTAACCAAAATTGAGTCCTTGCTAAAATAGAAGATCCAAACAGAATTCAGCCATTGAACATAGTGAATAAAGTCATCATAGTAAAATAAAAGATTACCAAGAAAATCACAAGTTATATAAAAAGACTTTCAACTTGCACCAATGGCAAGATGGATCAGATGTTGAAATTTTCTAACAAGAGATTCAAAGCAGCATTCATAGAAATCCTTCAAATGATGAGAAGTTCCTTTAAAAGAAATTAAAAGGTAGAAGATTGCAGCAAAAACATAATCATAATAGAGTCCTCATAGAATTGAAAAATACAAGAAAAGAATTAAAAGTCTCCCTGGATAAGGACAATAGCTATATATGACAGAAGACAGAATCAGTGGCTTTAAAGGAGAGCAACAGAATTTAACCCATCCAAACAGTAATGACAAGTAATCTGAAAAATAAATTGAACACAGTCTCAGGAACCTGCAAAATTGTAATATAAGGCCCAACTTTCAGCTCTTTGGGGTCTGTAAAGGAGAAAAGAGCATGGAACCCAATGTCTATTCAAAGAAGTTATGGCTTCACACTTCTCCAGTTGGGTGAAAGATGGAACCCTGCAGATCCTGATGTGCAAACAGAATATTCCCAAAGAAATTCATGCAAAAGCAGGTAACACTAAACTTATGAAAAATAAGACAAAGAAAAAAATCCTGAAAATGAATAAAAACAAATTATGCATCATTATCTCTAAAGGAGCACTAGTTTGTATAGAAGTAGTCCTAACTGGAACCAGGGAACCAGAGGAAGTCACTCACTGCATTCAGTATACCAGAACAAAAGCTTTTGGCCATATACTTGCTGAAAATATGCTTCAAATGCATATGCAGCAAAAAAGAAGGAACCATAAAGGAATTTTTGCTAACAGGCTTATTGTTAACAATCACCTAAAACATGAACTTCAAATCCAAAGGTAATGATAGAAAAAAAATTGTGAATAATTAGGATGAGTAGTTGAAAGAGCAGACACATATCCCTTTTCATGTCTTCTTGGTGTCTAATTATCTTTACTGATTGAAACAGAAATTATAACACTATTACTCACTCCCATGCCTGGTAGAGAGCTATTAATAGCAGTTATTTGATGATTTGTGCCACAATCTTATTTCTGGCTTAGACTTTCTGTTCATAGACAATGCTTATATTAAGTTGAATTACATGAAAACACCACTTTTTCAAGTAAAAAATCCATTTCCATGTAAGTTTGTCATTTGCTATTAATCAGTACTCCTAGATGTAATTGTTTCTGCTCTAAACACTTTACTTAGAAAAAGTATTTACTCAACATCATTTTGTACTCACAGTTGTATCAACATGACTGAAGAAACATACTGAAGAGAAAGTGTGCAGGAATGATTATGCTATGAAACTTGCTTTCTACAGACAGAAAAAAAAAAATCTCAGCATTTGCCTTACACCAAAGGCCAGCAACTTGGTATAACTGGTGCCCTTGTGGCCTCCAGTACCAGTGTCACTTCCACATCAGATACCTGAGTTTGCAAGCACATGTGGATCTCCACACCAGCTCCATCAATGAAAACTGGAAGCCAGACACCTGTATTGGAAAGGATTTAAACTTCACAGGTTGCTTCAGTTTTGTGCTTCTGAACATTCATTCATCTAAGCACATTTGATAGCTGAGGCTTAGATTCCACAACTATGACCTGACAAGGGAGAATCAAAAATTGAATAGTTAAATCTGTACTATGGGACAAACACTTCATAGGAAAATTTCCCCAAATTTAGAATTTTAACACAAATTTAGAATTTAGAATTTGTGTTAAAAAAAATCAATCTAACTATAAGCTCCCATGTTTATCCCTTGGTAAAAGTGCTGCCTTAATTTAAGTTGTTGAACATATATTTAGAAGACTACAAAATCATCAAATTTCAATCCCACATATTCAAGTAAGTGTAACTACTTTTGTATAGATGCCTGATTTTTAGGACTCAAAATCATATGTCCAAAAAAAGAATTTATACTATGCACTCTCAATCTTAGTTATCCTGCACCATTCTCAGTGGAAGAAACAGTGGCCACTTTCAAACTTTCTCTCATATGAATCCCACTGAATAATTCTACACTTCAGTTTCTATACCCAGCTGTCTAATTGCTAAGCCTTGCCAACTTCAAAGTTTTCAAATCTGACCACTTCTTACCACATCTAAATTCTCATCTTCATCCAGCAGTCTCCTATCTAGTTTCCAAAAGCCAGTGATTCATTTCTCTTCAAATGCACTTCCATGGCCTCTAGCAAGATCATATAAACTGAGTCATGACCTTCTGCTAAAAGTCATTCAATGCCTTCCCACTGCCCACTTTGTAAAATTCCCCAAATTTCTCAATGTGGCACAAATGTCTTTTTTTTTTTATAGGCTTCAGCTTCATCTTATCATGTCTTTCTTCCCAATATTCACACACAATTTTTCTTAAAATTATCTCCAAGTATTTCCTTAAATGCCTTAATTTTGAAACTTTTCCTTTACTGAATCCTGACCCATTCCACACATTCCTCTTCTGTCCAGTTTCTTCAATTGAATCACCCTCATTTTTTGTCTGATTCTACATTAAAATTGGTTATTCAGACCCCTTCTATTCCAAATCCTGTTCAGATCACTATTTTATATTCAGTAAGTGCCTTGTGCTCAGGACAAGTGCAGTCACAGGTGTGTGTCTGCAGATACAAATGCACATTGATCTTATGTATCTCATTCTTTCTCACCAGACAATAAATCCCAAAGAGAAGGGATAATCAAATTTCCAGACCATCCTATAGAGATACCTACAGGGTTTGAGTGATATATGCTGTTATGGAGATCAAAAGACAAATGGCTTTAGCTACTTTTCCTTATTGTAGAGTACAGTTGTGTATAGAAGAAATTTTAAAAGAATAAACAAATAGGGCTTGCCAATGAACCACAATAAGTAAAACTACTACACTTTTTTTTATCTAAGTGTGATTGCTTATTGCCATTCTGCATGTTCCTGTCTGAAAGCATCCTCAGAAAGTACGTAGGTACCATATTTCATTCCTTCAGACACCACATGTAAACAGTGGCTCTCACTGTGGTATGTCTCAGGATTTAAGTGATCCAAACACCCAAACCCTATTCTCTCTCCATGGTTTGGATGTCTCTGGTGTTAGTAATTCTCCACCAGATTCCAATATGTATGATTCCTTTCAGAATCTTATATAGCTTGGTTGTTATATATTATTTTAGGTTCTGTTTATAATGGAAGACTTATCCCTTCATCAATTTTGAATGATAGCTTTGCTGATTAGAGTATCTTAGGACTGAAATTGTTTTATTTCAATGCTTGAAATACCTTACTTCATTCCTTTCTTGCTTTTAAGGTTTCTGTTGAGAAATCTGCTGTTATTTTGAAGGGTTTACCTTTATATGTTATTTGATTTTTCTCTCTTACAGTCTTTAATATTCCTTCCTGGTTCTCTGAAGAATTCCTTCAATATTCTTTCCTAATTATTTTAATGCTAATATACCATGGAGAGGTTCTATTTTAGTCATGGTTCAATTTTGGTCTGTTTCATGTCTGGGAGGCTTCCTGTACCTAAATGGGCATCTCTTTCTTGAGATTTGGGAAACTTTCTGCTATCATTTTGTTAAGCATACTACACATATCTTTGGTCTGTACCTCTTCTCCTTTTTTAATGCCCATGATTTGCATGCTTGGTCTTTTAATGGAATAACTGAGTTCTTGCATATTCCTTTCACAGCTCTTGAGTCTTTTGTCTAAGGGTTCTTTTGTTTTTTCTGTAATATCTATTTTGTCTTTGAACCTTGATATTCTGTTTTCTGCTAGTTCTAGTCTGCTAGACTGGCTTTCAATTGTATTTTTCATTTGATTTAAGGAACTTCTGATTTCCAGGATTTCTGCTTGATTCTTTTTTCTGAGGTTTTCCATATCTAAGTTATTAAATTCTTGTTCATATCTTGTATTGTCTTCATTTCATACATTTTTATAACTTCTTTAGTTTCATTTTGGAGTCTGCTGAAGTCCTCTCTGACCTCATATAGTTTTTTCTGAGTCTTCTAAAGTTTTTTTTATTCGTGTTGTCTTGATATTCTTTGAGTTGTTTTTGTATGTTCTCTTTATGCTTCTCTTGAAGCTCCTCCATGACTTCCTCTATGAACTCCTTTTTGAGTTACTCTTTGAACATCTCTTTGCAGTTCTCATTAAGCTCATTGGACATACTTGTCATCAATCTACTGGGGTCAGCAATTGAGTATTAATTTCTTTAATTTTTCACTAAATCCTCTATTGAATTGTTAGTCTTTTGAGGGGTTATATTCCCCTGTCTTCTTCTCCCCATGTTTCTATTTTGTGCCATGCTCCTGTGTTACTGATTGGCTGGTTGGGGGTTTTAATCACCTGTTATCTTTCCCTTGACTTAATTACTCTGCTATGACTGGCTTAGTTACTAGCTAGTTTGATGTGTTGTTTCTGTTCCCTGACCTGGAGTTACAAATTAGCAATAAGAAATTCACAGATTCAATGCCAGCCTAGTTATTTACATGATGTATAGAGAACCCCTTGGTGATATTATCTATAAACAGAATGAATTGGGGAGACAATTCATTCATGTTTGCATAGACATACATACTTAGGTAATCAAAAAGTTGCCACTGTGAGGAGCAAGAGGGGGGATTGGAGGGAGGAAAGAGGTGTGAAGTGTGGAGGTTTTAGGGTATTAGGGCCCTAATGTGTGTTAAGGTATAGATCAGTTTTTATGGGGGAGGGTGCTTGTGTCAGGGATTGCAGAGGGATAGGCCAGATGGGGTAATGTGTAGAGTTGTTATAGTACACTATCAAGCGGTGAGTGTGGAGGAGGTAGGGACAGTGGGGTGAGACAGGAGGAGAGAATTGATAGAACAGGGCATAAAAAATAGTTGGGGGAGAGAAAGGAAAGTGGGGCAAGAGAGCTAAGCAGGTTGATACTTGGGTAGAGATGAAGAAGGAAATAGTTAACAATAGATTGTAGCACAAGAAAAGGAGAGAAAATGAAGAAAGTAAGAATCAAGATAAGAAAATACAGTCTTCTGACTTTTCAAAGAAAAAGAAAGAAAGAAGAAGGAAAAAAGCGGATAAATAGCAGCAGCTTTCCCCAAGGAAGACTGGAGACTGTGCAGGTTCCATTATGTGCCTACAATGTACTTTAATCACAGTCTGCACTCACCCTCTATTTTACCCCTTCCACCTCTCTCTGGTTCCTCCCAGTAGTCTCCCTTTTATGATCATGTTAATTTTTTATATAGGTCTCTAGTCTGCATATGAGAGAGAACATGATATTTGCCTTTCTGAGTTTGACTTATTTTGCTTAATATGATCTCTAGTTCCATCCATTTTCCCATAAATAACAAAATATCATTCTTTACAACTGAATTATATATATACATATACACTTATACATGAATGGGATATTATATATATATTACATATGTAATATATATGGGATATCTATCTATCTATCATTTATCAATCCATCTATCTATCTCACCTTTTCTTCATCCATCAGTCTGTTGATGGGCTGATTCCTTAACTCAGCTATTATGAATAGTGCAGAAATAAATAAGAGTGTGCAGATATCTCTATTGTATCCTGACTTACATTCCTTCAGGTATATACCCAAAAGTGATACAGATAGATATATGGGCACTCCATTTTCAATTTTTTTATGGAACCACCATACTGATTTCCTGGATAGTTTGGTAAATGTACATTCCAACCAACAATGTAGAAGGATTCCTCCACAGCTTCACATTCTCACCAACATTAGTTTTCTTTTTTTGATCCTGGGAATTGAACTTAGGGCTTCTGCTTGCTAGGCAAGCATTCTATCACTTGATCCACACAATCAAGTCACTGTCACTGGGGTCAGGTAGAATCTTAATGTAGTTTTGATTTGCATTTTTTTATGGCAAAATTTGTTGAACATTTCTTCATGTGTTCATTGACCATTTGTAGTTCTTCTTAAGCTGTCTGCTCAATTAATTTGCCCATTTATTAGTTAGATTATTTGCTATTTTGGTGTTTAACTTTTTGAGCTCTTTACATATTCTGGGTATTAATCCCTTGCCAGATGAATAGATAGTGAATATTTTTCTCTAGCTCTGTAGACTGCATTTTACTCTAGTTATTTTTCATTTGCTGTGCAGAAGCTTTTTAAATCTGATGCAATTCCATTTGTTAATTTTTGCTCTTATCCTGATCTACTGGAGTCTTATTCAGAAAGAAGTTGATTATGCCTACCTCTTGAAGTTCTTTCTCTATATTTCCTCCACTAGCTTCAAAGTTTTAGGCCTTTTCACTCATTTTGATTGATTTTTATACAGAGTGAGAACAAGGGATCTAGTTTCAGTCTTTCACATGTGGATATCCAGTTTTACCAGCATCAATTGTTGAAGAAGCTGTCTTTCCTTCAGTGCATTATTGTTAGTGCCTTTGTTGAGGACCAGATGACTGTACTTGTATGGGATTATATCTGGGTTCTTTATTTAATTCCATTGGACTAAGGTATCTATTTGTGTGTCAATACCATGCTGTCTTTGTTACTTGGCTCTGTAGTAGAGTTTGAGGTCATATATTGTGATACCTCAACATTGCTTCTTTTGGTCAGGATTGATTTGGCTATTTGGGATATTTTGTCTTTTCATATGAACTTTAAGATTGATTTTTCTATTTCTTTGAAAAATGTCATTGGTATTTTCTTGGTGATTGCATCAAATCTGTAGATTGCTTTTGGCAATATAACCATTTTCTACATTACTAATGTTTCTGATTCATGAACTTGGGATGTCTTTCCATTTTCTGGTGTTTAAAGACATATTCTTTTGAGCACAATATGGTGGTTAAGTGCATGGGGTGAGAGGGATTTAGAACTTGGACTCCCTAATTTTGAATTGTGTAACCTTGGTTAAACTACTTATTTCTCTAAGCCTTAATTTTATCAGGTGTAAAATGGGGTTCATGAAGTCCACTATCACTGACTTTTTGTGAAGGCTCCATTAGGAAGGTTATATAAACTGACTATTCAGAATTTGTAAATAATTAAAGAACATTAGCTATTATGATGGCCAAAGAGTCAATAGTGAGTGTTCCTTTAATGATGTTAAATCCTTCAACATTGCTTTCAATTAACTATTAAAACTTCAAGATGGTAATGAGATGGTAATGCAGGTATTTCATTTATTAATACATGGAATTTAGTTTTCTTTGCAAATTTTAGTGAAATCATTGCTATATGTATCATAGTATTTAATGTGTTTCATATTCTACTTAGTACATGAACTTTGTGTGTATTACCAAATGACAGAGAATGAAAGTAGCCATTCAAATTGGACTGATAATATAAATTACTATGCTATTTATGTAAGGGACAACCTGTGTTTAGAAGACACTTGCTAAACTATAAAACTTCATATTTTATCCCAAATGCTTAGTGCATTAATATCCACCTTATTAACATAGATTGATTAATAACAAGCTATGTAAGATATATAGAAAAATAACATTTTCAGAACAGACTTTTTTTGCCATCTTTGGATTCTGGGGTTTCTTGATTATTACTATCGTAACATTCTTGGGATGGGGGTGGAGTTTTAGATGTAAGTGATTCTCTTTCCAGCACGTCTCTCTTACTGCTTCAAAAAAACTCCAGTTGCCAAAGAACTCTCAATTTGGTCTTGGTTTGTTTGCACTTTGCAATGTTCATGCCAATAAGGTCTGAAAGATGCTGGGGGGGGGTGTCATAAAGCACCTGTGGAGTGTTTTTCACTCCAGCGATCTTAAAGAAAAATGTAACTCTTATCTTTATAGTCTTGGTGAGTCAGAGGTCAAAGACGGTGGAAATAACTCTTCAAACACTCATGAGAATAGAGAAAATGATGAGAAAGTGGTGGGACAGGGTTTTCCATGTAAACATGAATTCACCATGGGTCCTTGGCATTCATCATTAAACTTTACCTATCTGTTTGGATCAGTAGGAATTATGATGAAATGTGTAAACATGGCAGGAGGAAGAGAGAGATGGACATTTTTTTTCTTTTTTAAAAATAGAAAACAATAAAACCCTTTTCTAACAAAAAGATTCTTATTGACCAACTTTTAACAACCCAGCAATCTGTTTGGCAAACATTGACATAAAGTAAGAAACCTAGCAATACTAAAATATTTAAATGATATTAGGCAACAATAGCAAGATATCTGTGAAAGGCAATGCATATTTAATTATTAGATGGATTTAAAGATCACGGAGCACTGCAGAACCTTCACCTCTCCAGGTCAGGAGGTTCCCTTGGTAGAAATGTAATTGGGTGTTATCCTAATGACTACAAGCCCAAAGTGTTAAACTTACAACATATTTTTGTTAAAATGCTAAAGGTTTCAACTGGCATTAATTTCCTTTTGCCATATATAACAAAATTAATGAGACAAAGGAGAACGTGGAAAGCGATGAGCTAGGCCAAAATACTCTCTGGTCATTACCCTCTAATTTTACAAAGAAAGCTCAGTAAAGAAGGGAAAAAAAAAAGTCCCTGTCTTCCATGACTGCCTGTGCTGTTCTGCACAAAGGTACCAGAATAGATATAGAACTAGAGAAATGTTGGGACACCTGACCTCACTGTGACTCTTATGCTAGGGTAGACAGAGAGGCTAAAACATACACCTTTGTACTTAGTATTTAAAAACTCTGGCATAAGCAGATATTATGGGATGAGAATAATACAGGGTACAGAAAAAAATTTATAAAAAGAAATCAATGATGAAATGGATAGTGCAGGTTCATCAATGAGAGACTGTGTTGTAAATAAGCATCAGACACACACAATGTCTTACTTGTTATTTGTTATATTTCATATTTGTCTTAATTCAACTATTTAATTTTATAGTTTATTCCAGTATCTGTGTTAAGCAATTCTCATTTTAGCATGTTGTCTTCTTTATAAAGTGATGTTGTTGGTTCATTTAGGATCCAGAGTGGTTTGAACAGTATAAATATAACACACTTGAGAGCAGTGTCTCACTGAAGCCAAGAAGATCATAGGAATGTTTTGGTAAATTACTCTTCACCATTTCTAGCAGAAATGTGGGGTGAAAGAAATCCAATACCCATGTAAGAATGGTAGCTAAGTTAATAATGAGACAGATACAAGTCCCAGATTAAGTTCAGTGTTTGCTAATGCTGTTGAACAAATTAGTTGCCTAAAACAACATACATACATTATCTCACAGTTAGTGTGGATCAAGAGACATGGGGTAGCTTAGCTGATTTCTCTAGTCAGGGTCTGATCAGAGTGAGATAAAGGTGATACCCAGGGCTTCAGTTCTCATCTGAAGCCTAAGTATCAGTAGAATTTGGTTTTTAACACCAGTAAGTGACTGCCTATAGTTGTCAGCTCTGTAGTCCTCTCCACAAAATCCTATTTTGCTTGGACAAGGTTAAGAGGTGAGCGTTTCTGCTGCTTAGAATCTTTCACTCAGGCAAGACTTGGTCACTATTTTGAAAAGCTTGTATGATTCAGTAAGCAAAGACTACCAAAATAGTCTTTCCTTTGCTACCATAAAAAAGTAAGTAATTGTGTTTGTGGCCTTAATTACATCTGAGAAATCTCACTTTTGCCATGCTAACCTAACTTAATTACAGGAGAGAAATCAATCAAATTCGCAAATCTTGGTTAGACTTAAGGGTAGTAATCTTGGGATCCATTTTAGATTTCTTCCTACCACATCACAGTATTAGATAATATTTATGTACAGTAGGATTATAGACAGTTCTGATCACCTTTCATGCCTATTTTCTTCACTTCTGTCGAAGTGAGATAATAATTTAGTTTCTTGTGATTTTAAGGATCAAATAAGGTAATAATTGTAAAGTAATTGCAATAGTGTTTGCTTATATTAAGTGCTACCAAATATTCTTTTAAAAGAAAATAAAAGTATTTAAAACAGATACTGGCACATACTAAGCATTGAAAAATGTTAGCTGCTACTATTACTTTTAAAATTATTGTTCATTCTTCAAATGCAATGCTTGTCACAAACAGTGAGTGATGTTTGGTTTATGCCTTTTTTGTATTTATAGTATAAAACATAAAATGTATTATTCATTTACCTTCATATTAATACTGTAATTTATACAATGTATTTGAAATTTACAGTATATTAAAAATTATACTATCTCTTATTTTGTACTATCTTCTAACCATATGATAATTAGAAATAGTATATTTGAAGAACTGATTAATTTTAGATAATGATTTTCCAGAACACAAGAGACATAGGGCAGTTTTTAGTATAATTAGACTTTGAATTCCAAGGTCTTGATCAATAAGAGTTAAGAGACCATTTGCAAAAGCTTTGTTTATGGAATTTATACAGACAACCAGATTTGCTTTTAAAAATTCAAACCTCATTTATGAAAACATATCTGAAGGGATTATTTGCTAACATCTCCACTAATTTAATTTCAATCAGTATTTTACAAGAAGAGAAGATTTCTATGTAATTTTTCTAGCCAAAGAAAATAATTTTGATTTGAAAAGTTGTGATTTAATTAATAATCAACAAAATGGCATTCTAAATTTGCTTTAGATGGTGGTGCTCAATGACATCTATTGATTTTGTATTATTGAACTAAATATTGTCATCATTGTTTCTGTTTGGCATGTTTTAGGCGGAATGTAAATTATACCATATCATACAAAGATCTTTTCTTTTGGTTTGTGAAATGTGTGAGTTGTCACAAATTACATAAAATTTTATACTGATAATAGCAAGACTCTCTTCCCCAATAGATTAGAAAATATCACATATATATAAGTGCATAAAAATATCTCTATGATGCAGCCCATAGATATTAAAGTAATTCATCATTTGGCCTTTAGTAATCACCTTCTACTAAGCACTCTATGGAGCACAATATGACTGTTATATGTGATAAATAAAATTAAAAGGGCCCAGGTCTTCCATAACAATAGCACAATTAACAATATAGGCATTGTCCTTTAGGAGTATCTCTGTATGCCCACCAAATACCTTGGAATTATTTTTAATTACTTTCTGTTTCTCACATACCATGTTCCCTAGCAAATTGTATTGGCTTGACCTTGAGTATGTGCCCAGAATCTGACTCCACTTTACCACTATCACTGTCAACTCAAGTATAGGTCACTCTATCTTCCACGTGGGTTGAGTGGTCTCCTAATTGTTTTCTGAATCTGCCTATGTCAGTTTTCCACACAGTCCATCTTTACAAAAAAGACAGAAGATTCTGAGAAAACATAATAGTATTTCTTTAAGGTAATCTTCCAGTGAATTCCTATTTCACACAATAATAAAAGACAAAGACATAATTTTCTACAAGACTTTATTAATGGGGTCACTTTCCAGCTTTCTGACTTCATCTTCAGCTTGCATTTTTTTACTCACATACCCTGCTTTAGCCACTAGTGACTCTGCCCTAAAGCATGTGAAGCGCACTTCCTTTTCAGAGATACTAACTTTTCTCTTTGATCTTCTTCCTTCAGGACTGTTTATTGTTTGTCATCCTTTCCCTCTTGAGCTGTTACCCTCACGGCATCTTTTGTTTTGTTCTTTGATGTGTTTCAATATAGGAAATAGTAACCTGTATTTAGTAAGTGATAATATTTCTAAATTTTATTAAATCTTTATAAAATCATATGACAGTAATTTAGAATTTTATTATATTGAATGTAATTTTCCAGTTCAAGTAGATAAATTGCTTTGCTGAGCTTTGTTTCAGATTCTGATAGTGTTTTTAATATTTTTACATTTGTGTGTATGTGGGTTGTGATCATTATTCTTGGAACTAAAAACATGAGGAAAGCTTATGGAGTCAGGTAAAAATTGAGTCTAAATCAAAGAAGAAATTGAAAGCAAATTAAATTATCTTTGATTTGTATTTCCCGTGTCCATATTGTATTCTTCCTATCTCATTCTTCCTTTGTCAGTATTGAGTTTTTCCTTTTTAATTTCCTTTATTGAACTATTAACCAAAATGGGTACATTCTGGCTAAAGTTTTGGAAATAGAGATATTTTTGCCATTTCTTGCTACATTTAAAAAGGGATAAAAAAGAAAAAATATTAAACACAAAATTTATCATAGAAATATAAGGAAAGTTGTAGAACCAGAATTTGCATATTATTAAGTAATCCCTAATGTCTGGCCCTAGCAGCAGTATGAGGTAATAGCCTAAGATGTGCATCCCTTGACCACACACAGATATGGACTTCTCTAAACTTGAAAGATTATTTTCAAGGATCACTCAGTGGAAGATAATGTCTGGAGGTGTGAGTAACTCATGAGAAATAGCAAACATGCTTGTGGAAAATCAGCTTAGTTCTGAAGAATGAAACAGAAGGTGAAGATTACAGAGGAAACAGGCTAATCTGACATTATTTATATCTAAAACCTATCTTTATGGCTAAAAATAAAGAAATAAGAAGGCAGTGAGTGATCTATGGCAAGATGGAGAGCCTTTGCATTCTACAAAAATCAATGTAAAATGGATCAAAGACATTAATGTAAGACCTGAAAATTTGACTCTATTACTAGAGGAAAACATAGGGGAGACACTCAGGATACAGTTATAGACAACTACTTTCTGAATAGAAATTTCAGGTATCAGGAAATAAGAATGAGGTTTGACAAATGAGACTGAGTCAAATTAATAATTTTCTGCATAACAAAAGAGACAATTAACAGAGGGAAGAGGCAGCTTGCAAAATGGGTGAAAATCTTTGCCAGCTATTCACCTGAGAGGGGTGAATATTCAGAATATATAAAGAATTCAAAAAATTAAGCACCAAAAGGACAAATAATCCAATCAATACATAAGCAGATAACTGAACAGATAGTTCTAAAAATAAGAAGTACTAATGACCAATAAATGCTCAAAAAATTTCAACATCTTCAGCCATCAGAGAAATACCAATCAAAACTGCCATGAGATTCCATCTCACCCCAGTCAGAATGGCTAACATCAGGCTGGGTGATGGTAGCTTATGTTTGTAGTCCTAGCTATTTAGGAGGTTGAGATCAGTAGGATCACAGTTCAAGGCCAGCCCAGCAAAGTTTGCAAGACCCCATCTTCAAAATAACCAGAAAACAAAATGGACTTGTACCCCATCTGAAAAATCCATTATTCTTGCCCTATTTTAAGTTCAGTAAATTTACATCTGCAAAATTCACTTGTCATGTAATGTAACATATTCACATTTCCCAAGTATTAGACCATGACCATCTTTGGAAGACCATTCTGACTATTGCAATAATAATGATTAACATAATAATAGGCACCTGCAAACAGAATATAAAATGAAATGCAAAAATTGTGCAAATAAAGAAGATAAACTGAACATTAAAAGAATCACTCAAGAAAATAAGGGTTCTGAAAACAAAATTTGAACTTTCTCTTCAAAGGAGAATAACAAGGAGGATAAGGAAAGGATGAGGGAAACAAGGAGAAAAGGAGAAGAAAGAGAAGTCAAGAAGGAGAAAGAATTCATGAACTCAAAGATACCATGAAAAATAGGTTCTGAGGAGCATATCAAAGGAATTAGATAGAATTAAGAATTGAAAGATGAAAGCAAAATAAAAATGCAGCCATGGCTGAAAACATGAAAGGAATGAATATTCAGAAAGAAACTTGGAAAAAACTCTTCAAACAAAATAAAGAAAACAAAAATCTTGAAATAATTTTGGAGAAATATACATAAAACAGATGATAATGTTAAATGTAGATCAGGTATAAGTAGATGATTGGAGAACAGAAAAAATTACATATTAAGAAGAAAATATTTTTGAAAGGACCTGAAGGATGACCAAGGAAACACCAACTTTGGAAATTCTGAAAGAATTTAAATGAATAGGGATGAGGGGTAAGGTGGAGGGAGAGCTATCAGATGTGTTAAATACTTGTGCTAGTTTCATCATCTCATATTTCATAGCAAGTAGTCCATAGGACCTGAAGTTAAAATATACGCTTTTAGAAATTATCTTAAACATTGTTTTATAACCATCTTTATCTTAACTTTAGAGGAATAAGAGATTTTAAAAAATAGTCCCTATAGCATTTAATAATTATTGGAATTTCAACAAGTACTTTAGTGTCAGTTTAGTTTTATTAAATACTGGTAAAATTTAATTTTCATATTTTATATTTACAAATTATATCTGTTATTTACCTCACTATTTAACTACCTTTAATTTATCTATCCAGTGTTTTTTTCTGTCTAAATATGTGTATTGAAAGTTGATGGCACTAATATTTCCCTTAATTGACTGTGGTCAATCCTGGTTGATGAGATTTATGATGTATATAACTTTCTCCTTGTAGACTTTTGCTTTTGTTTGAATTAAACTGTGATGTCTTTTAAAGTTAGCATGTTTGTTGTGCAAAATAGTGGGTTTCATTATGACATTTCATACATGCAAATAATATACTTTTATCAAATTCACCTATTACCTTCTCTTATCATCCTTCCCCTTTCCCATCCATAAATAGCTCCTTTAATTTTCATGTACATCTTTCCTCCTCCACCAAATTCCACATATGAGAGAAAATGCAATACTTGTCTTGGTGAGACTATGTTATTTTGCTTAACATGATGTTCTCCAGTTCCATCCCATTTCTTGCAAATGACATAATTTAATTCATTTTATGGTTCAATAAAATTTCACTATGTATGTACAGCACATTTTCATCATCCATTCATATATTGACAGGCAACTACTGAATTCATAGCTTTGCAATTGTTCATACTTACACTATAAACATGGGTATGTAGATATCTCTATACTAAAATGGCTTTGATCTTTTTGTGTATAAACCCAGAAGTGGTATATCTTGATCAAATGATAATTATATTTTTTTAATTTTTGAGGAATCTTCACACTTATATCCAAAGTGGCTTAATGATTAACATTCCCACCAACATTGTATAAACATCCTTTATTTCCTGTATCCTCACCAGCACTGGCCTTTTGTTTTATTGGTGACAGACATTCTGAATGGAATGAGGAGGAATTTCAAGGTAATTTCAATTTCCATTTCTTTGATGGTTAAAGATGTTGAAATTTTTTTTCTTTTTTCTTTTTTGGACATTAGTACTTCTTTTTTTTTTTTTGGCAGTTGATACTTTAATACACTTCGGTACTGATAGAAAGTTTTTAAAAATTAGTGCTGCAGCATTGATTTTCTTTTTTTTATTGTTTTATTATTCATATGTGCATACAACGCTTGAGTCATTTCTCCCCCATGCCCCCACCCCCTCCCTTACCACCCACTTCGCCCCCTCCCACTTCCCCCCACCCCCTCAATAGCCAGCAGAAACTATTTTGCCCTTATTTCTAATTTTGTTGTAGAGACAGTATAAGCAATAATAGGAAGGAACAAGTGTTTTTGCTGGTTGAGATAAGGATAGCTAAACAGGGAGTTGACTCACATTAATTTCCTGTGTGTGTGTGCTATCTTCTAGGTTAATTCTTTTTGATCTCACCTTTTTTCTAGTTCCTGTTCCCCTTTTCCTATTTGCCTCAGTTGCTTTTAAGGTATCTGCTTTAGTTTCTCTGCGTTAAGGACAACAAATGCTAGCTAATTTTTTAGGTTTCTTACCTATCCTCACCCCTCCCTTGTGTGTTCTCAGTTTTATCTGGTGCTCAAAGTCCAACCCCCTTGTTGTGTTTGCCCTTGATCTAATGTCTGCCCATGAGGGAGAACATACAATTGTTGGTCTTTTGGGCCAGGCTAACCTCACTCAGAATGATGTTCTCCAATTCCATCCATTTACCAGCAAATGATAACATTTCGTTCTTCTTCATGGCTACATAAAATTCCATTGTGTATAGATACCACATTTTCTTGATCCATTGGTCAGTAGTGGGGCATCTTGGCTGTTTCCATAACTTGGCTATTGTGAATAGTGCCGAAATAAACATGGGTATGCAGGTGCCTCTGGAGTAACCCGTGTCACAGTCTTTTGGGTATATCCCCAAGAGTGGTATTGCTGGATCAAATGGTAGATCAATGTCTAGCTTTTTAAGAAGCCTCCAAATTTTTTTCCAGAGTGGTTGTACTAGTTTACATTCCCACCAACAGTGTAAGAGGGTTCCTTTTTCCCCATATCCTTGCCAACACCTGTTGTTGGTGGTGTTGCTAATGATGGCTATTCTAACAGGGGTGAGGTGGAATCTTAGTGTGGTTTTAATTTGCATTTCCTTTATTGCTAGAGATGGTGAGCATTTTTTCATGTGCTTTTTGGCCATTTGAATTTCTTCTGTTGAGAAAGTTCTGTTTAGTTCACTTGCCCATTTCTTTATTAGTACATTAGTTTTGGGAGAATTTAGTTCTTTAAGTTCCCTATATATTCTGGTTATCAGTCCTTTGTCTGATGTGTAGCTGGCAAATATTTTCTCCCACTCTGTGGGTGTTCTCTTCAGTTTAGAGACCATTTCTTTTGATGAACAGAAGCTTTTTAGTTTTATGAAGTCCCATTTATCTATGCTATCTCTTAGTTGCTGTGCTGCGGGGGTTTCGTTGAGAAAGTTCTTACCTATACCTACTAACTTCAGAGTATTTCCTACTCTTTCCGTATCAACTTTAAAGTTCGTGGTCTGGTATTAAGACCCTTGATATATTTTGAGTTAATCTTGGTATAGGGTGATATACATGGATCCAGTTTCAGTTTTTTGCAGACTGTTAACCAGTTTTCCCAGCAGTTTTTGTTAAAGAGGCTGTTTATTCTCCATCGTATATTTTTAGCTCCTTTGTCAAAGATAAATGGTAATAGTTGTGTGGCTTCATTTCCGGGTACTATTCTGTTCCACTGGTCTTCATGTCTGTTTTTGTGCCAGTACCATGTTGATTTTATTGTTATTGCTTTGTAATAGAGTTTGAAGTCAGGTATCGTGATACCTCCAGCATTGTTCTTTTGACTGAGTATTGCCTTGGCTATTCGTGGCCTCTTGTGTTTCCATATAAATTTAACGGTAGATTTTTCAATCTCTTTAATGAATGTCATTGGAATTTTGATGGGAATTGCATTAAACAAGTAGATTACTTTTGGGAGTATAAACATTTTTACTATGTTGATTATACCAATCCATGAGCATGAGAGATCTCTCCACTTTCTATAGTCTTCCTCAGTCTCTTTCTTCAGAAGTTTATAGCTTTCCCTGTAGAGGTCTTTCACATCTTTTGTTAGGTTTACACCTAGGTATTTGATTTTTGTTGAGGCTATTGTAAATGGAATTATTTTCATACATTCTCTTTCAATTGTCTCATTATTAGTGTATAGAAATGTTAATGATTTTTCAATGCTGATTTTATATCCTACTATCTTGCTATAGCTATTGATGATGTCTAGAAGAAGCTTCTGAGTAGAGTTTTTTGGGTCTTTAAGGTATAGGATCATGTCGTCTGCAAATAGGGATATTTTGACAGTTTCTTTACCTATTTGTATTCCTTTTATTCCTACTTCTTGCCTAATTGCTCTGGCAAGGAATTCCAGTACTATGTTGAATAGGAGTGGAGATAGTGGGCATCCTTGTCTGGTTCCTGATTTTAGAGGGAATTGTTTCAGTTTTTTTCCATTAAGTATAATGCTGGCTATAGGTTTGTCATATACAGCTTTTATAATGTTGAGGTACTTTCCTTCTATTCCTGGTTTTCTTAGTGCTTTTATCATGAAATGGTGTTGGATCTTATCAAAGGCTTTTTCTGCATCTATTGAGATGATTGTCTTTGCTTCTGTTAATGTAGTTTATTACATTTATGGATTTTCATATGTTGAAACACCCCTGCATCCCTGAGATGAAGCCTACTTGGTAGTGGTGAATAATCTTTTTGATGTATTGTTGAATTCGGTTTGCCATTATTTTGTTGAGGATTTTTGCATCAATGGTCATTAAGAAGATTGGCCTATAGTTCTCCTTTTTGGAGGTGTCTTTGCCTGGTTTTGGGATAAGTGTAATACTGGCTTCATAAAAGGTGTTCGGCAGTTTTCCTTCCCTTTATATTTTGTGGAACAGTTTAAGGAGGGTTGGTGTCAGTTCTTCTTTAAAGGTCTGATAAAATTCAGCCGAGAATCCATCAGGTCCTGGACTTTTCTTTTTGGGGAGACTCTTGATTGCTGCTTCAATTTATTTTGTGTTATAGATCTATTCAGGTGATTAATGTCCTCTTGGTTCAGTTTTGGATGATCATATGTACATAGAAATCTGTCCATTTCTTTGAGATTTTCAAATTTATTTGAATATAGGTTCTCAAAGTAGTCTCTGATGATTTCCTGGACTTCCATGGTGTTTGTTGTTATCTCCCCATTTGCATTCTTTTTTTTTTTTTTTTTTTTCATTTTTCTTTTATTATTCATATGTGCATACAAGGCTTGGTTCATTTCTCCCCCCTGCCCCCACCCCCTCCCTTACCACCCACTCCACCCCCTCCCGCTCCCCCCCTCAATACCCAGCAGAAACTATTTTGCCCTTATCTCTAATTTTGTTGTAGAGAGAGTATAAGCAATAATAGGAAGGAACAAGGGGTTTTGCTGGTTGAGATAAGGATAGCTATACAGGGCATTGACTCACATTGATTTCCTGTGTGTGGGTGTTACCTTCTAGGTTAATTCTTTTTGATCTAACCTTTTCTCTAGTTTCTGGTCCCCTTTTCCTATTGGCCTCAGTTGCTTTAAGGTATCTGCTTTAGTTTCTCTGCGTTAAGGGCAACAAATGCTAGCTAGTTTTTTAGGTGTCTTACCTATCCTCACCCCTCCCTTGTGTGCTCTCGCTTTTATCATGTGCTCATAGTCCAATCCCCTTGTTGTGTTTGCCCTTGATCTAATGTCCACATATGAGGGAGAACATACGATTTTTAGTCTTTTGAGCCAGGCTAACCTCACTCAGAATGATGTTCTCCAATTCCATCCATTTACCAGCGAATGATAACATTTCGTTCTTCTTCATGGCTGCATAAAATTCCATTGTGTATAGATACCACATTTTCTTAATCCATTCGTCAGTGCTGGGACATCTTGGCTGTTTCCATAACTTGGCTATTGTGAATAGTGCCGCAATAAACATGGATGTGCAGGTGCCTCTGGAGTAACAGTCTTTTGGGTATATCCCCAAGAGTGGTATTGCTGGATCAAATGGTAGATCGATATCCATCTTTTTAAGTAGCCTCCAAATTTTTTTCCAGAGTGGTTGTACTAGTCTACATTCCCACCAACAGTGTAAAAGGGTTCCTTTTGCCCCGCATCCTCGCCAACACCTGTTGTTGGTGGTGTTGCTGATGATGGCTATTCTAACAGGGGTGAGGTGGAATCTTAGTGTGGTTTTAATTTGCATTTCCTTTATTGCTAGAGATGGTGAGCATTTTTTCATGTGTTTTCTGGCCATTTGAATTTCTTCTTTTGAGAAAGTTCTGTTTAGTTCACATGCCCATTTCTTTATTGGTTCATTAGTTTTGGGAGAATTTAGTTTTTTAAGTTCCCTGTATATTCTGGTTATCAGTCCTTTGTCTGATGTATAATTGGCAAATATTTTCTCCCACTCTGTGGGTGTTCTCTTCAGTTTAGAGACCATTTCTTTTGATGAACAGAAGCTTTTTAGTTTTATGAGGTCCCATTTATCTATGCTATCTCTTAGTTGCTGTGCTGCTGGGGTTTCATTGAGAAAGTTTTTACCTATACCTACTAACTCCAGAGTATTTCCTACTCTTTCTTGTATCAACTTAAGAGTTTGGGGTCTGATATTAAGATCCTTGATCCATTTTGAGTTAATCTTGGTATAGGGTGATATACATGGATCTAGTTTCAGTTTTTTGCAGACTGCTAACCAGTTTTCCAGCAGTTTTTGTTGAAGAGGCTGCTATTTCTCCATCGTATATTTTTAGCTCCTTTGTCAAAGATAAGTTGCTCATAGTTGTGTGGCTTCATATCTGGATCCTCTATTCTGTTCCACTGGTCTTCATGTCTGTTTTTGTGCCAGTACCATGCTGTTTTTATTGTTATTGCTTTGTAATATAGTTTGAAGTCAGGTATTGTGATACCTCCTGCATTGTTCTTTTGACTGAGTATTACCTTGGCTATTCGTGGCCTCTTGTGTTTCGATATAAATTTCACAGTAGATTTTTCGATCTCTTTAATGAATGTCATTGGAATTTTGATGGGAATTGCATTAAACATGTAGATTACTTTGGGGAGTATCGACATTTTTACTATGTTGATTCTACCAATCCATGAGCATGGGAGATCTCTCCACTTTCTATAGTCTTCCTCAATCTCTTTCTTCAGAAGTGTATAGTTTTCCTTGTAGAGGTCTTTCACATCTTTTGTTAGGTTTACACCTAGGTATTTGATTTTTTTTGAGGCTATTGTAAATGGAATTGTTTTCATACATTCTTTTTCCGTTTGCTCATTGTTAGTGTATAGAAATGCTAATGATTTTTCTATGTTGATTTTATATCCTGCTACTTTGCTATAGCTATTGATGATGTCTAGAAGCTTCTGAGTAGAGTTTTTTGGGTCTTTAAGGTATAGGATCATGTCATCTGCAAATAGGGATATTTTGACAGTTTCTTTACCTATTTGTATTCCTTTTATTCCTTCTTCTTGCCTAATTGCTCTGGCTAGGAATTCCAGTACTATGTTGAATAGGAGTGGAGATAGTGGGCATCCTTGTCTGGTTCCTGATTTTAGAGGGAACGGTTTTAATTTTTCTCCGTTAAGTATAATGCTGGCTGTAGGTTTGTCATATATAGCTTTTATAATGTTGAGGAACTTTCCTTCTATTCCTAGTTTTCTTAGAGCTTTTATCATGAAATGATGTTGGATCTTATCAAAGGCTTTTTCTGCGTCTATTGAGATGATCAAGTGGTTTTTGTCTTTGCTTCTGTTAATGTGGTTTATTACGTTTATTGATTTTCGTATGTTGAACCACCCCTGCATCCCTGGGATGAAGCCTACCTGGTCGTGGTGGATAATCTTTTTGATGTGTTGCTGAATTCGGTTTGCCATTATTTTGTTGAGGATTTTTGCATCAATGTTCATTAAGGAGATTGGCCTATAGTTCTCCTTTTTGGAGGTGTCTTTGCCTGGCTTTGGGATAAGTGTAATACTGGCTTCATAAAATGTGTTTGGCAGTTTTCCTTCCCTTTCTATTTCATGGAACAGTTTAAGGAGGGTTGGTATCAGTTCTTCTTTAAAGGTCTGATAGAATTCAGCAGAGAATCCATCAGGTCCTGGACTTTTCTTTTTGGGGAGACTCTTGATTGCTGCTTCAATTTCATTTTGTGTTATAGGTCTATTCAGGTGATTAATTTCCTCTTGGTTCAGTTTTGGATGATCATATGTATCTAGAAATCTGTCCATTTCTTTTAGATTTTCAAATTTATTTGTATATAGGTTCTCAAAGTAGTCTCTGATGATTTCCTGGATTTCCATGGTGTTTGTTGTTATCTCCCCTTTTGCATTCCTGATTCTACTAATTTGGGTTTTTTCTCTCCTCATTTTAGTCAGGTTTGCCAGGGGTCTATCGATCTTGTTTATTTTTTCAAAGAACCAACTTTTTGTTTCATTAATTCTTTGTATGGTTTTTTTGGTTTCTATTTCGTTGATTTCAGCTCTTATTTTTATTATTTCTCTCCTTCTATTTGTTTTGGGATTTGCTTGTTCTTGTTTTTCTAGGAGTTTGAGATGTATCATTAGGTCATTGATTTGGGATCTTTCAATCTTTTTAATATATGCACTCATGGCTATAAACTTTCCTCTCAAGACTGCCTTAGCTGTGTCCCATAGGTTCTGGTAGGTTGTGTTTTCATTTTCATTGACTTCTAGGAACTTTTTAATTTCCTCTTTTATTGCATCGATGATCCATTCTTCATTAAGTAATGAGTTATTTACTTTCCAGCTGTTTGCATGTTTTTTGTCTTTACTTTTGTTGTTGAGTTCTACTTTTACTGCATTGTGGTCAGATAGTATGCACGGTATTATTTCTATTTTCTTATATTTGCTGAGGCTTGCTTTGTGCCCTAGGATATGATCTATTTTGGAGAAGGTTCCATGGGCTGCTGAGAAGAATGTATATTGTGTAGAAGTTGGATGAAATGATCTGTAGAAATCAACTAGGTCCATTTGGTCTATGGTATATTTTAGAGCTAGGATTTCATTATTGATTTTTTGTTTGGATGACCTATCTATTGATGCTAATGGTGTGTTAAAGTCTCCCACAACTACTGTGTTGGAGTTAATATATGCTTTTAGGTCCTTCAGGGTGTGTTTGATTAAATTGGGTGTGTTGACATCAGGTGCATATATGTTGATAATTGTTATTTCCTTTTGGTGTATTTCCCCTTTTATTAGTATGGAATGTCCTTCTTTATCTTGTTTGATCAATGTAGGTTTGAAGTCTACTTAGTCAGAGATAAGTGATGTTACTCCTGACTGTTTTGGGGGACCATTGGCTTGGTAAATCTTCTTCTAGCCTTTCATCCTAAGCCTATGCTTATTTCTATTGTTGATATCGGTCTCCTGTAAGCACCAAATTGTTGGGTCTTCCTTTTTAATTCAGTTTGTCAAAGGGTGCCTTTTGATGGGGGAATTAAGTCCATTAACATTAAGTGTTTGTAATGATAGGTATGTGGTGATTCCTATTATTTAGTTGTCTTAGTTGTTTGAAGGTTGATTGTGTGTACCTCACTTGAGATTACTCTCTACTTTCTTGCTTTTTCTTTTCCTGTGGTTTGGTGCTGCCTGTCTTTTCATGGTTAATTTGGGTTTCACTTTCTGTGTGTAGAATCCCTTGAAGAGTCTTTTGGATTGGTGGCTTTGTGGTCACATAGTGTTTTAGTTTCTGCTTATCATGGAAGACTTTTATTGCTCCATCTATTTTGAATGATAGTTTTGCTGGGTAGAGTATCCTGGGGTTGAAGTTATTTTTGTTCAGTGCCAGGAAGATCTCACCCCAAGCTCTTCTTGCTTTTAATGTTTCTGTTGAGATGTCTGCTGTTATTTTGATGGGTTTACCTTTGTATGTTACTTGTTTTTTCTCTCTTACAGCCTTCAATATTCTTTCCCTAGTTTCTGAACTTGTTCTTTTAATGATGATATGTCATGGGGTATTTCTATTTTGATCTGTCTGTTTGGTGTCCTGGAGGCCTCTCTTGCATCTGTGTGGGAATATCTTTCTCTAGATTTTGGAAATTTTCCATTATTATTTTGTTGAAAATATTATGCATTCCCTTCGCTTGCACCTCTTCTCCTTCTTCGATGCCCATGATTCTCAAGTTTGGTCTTTTGACGGAGTCAGTGATTTGTTGCATTTTCTTTTTACATGTCTTGAGTTGTTTAATTACTAGTTCTTTAGTTTTTCCTTTAATTACCATTTCATCTTCAAGTTCTGAGATTCTGTCTTCTGTTAGTTCTATTCTGCTGGATTGGCCTTCTGTTTTGTTTTGCAGTTCTGTTTCATTCTTTTTTCTGAGGTTTTCCATATCCTGGCTGGTTTCCTCTTTAATGTTGTCTATTTTTGTCCTGAGTTCATTTATCTTTTTATTAATTGTGTTCTCTGTTTCACTTTGGTGTTTATACAGTGCTTCTATGGTTTCCTTTATTTCCTCTTTTGCTTTTTCAAATTCTCTATTTTTGTTGTCTTGGAATTTCTTGAGTGTCTCCTGTACATTTTGCTTGACCATATCCAGTATCATCTCTATAAAATTCTCATTGAGTACCTGTAGTATGTCTTCTTTTAAATTATTCTTGTGGGCTTTATTGGGTTCTTTGTCATAGTTTTTCTTCATTTTGTTGGAGTCTGATCTGAATATCTGTTTTCTTCATTTCCCTCTGTTTCCTGTGCTAATTTTTTGCAGTGGGGAAACTGGTTTCCCTGTTTTTTCTGTCTTTCTGTCATTGCCCTTGGTGTTGTTACTGTCCCTGTACTGTGAGCAATTAAGTATTTTCTAGCTTGTAATAATAACAATGGTGATATTTAGAAAGGAAGGGTGAGAGGAGATGGAAAGCAAAGAAGTTAAAGAAAAAGGGAAAAACAAATAAACAGACAAGTAGGAAAAAACTGAACAAAGAATTGAACAAAAAATTTTCATAGATATATACAGGAGGCGTTAGTTTACCAATCGACAGTAAGCTGAACAGGCATTAGAGAGACAGAGAGAGGATTGAAAATAAAAAATAAAAAGAATAAGGTAAGAATAAAAATAAAAGCAAGTAAATGAAAGAAAAAAATACATATACATATATATAAATAAAATAAAATCAAACAAAATGAAAAATAGAAAGAAAAAAAAAACCTTCCAAGTTCAAATGCAAAAAAGTTTCATTCTTAATAATTTTGGTGTCCGTCTCAGCCTCCAATTCTGGAGATGGTGCCTCAGATATTGTTCTATAGTTGTCTCATCAAAGGGGACGCATAAAGTAGAACAAAACTGCACAAAAAAAAAATACCCACAAAGTGTCCCAAGTTCAAATGCAATACAGTTTCAGTAAGTTTTTCAGCATGCAGGTGTAGTTCAGTTGTTTTCTCATCAAAGGTAGGGAGAGAGAAAAAAAAATCTGGAGACAGGTCTGTGAATGGCTATCTGCAGCTGTGGCTTGCCTGCCCACTGCTGTCAGCTTGCTGTTGCTGGAGGCATTATTTATGCAGATCTCTGGGGTGAACTTATCTCTCACCTGTCCCGCAGGCTTTGTTTACTCAGAGTTCTCCTGTGTGTGAGCCACTGCTAAAAGCTTTCCCCTTTCCAAGCACACTGGGGAAGATGACACTGCACCTGCTTTCTCTAGCCTGCATGTTTGTTTACAGCTCATGTGGGAGGTGGGTCTTCCCCCCTCTCCTGTGGAGTTTTCCTCCATCCACCACTCTCACAAGCTTTCTTGCTCCTGGTTATTGGGCACACAACCCCACTCCCTCTGGAGCTTCTCGGGCCAGGCCTGGCTTGTTTATTTACAGTTCTGGGAAGGATTTCCCTCCCCCCCTCTTTGGTGCTCAGTGCGCCCCACCCTCTTTGCAACGTGTCTTTATTGTTCTTATTGCTTATTACTCAGTTTCTTTTTTTACTCCAGGTGGAGATAGGTCTGTCCAGGAGGCTATGCTGTTCTGGCCCAGGGTTGTCTGTGGGAGTACCATGTACCGCTTAGTTCACCTTGTCTGCGTCTTCCCAAGCCATCTGGGCATGGGCTACTGGTAGCCCGAGGGCCCTCCTCATTTCTCCATTTAATGTGAAGTGGAGATTCTCTGCGCCAGCAGGAGGTGTGGAGGGGGTCAAAGTTTTGCCTCTTCTTGGTGGTTTTGCGTGCAAGGTGTGTCTCCAGCTTCTCTCCAAAATTTCACTATAGGAGGCATGCTTTCTGCTTCCTGCCTCTAGCTGCCATCTTGGAATTCTCATTAGTACTTCTTTAAGAACTGTCTGTTCAATTCGTTTGCCCACCTATTGATTGGATTATTTGTTCTTCTGGTTTTTTATATTTTTGAGGGTTTTTTTTCTATTCTTAATATTAATCCTGGTTTGATGAGTTGCTGGCAAAATTTTCTTTCATTCTGTAGGCTGTCTCTTAACTCTGTCAGTTGTTTCTTTTACTATGCAGAAAATCTTTAATTTGATCTATTCCCATTTGTCAGTTCTCAATGTATAGAAGTTCTTTTCATCAAGTAGTTGAGTATGGAATATCTGGGAGTGTTTCCCATATGTTTTCCTCTTGCAGTTTCAGAGTTTCAGATCTTACATTAAGGTATTTGATCCATTTTGAATTGATTTCACACAGAGTGAGAAATAAGGACCTAGTTTCAGTATTCTACATGTGGATTTCCATGTCTGCTTTTGTATCGGTGCCATGTAAATTTTGTTACTATGATTCTATAGTATAGTTTGCAGTCAGTTATTTTGATATTTTCAGGATTGCCCTTTTTGTTCAGGATCACTTTGGCTACTACTATTCTTTTGTCTTTACATATATTTTTTAGAATTGTCTTTCTAGTTATGTCAGCAATATCATTGGAATTTCTTTAAGATCATATTCAAACTGTAGATTGATTTTGGAAATCTGCCCAGGCTGGCAATATTAATTCTTTTAATCTATTAACATGGGAGGCCTTTCTATTTTCTAGAGTCTTCTTCAAATTTTTTAGCACTTTAAAGTTTTCATTGTAGAGGTCTTTAATACTTTTTTGGTAAAAGTTCAAGGACTGCTGAGAAAAATGGGTATTCCATAGTTGTTGAATGACATACTCTGTAGATGTTCTTTAAGTACATTTGATCTATGTTGAAGTTTAACTCTGAAATTTCTTTGTTAATATTTTTAATCTGAATGACCTATCTGTTGGTGAGTTGGGGTGTTGAAGTCACAAACTATTCTGCTATATGGACCTATCTGTGATTCTATGTCCATAATGTTTGTTTTATGAAATCAAGTACACCAAAATGTACTGCATACATATTTACAATTATTATATCTTCTTGATGGATTCTTCCCTTTTTCAGTATGTAGTATACATTTTTATTTATGTCTACTGATTAATTTTGATATGACATTTGCATTGCCAGATATGAGTATAGTTACACCAGCTTGTTTTCAATTTCCATTTGCTTAAAATAGTGTTTCTATCCACTTACTTTCAGTCTGTATGTGACTTTGCCAGTGAGGTATATTTTTCCAGACAGCAAACAGTAGGGCCTTGTTTTATATCCCAGTCTGCCAATTTGCATCTTTTAATTGGAGAATAAAGACCACTTAACCCTGGGATTATTACTGAGAATTATGTGCTAATTCCTGTAATTCTAAAATATTTTTTCTCATTCAATTACAATTTGTTCTTCTTTTTCTCCCATATTCATCTTTGAAGTTTGCTGACTTGCTGAATTGATAATGTTTAATTATTTTATAATTCTCATTTGTTTATCTGTTCTTCTTGTTAGATTTATTCTTTTATGAGCCCTTGTAATTGTGACTTGTTTTCCTCATCTTGCAGAAGGTTCCTTTAAGTAACTTCTGAAATGATGGTTGACTCAGTGATCATAAATTGCTTCAGTTTGTGTTTGTCCTTAAAATCTTCATTTCTTCATTGATTTTAAAAGATAACATTGCTGACATAGTAAATTTTACTCTCATAGCTTCATATATAACATTCCATGCTGTACTACTGCCTTTTAGTGTTTCTTCTGAGAAGTCTGACATAATTTAAATGAGTTTGCTTTTGAGAGTACTTTATTGCTTCTCTCATGTATCTTTCAGCATTTTTTGTTCTGTATTCTTGAGATTTTTAACTATAATGTCATGTTGGGAGATCCTTTTTGGTCATACCTGTTTGGGATTCTAAATGCTCCCTGTGTTTGAATGTCTACATCTGTGTCTAGATTTGAGAAATGATCTAGTATAGTTTCATTGAATATATTTTATATGCCTTTAGTTTGTATTTCAGCTCCTTTGTTCACATCAAAGATGCATCAATCCTGTACCAGAGTTCTTGTAAATTATCACTATTGCATATTTTTATTTCAATCTGAATGTATTAATTGAACGTTGTCTTAAATACCTGATAGTCCTTCTTCTGTTTGATCTAGTCTTTCTGTGATGCTTTCCTATAAATTTTTCATTTGATTTATTGAGCCTTTCCCTTCCAAGATTTCCATTTGTTTTTTTCCCCAGAATTTCTTTCTTTATGCTGAACTTCTTTTTATTCATTTTTATTGGTGTGTGTTAATTGTACAAAACAATGGGTTTCATTTTGAGATTTTCATATATATATGTGATGTATTTTGATCATATTCACCACTTTTGTGAATTTCTTGTCCAAGCTTTAAACTGCCTCTTTACTTCATTCATTTGTTATCTGAATTATCTTTGAGGTCACTTACCATTTTTTAAAATTAGTCTTTTGAATTCTTTGTCTTTTGTAGAAGACATAATGCCTTGCTTTTTCATATTTACTATGTTTCTGCGTTGCCATTTGTGGATTTGTTGGGATGCATAGCTCTTCCAGTTTTATGTGGCCATCTTCTTAGTGAGTAGCTTTTTGGTTTCAAGCCGAACTATCACTCAGAGGAGAGAAAACATACCACAATAACAACAGAAAATCAAAACCAACCAAAATATTTAAATATAACAATTTAAAAAAATTGGAGCCAACAATTACAGCCCTAATAAGAATAGAAAAGAAGTGAAGATACTTATATTATGATCTATGAATTTAAATATTACTAAAGGTAAAATATAATTAAATAAAAAGACTAGGGGAATAGGAGAAGAAGAAAAAGCAAGATTACAAGAGAGGGAAAGTGTATGAGATGAAGTGTACGAAAGGTGATAGTGAGAGAAACAAAGTAAAACAATACAGAATAAGACAAAACAATCACACACACAAAAAGACTAGTCAATATTTCCTCCTTGCTGAGGAGATAGAGGATGGAAAAATTTCACTTTTACCCTGAGCTTCTTATTTTGCAGTTTAGTTGGTGTGTGTATGAAGGGGGGGTATATAGTCATTTTCTGTCTGAGGTCCAGATAGTTCATACCAGAAAGAGCTACTCATAGGCTGAATCCCACCCTACCTTTTTCACAGAGGAACACCTGCTACTATTACTGTTGCTGATCTGAATTCCTGTCATTTTTCTTTGTGGGGAAGTCCAGCAACACAGCAAGTATAGAAATTGCCTCAAACGTCTCTCATTAGCTGAGTCTGAGGATCACTATATTAGATGCCCCTCACACAGGACACACTCTGCCAGTGCAGTGAGTGAGAGTGGGTGTGAGAAATGCCTGGTGAGTGGCTACGTTCCCACCAAATGTCTCTGGGACATGGAGAGTATAGAAAGCAGTCAAAGCAAAGCAATCTGCATTGGAGTGGTAAAGTGCCTGCACTGAATGATCCTGCATGATGTCCTGGCTATGCTTGTCTCCACATTAGCACCCTTGGCACTCATATTTGCAAACAGATGGTCTTGCTTTTTTCCCAAATGTTGAGCTGAAGTTCTCAAATAGAAATATCTTCCTTTCCTCTTCATTGCAGTCCACACTTCCTATGACATAGACCTGTGTTCTGGGTCTGCATTTAACTTGCAAACAGGTTCCTGGGCCCACACTGATTCTCCAGATGGTCCCTCCCTTAGCCAGTGAAAAAGAGAAGATTTTGGGGCTTAGAGATACAAAAAATGCTCCCCCTGACTGAAGATTTGATGAGACCTCGTTTAAGATATTTCCTATATCAGTCACTTCTCTTATCATAGTGACAAAATACTTGATGTAAACATCTTAAAGGATAAATGATTTCTTTTGTCTCATGGTTTCAAAGATTTCAGTCCATAGTCCTTGGCTTCACTGATTCTTGTCCAATGAAGCAGAGCATCATGACAGCATGAGCATGTACAGGAGGATTTTAGTCAGCTCATTATGCACAGAAAGCAGATAGGAGGAAAGGGATTTGTTCCAGGTGTAATATTCAAGTATGCTCCTAGTACTTATTTCCTCTAATTAGGAGCCATCTTCTAAATTTTCTACAACTTCCTGTGATAGCACCACCAGCTGGGGACCAAGCATTTAAGACATGAGCCTGAAGGGGACATTTCACATTCAAACCATAATAGTCACCCTGACCCTTAAATCTTATGGCCATCTCATAATGAAAAATGCATTTAGCTCATCTCTAGGGGTTCATAAAGCCTTAACAGTGCCAGCATTGTTCAAAATTCCAAGTCCAGATTCTCTACTAAGACTTTAGGTTGAATCACTGTGAACTAAAAAAAGAAGGTTACCTACTTCCAATGCACAGTGACAGAGTAAACATTCCTTTTCGACAATGGAGGAATAGGAGCATAGAAGGAGTAATGGGACAAAAGAAAGACTAAAATCCAGCAGGACAAATTTTAAGTGATGTAGTTCTATATCTATTATCCAGTGCATATAATTTGATATGAGATCCAATGGCATCCCTGACCCCAAGGCCTTGCCATTTCCTAATCACTTGGCTTTTCTCTTGGGCTGGCTTTGCTCACTGTCTCTAGCTTTCCATAGCAGATAGTCCTCATTCCTGGCACCTCCAACTTCTTGGGTTTCTATGGAACCTTTGGTTTCTTTTTTACAAACTTATGCACTTCCCTCTCAGGGGGTGTCTTCAGAGATCCTTGACCCTGTCACACACTACCTGGTCTCTTGTACATTCCTTTAATACTTGGGTGGAAGCCTCCATGACTCTGTGACTCTCATTCTCTAGGCCTGCAAAATCAGCATCAGGTGCATGATGTCAAGGTCTCCCACTAACTTGAGGAGTAGCCATTCCCCTTTGGACCATGGCTGCAGCAGTCTCCAAGTGTCTAGATGGCTAGCCATGGTGAAACGTGCCTGGACAGCCCACTGTGAGTATGGCACCTCAGACCTCTCATCTCAAATCAATCTTTCAAATTAGTAAAATCATTATTCCCTTCTGCTTGTGATGGGTAAAGTCCAGCCAGTCCCTGAAGTGCCTTTAAGACATCTTTCCTATTGACCTATGCAAAGCAGTTGTCTTCCTTTTAACTACCCTCGTCTCTTTATCAACCACACCTTCCTTGGCCCCAACTTAAAGCATACTCCTGTTCTGGTCAAACTGAAAGTTTTTGAAATCTTTTGCTCTGCATTTTTTGCCCCTATTTCTCACTGTAAATCCATATAAAAGCAGTTAGTAATAACTATGCCAAAGTCTGAGTGCTTGGCTTGCCTTCAACTATAATGTCAGTCATTAAAATAAAACAAAGTGAGAGACTTGAATTATTGTCAATTGTCTTCTACTTGCAGATCATATCACATAAGACTCACCTTCTCTAATCTCTAGAACAGAAGAGCTGAAACATGTTAGGTGAAGCCTTATTTTTTAAATCCCATAATTTTCCTTGAAATTTCTATTTTCAGTAAAGCAAGATTTAACTCATTTTATGGTATCATTTCCAAATTTCTTAGGCAATTACTACAGAAAAGAATATATAAGCTAAAGGAGACTCACAATGAGAAATAGTTTTTCCATTGTCATAAATATATGAATTCTTGGATCATTCATTTAACCTATTTAGGTCTTTATCTCCATATTTGCAAAATGAAACTTTTATATAAATGGTGACAAAATGCATCTTCTTGGCCTTCAATTACCATTGTTAACACATAGTTGGCCTCAAGGTTTTATTCAAACTCTGTCTTTTGTTGCTCTTCCTCAATGCTCCAATCCCTTGTTTCTCATATTGTGGTGTTTTGATCCCAGGGATGTTCTAGGTATAAAATTGTTCGGTATTTTCCCTATATGACACCAAAGTAGCATTAACAATTAAGCAAATAAATTAGTTACTGTTTTATGCATTTATGGGACAGTTGATTTAAAGATGTCCTCCTGGATATTATCCCAAATTATCTAAAATTTTTTCAATTTTAAACCTATAATATGTCTACCTATGTTTTATGCTTTCTAAATAAGATACCTTATATTTATATTTCCTTATATTTCTGAAATGTCATCATTTTCCCCCAGTGAAGATTATTTAAATTGTTTTCTGCTCTCTACTTAACTATACTAGCTTGTGCCATGCATGGGAGAGCATGCCTGTCATCCCAGCTACTTGGGAGGCGGAAGCAGGACATTGCAAGTTCAAAACCAGCTCAAAGTTTGTGAGACCCTATTTTGTGAGACAAAAGCGCTGGAGGCATAGATCAATTGCTAGAGCAAAGCCTTGGGTTTATTCCCCAAAAGCTAAAAGAAGAAAATTCCTACTTTCTTAATTTTATTTTTGTTATTTACTTTTTAGTTAATGTCCTAAAATCAATGAGTTAATGCATTTTGTAATCCTATTTTGTTCAAGGAGTGTGGTAGGAAAGGTGGCTCATCTTCTAATATTTGCATTTTTAATTGACTTTTGATGCAGTTAAGTTTTATTCCATGTTTTGAATCATTACATTGTTACATTAGTGTGTAGTCTATCCAACTCAAATTACAGCCATTTATAAAACAATTGAAATTATAGTACATATTTTTAAGGAAAATATTGGATCACTTCAAATTTTATTAGCTCTTAAATTTGGAAGTGATCACGAGTTGAGTTTGTGCCACAGAAGATAATTTAGATTATTGAAACACTTCAAATGTTTTTAAAACCTCTTCAGTGAGGGAAATGATGGTGTTCTGAAAATGACAGTTGGGTGTGTAAAATTATCAGAGAGCTCAAGTGCTTCAGTGTAAAAGTGATTGAGGTTCTTTGCCTGAGCATCGCAAAGCAATTGAAAATTACTGAAGTGGCTCAAGTGGTTCACATTTCCAGAGGAGTTTTTAGCTTTTCCTCTTCAGAGTACTTTAAATGTTTGAATAATTCTACAATGTTGCATACATACTTCTAGCCTTAATGATCAGTTTAGGAGTCAATGGCAATATTGAACATATGAACCAAGTCTAGGTGAATATGAAGTAATTGGAGAACACTGATTTCAAGAGCCAAAATTAATCCATGAAGCCAGGTTTACTTTTGAAAAACATACTGCAAAATTTTGCTTGATATTCAGAATCATAAGACTAGAGTGGAGAGACTTTTTTGGGGATGGAGCTGGAGATAATATTTTTGTTTGGTCTTGCCTTTCATTAATATGGACATTAATTTCAATTTCAAAAATAGACTATAATTCTCTAGAAATTTCAATTAAGAATCTTAAAATGATTCCATCAACTTATTTTTGCTTTGTTTTCTATGGGATTAGCCAATAATCAAATGATTTCATTTTAAGACCATCTATCTCATGCTTTAAGCATATTTTATTGAGATAGGTGCCATTCAAAGCAGGTTTGTTTTAGCAACTACTGTGTGCCAGGCACTATGATAGGCACTGTAGGTATCAAAAAATATAGAACATCTACCCTCATAAACCTTAAAGCTAGGAAAATGCTAGGAATCTCAAAACACAATCCTTTTTAGGAAAAAAACTGGAAACCAGAAAAATAATGTGGGTTTCTTATAGCATTTCCAGTTTGTGAGGCAGAACAAAAATTACCTTTCAGTAAAATTCTCTCTTGTTTGAACAGCAGCACTTCTTTCTAGTGGTTCCATCTTAATGTTATTTTCCTGGTTCTAATAAATTTTTAAAGTTTGTGATGAGATCATTTCCAAAGGTTAGAAACTGGTGAAATGTAATGTTGATAATAATCAGGCATAATTTGGCTTCAATGTCAGGCAAAACATTAATAAATAGGGTAAGCAAATGGGTCCATATGTCATTCAGACTAATTGCTCATCTCTGACTATCATGTTACATAATGTGTACTGAAAATCTGATATGTTGACAATCAAAAATATACATTATTGAATAAATACTGTTACAATAGAGAAAGTCCGAACAATTCCGAGAAATAATAATAAGCATAGAATTTATATAAACAACAAAAAAACAATATTAAGAAATTTTTGATAACTTCCAGAGGTGGTGGGGCAAGATGGGGGCGGGGAGTAGAAGCTTTCCTCTGTTTGACTCCTCAAATGAGAAGAGTCAGGGTAATAAAAGAGTGACTATATTTAGAAGTATGAAAGAGAGGTAAAACACCAGGTACCATGAAAAGGGGACAGGACATTTGAAATACACAATGACATAGAAAGACAATAAAAGAAATTAGAAAACAGTCTGGAGCTCCAATCCCAGTTCCCCTGCGGGGAGGGAAGCTCAAGCCTCACCACAAGATAACCTAAGTTGCTTTGGTGACAGACTTTAGACCTACTGAGGGATAAACCTACACCCTTGCAAGCCTTAAACTCAGTGCAGGGATTTGGTAGATCAATGACTTTCCCAGAATGACAGGCTGCTAGAATTAGATAAGAAAGACATTTTTTCACTGCCCATATCTCAGAGAGCTATGGTGAGGCATCATCTTGAGGGAGGGGCTACTGTTTAAAACAAAGCTACTCATGGAAATTGAAAACAAGGAACGATCAGAAATCAGGGAATTTTGGGACACCCAGTCACATTATCCTGAGAGGTAGTTGTAGAGAGGGAGAGGGTCGAATGGTGGACTCACCAAGAAGTTTAAGCACCTGGAAGCTCAAGTAGTGAAGGTTTTGGAGGTCATTCCCCTACCCTCCCTTCTGAGGGAAAGTTTCATCAACTGAGGATATCAGCATAAGCATAGAATTAAGCCCATGGCTGGCATTTCCCTAGCTCTAGGAGCTACCTGCCAACTTCAAGTGTTGGCTGCCATATGGGGTTTGAGACTGAGCTACTATGGGGACTTGAAAGACAAGGAGCAATAGTGATTCATTGTGTCTTGGGACCCTGCCACAGTGTCTGGGTGGGAAACAGCCACAATGGTTGGTCATGGAGACGGGGAAGGTCTATTGTAGACTTTCTGAGAAGTTTAAGCAGTAGGGAGCTAGGGCATCAAAGGGTGTAGTGGTCAGTGTCCCCACTCTTCCTGGTGAAAGCAAGTCACATTGACTGATGTTCACTACAATAATAGCACCAACCCTATGACTGGTGGAGTGTTCTGGGTCTAAGAGTTACCATCTGGCATCATGCTGTTTCCTGCAAGGTACGATTCAGAGGTCTGAACACAGGACTTGTGGATGACATGATTAATTTCCCCGAGCTTCCTCCATCCTACAGGGTGGTGAACTGCTGGTTGGGGTCTGAAAGCAATGAGATCTTCAGGCAGACCACCTGAGTGGGGACTCAGTTCTCCACTACCATTGTAGAAAACAATGCTCTGTTTGCTTCCCTCACTATCTGACACATTTTGGGGAAACCCCTAGGCTTGGATGATTGCTGACCCTAGGGGCACAAACTGAAGAGCCTGTGCAGTAAGTGGGATCCTGCCTGGCCCACAGACCACAAAGTTCCCTTATAGCCAGCAGTAGCTTTTCAGTACACAAAGCAGGGAAGCCTCTAAGGTGAAAGCTGCACAGAAGTGGACAATCCCTCATGGCCAACCACACCTTCATCCCACATTTAGCACCAACACGTGCACTTGGAAGTAGAAGAGACTCCAGCTACTTTGTTGTTTTTTCTTTTCATCTGAGTGGTGTTGGGGATCAGCCTCATGCCCTGAGCACATGGACAAAAATTTGGTTACTCACCTACCCCCAGTCCAGTGGTGAGTACACCTCAACCCAGCAACTACATCACCCTGTCTGTATACAGAGACCTCTTCAACTGAAGGAATACAGTGATTTAATCTTCCAATGATTTTTCCTCAGATGTACAAATCCCAATGCAGAAACATAAGAAATATGGAAAAAACAAGACAACAACATAATAATAGACACCAATGATAGTGAAGTGGATGAAATCTCAAATAATTCAAAAGAATTATGATAATTTAATAATAATTATTAACAAAATCAATGGAAGTAAACAATTAATGAATAAATGCATGAATGAATTCCAAGAGAATACAAATGAACAAATGAATGAAATAAGGAAGACAATGCAGGATATGAAAAAGGAATTCTATAAAGATAAATTCTGAAAATAATCAAACTACAATTCTGGAGGTGAAAAGCTCAATATGTCAGAATGGGGTAGCATCAAGTGTTGTTTACTACTTGGGGTAGTAAGTATATGAAGAAAAAGAAATGCTTACACATTGTATGGGGAAATGTAAACTAGTGAAATGACTCCAAAAATTAGTGTGGAAGTTCCTCAAAATCTAATCATACAACTATCAAATAATCCTCCTATATCACTGGAGGGAATATATTCAAAGAAATGTAAATCAGCATCAGTAGAGAAACCTGGACAACCATGTTTATTGCAACACTATTCCCAATAGCCAAGTTATGGAGTCAGCCTAGTTGCCCAACAACTGATGAATGGATAAAGAAAATGTACATATACACCATGGAGTATTTTTCAACAACAAAGAAATATGAAATTATGTTGTTTGCAGTAAAATAGATAGAATTGGAGGTCAAAATGTTGAGAAAACTCAGGATCATAAGACAAATTTCACATGTTTTTGCTCTTATGTGGAATCTAGATCCAAATGATTATGATGATGGTGATGTAACTTGGTTGTAAAAAGGGGACTATTTGGAGAGGCAGAAGGAGGGAAGGGGGAAAAGAAATGCTGATGGGGTGAATATGATGACAATACTTTATGTAAATATGTGAAAATATAATGAAACCTACTAAAAACTGTTTTAAAAGCATGGAGGAGAGAGGAGGTTAAGAAAGAGTAACAGGAGTTTGCTCAAGTATACATTAAATACATGTGTGAAAACATCACAATGAAATAATTTTGTAGTATTAATTTAAGATAACAACATATATATACATATATACATACATATGTATAATTTCTAAGGATATATAGGACATAAACTGATGGTGCCCTGTGAGATAACTGTAGTTCAAATATCATAAATTGTAGGATCCATGTTTATTAGAATGTAGAAAATATAACATCTTTAAACTTGATTATATAATCATTCTAATTTTTATAGTATTGTTTTGCTTATTTGTATTCAAAACTATACATAGTAATCTTAGAAACACTGTAATAAGATAGTTCCATTTAGGACATGACATTTTCATGTAAAATTATTTTCTATGAATTTTTCACTTTCTTGTGAGAATGAATTAATAGCCAAATGTCAAAACGTCACAAAAAAGGAAAAACTTTGAAGTAAAGTATATTTGATCTAGATATGTAATGAATACAAAAAGAAGAAATAAAAGAAGGAAATTTCACAGAAACTTGATATCACCCCTCCCACATTTCAGGACCCAAAACATGATTAAAAGAGAAAGCCAAGAATCATACCTAAATATTTTAAAGTTAAAGGTTAAGTTAAAAACAACATGGCTTCATAAAAACATAATTGAAAAGTAAATGTAAGCCCATACCTTCCAACATGGTCATATGACTTTTAATGATATTTTGATCACTGAAGGGCCCACATGCTATGAAGGTTCCATAATATTATAATATAGCTGAAAAATTCCTGTCATCTAGTGACAGCACAGACATCTTACTATCATTTACCAGCACCTTACATGTTTATGATACTCATCCAACAAACCTACTGTGACGCCAGTCATATAAAAGTATGCCAGTACACTTGATAATAAACAACCATTGCTGGTTTATGTACTTACCATATTATAATTTTATCATATTTTAATGTTATTGCTTATAAAAAATGTTTACTGTCAACAGTATGCAGCAGCCTCATACATCTCATGTTGATTCTATGGAGGTCACATCTAATGATTCCATATATACCATATAGGCTGTGTAAGTATATGCTCTATGGCATTCACATAATGACAAAAGTGCCAATGACAAAGTTCTTAGAATGCATCCCCATCGTTAAGCAATACAGGACTGCATTTCAAAGCCATAAGAATAGCAAACATAATGGACCTCCTGACATATTGAAGTTAATGATTGCTTAATACATGATTTTATCAAAAAGTTTCATTCTATTTAAGAAGGCTAATTATTTTACTGGTATAATGACTTCTTCAGTCTCTGCCTCACCAAATAAATAGGTGATATTTCAGCATTACAGAGATTCTTATGACATAATTGATCCATATGAGAGAAAAGAAATTTATTATTTTGATAACTAAATATGATAAAAATGCATATTAAAGAAAGTTGAGATAAGCAATAGATTCAAGGAACAACTTTTAGTGCAAAATAAAGTCTAAATACCAAAGTGTGTAAAACACATGAGAATAGTTCCAGTCCAAATGGACCAGAACACCTCTTTATCACCACTGCTCAACATCCACATGCAAAGGAAAGTATTTGAGTTAGTTGAAACATGACATGTAATTCAAATTTGTTCTTCTGAGATGGAATTTTCAGCACCATTATAATCTAGAAATTGTTGTGTCAAATAAAGTGGGTGAACATAACTTTGCCTGAAACTATCAAGTCCAAATGTCATTTCACACTGAAGCCAGTACAGATTATCAAATACAAATGTAAAACCCAACAAATATTTCTAACAGGCTAGAAGAAATACTACTTTTAACACTGATGAAATTTTTTGGTGTTTTTAATGTTTGTTTAAAGTTTTTTAAATAGTACAAATAAATGATATCTTTAAAATATGCTGAACAAAAAAGTTCTATAACAAGCTGCAGAAATACTGATTTATGTTAGCACAAAGCCATTAATTAAAACTTTCATTTTGTATGGACGATCAACTGGCTTCAGTACTAATCAGCAGTATCAAGACATAGCTTACCACATAAAATCTCATGGGAAGTTTTTTCATTCATTTATTCATTTGTGCATACATGGTTGGGGCCATTTCTTCCCCCTGTCCCCATCTCTTCCAGGCAGAAACTGTTCTGTCCTCTTCGCCAATTTTGTTGAAGAGAAGACATAAGCAATAATAAGAGTGTTTTTGCTAGTTTGATATAAGGATAGCTATACAGAGAGATTCACTTTCAAGTTTTGGGTTTCCTACCTTTCCCTATTTCTCCTGTATGTGTTCTCCCCTTAGTGTGTGACACATGTCCAATAATATTACTGCATTTGTTTTAGGTCTACAGTCTGCATATGAGGGAGAACATATGATTTTTGGCCTTCTGAGCCTGGCTAACTTCACTTAAGATGATGCTCTCCAGTTCCATCCATTTGCTTGCAAATGACAAGATTTCATTCTTCATCATGGCTGAGTAAAATTCCATTGTGTATAAATACCTTGTTTTCTTAACCATTCATCAGTAATGGGGCATCTTGGCTGTTTCCATAACTTGGCTATTGTGATTAGTGCTGCAATAAACATGGGTGTGCAGGTGCCTATGGAATAACCTGAGTTGCATTCCTTTGGGTACATCCCTAGGAGTGGGATTGGTGGGTTATATGGCAGATCTATGTTTAGTTTTTAAGAAGCCTCCATATTGTTTTCCAGAATAGTTGTACTAGCTTGCATTCCCACCAGCAGTGTATGAGGGTTCCTTTTTCCCAACATCCTCACAAATATTTGTTGGTGGTGTTTTTGATAATGGCTATTCTAACAGGGGTGATGTGGAATCTTATTGTGGCTTTGAATTGCATTTCCTTTATGACCAGACATGGTGAGCTTTTTTTCATGTGTTTTTTGACCAATTGGACTTCTTCCTTTGAAAAATTTGTGTTTAGTTCAGTTGCCAATTTTTTTATTGATTCATTGATTTTGAGGAGTTTAGTTTTTTGAGCTCCCTGTATTTTCTGGTTATCGGTCCTTTGTCTGATGTATAGTTAGCAAATATTCTCTCCCACTCAGTGGGTGGTCTCTTCAGTTTAGAGACCATTTCTTTTGTTGTACAGAAGCTTTTTAATTTTATGTAGTCCTATTTGTCCATCCTTTCTCTTAGTTGTTGAGCTTCTGGGGTTCAATTAAGGAAGTCCTTGCCTATACCTATTGCTTCCAGAGTATTGCCTGCTGTTTTCTGTACTAACTTCAGAGTTTCAGGTCTGATGTTAAGGTGCTTGATCCATTTTGAGTTGATACTAGTATAGGGTCATAAACTTGGATCTAGTTTCTGTTCTCCAGCAACATTTCTTGAAGAGGCTTCTTTCCATCGTATTTTTGGCATCTTTGTCAAAAATAAGTTGGGCATAGCTGTGTGGATTTATATCTGGGTCCTCTATTCTGTTCCACTCATCTTCATATCTGTTTTTGTACCAGTACTATGGTGTTTTTTATTGCTATTGCTTTGTAATATAATTTGAAGTTGGATATTGTGATACTGGCAGCATTTCTCTTTTTGCTGAGTATTGCCTTGGCTATTTGTGGTCTCTTTTGGTTCCAAATGAACTTTAGGGTAGATTTTTCAATCTCTATGATGAATGTCATTGGGATTTTGATGGGAATTGCATTAAACATGTAGATTGCTTTTGGTAGAATAGCCATTTTTACTATGTTGATTCTACCAATCCATGAGCACAGAAGATCTTTCTACCTTCTATAGTCTTCTTACTTCTCTGTCTTCAGAGGTTTGTAGTTCTCCTTATAGAGGTCATTCACATCCTTTGTTAAGTTTACTCCTAGGTATTTGATTTTTTTTTGAGGCCTTTGTAAATGGAATTGTTTTTATATATTCTTTCTCAATTTGTTCCTTGTTGGTGTACAGAAAAACTAATGATTTTTGTAAGTTGATTTTGTATCCTGCCACCTTGCTGTAGCTGTTGATGGTGTCTAGGAGTACTTGGGTAGAGTTTTTTGAGTCTTTGAGGTATTGGATCATGTCATCTGCAAATAGGGATATTGTGACAGTTTCTTTACCTATTTGTATTCCTTCTATTTCTTCTTCTTGACTTATTGCTCTGGCTAAGAATTCCAGGACTGTGTTGAATAGCAGTGGGGATAGTGGCCACCCTTGTCTCGTTCCTGATTTTAGTGGAAATGTTTTCAATTTTTCTCCATGAAGTATGATGTTGGCTACAAGTATATCATATATAGCCTTTATAATGTTGAGGTACATTCCTTCTATTCCTAGTTTTCTTAGAACTTTTATCATGAGGTGATGTTGAATCTTATCAAAGGCTTTTTCTGCATCTATTGAGATGATCAAGTGTTTTTTGTCTTTGCTTCTATTAATGTGTTGTATTACATTTATAGATTGCATATTGAGACACCCCTGTATCGCTGGGATGAAGCCAACTTGGTCATGGTGAATGATCTTTCTGATATGTTGTTGAATTTGGTTTGCCATTATTTTATTGAGGATTTTTGCATTGATGTTCATTCAGGAGATTGGCCTCTAGTTCTTTTTGGAGGTGTCTCTGTCTGGTTTTGGGATGAGTGTAATACTGGCTTCATAGAATGAGTTAGGCAGTATTCCTTCCTTTTCTATTTCATGGAAAAGTTTAAGGAGATTTGTTATTAGTTCTTCTTTAAATGTCTGATAGAATTCAGTAGAGAATCCATCAGGTCCTGGGCTTTTCTTTTTTGGGAGAATCTTTATTGCTGGCTCAATTTCATTTCATGTTATAGATCTATTCAGGTGGTTAATATCCTCTTGGTTAAATTTTGGATGGTCATAAGGCTCTAGAAATCTGTCCATTTCTTCATGATTTTCAAATTTATTGGAATATAGGTTATCAAAGTAGTCTCTGATGATTCTCAGGATTTTCTTGGTGTTTGTTGTTATCTCCCCTTTTGCTTTTTTGATTTTTACTAATTTGGATTTTTTCCCTCCTCATTTTAGTAAGATTTGCCAGGAGTCTGTCAGATTTTTTCAAAGGACCAAGTTTTTGTTTTGTTGATTCTTTGTATGGTTTTTTTGGTTTCTAGCTCATTAATTTCAGCCCTTATTTTTTATTATTTCTCTCCTTCTGCTTGTTTTGGGTTTTGCTTGTTCTTGTTTTTCTAGGAGTTCAAGATATAGCATTAGGTCATTTATTTGAGACCTCTCTATCCTTTTAATATATGCACTCATGGCTGTAAACTTTCCTCTTAGTATTGCTTTGCTGTGTCCCGTAGGTTCTGATAGGTCTTGTTTTCATGTTTATTAACTTCTAGGAACCTTTTAATTTCTTCTTTTATTTCATCAATGACCCACTGATCATTGAGCAATGTGTTGTTCAGCTTCAATTGTTTGCATGTTTTTACTGTTGTTTTTCTTGTTGAGATCTAGTTTTAATTCATTGTGATCAGGTATAATGCATGGGATTATTTCTATTTTCTTATATTTGCTAAGGCTTGCTTTGTGCTCTAAGATATGATCAATTTTGGAGAAAGTTCCATGGGCTGCTGAGAAAAATGTATATTGTGCAGAAGTTGGATGAAATATTCTGTAGACATCACCTAGGTCCATTTGATCTATAGTGTGATTTAGTTCTAGTATTTCTTTATTGATTTTTTGTTTGGATGATCTATCTATTGGCTATGGTGAGAGGGTAATGAAGTCTCCCACCACCACTGTGTTGGAATTTATAAATGTTTTTAGATCCTTCAGAGTATGTTTCATGAAATTGGGTGCATTGACGTTGGATGCATATAGGTTGATAATTATTATTTCCTTCTGGTGTATTTCCCCTTTTATTAGTATGGAGTGTCCTTCTTTATCTCATTTGATTAATGTAAGTTTGAAGTCTACTTTGTCCAAGATAAGTATTGCTACTCCTGCCTGTTTTCGGGGACCATTGGCTTGGTAAATCTTCTTCTAGCCTTTCATCCTAAGCCAGTGCTTGTTTCTGTCAATGAGATGGGTCTCCTATAAACAACAGATTGTTGGATCTTCTTTTTAAATCTAGTTTGTCAAGTGGTGTCTTTTGATTGGTGAGTTGAGTCCATTGACATTCAGGGTTAATATTGACAGGTATGTGGTTATTCCTGTCACTTAGTTGTTTTTGTTGTTTAAGGGTTTGATTGTGTGCTCCTATGAGTTCATTTGTTTGTTTCTGTGTCTTTTCATATTCTTTAATTTTGGTGTCTTGAAATTTCTTGAGTGTCTCTTGTATGTTTTGGTTACCTGTGTCTAGCATCATCTCCATGAAATTCTCACTGATTACTTGCAGGATTTCTTCTTTGAGCATGTTTCTGTGGGCCTCACTGGGTTCCTTGGTTGCATTTATCTTTGGTTTATTGGCATCTGGAACTGGGTATCCATTTTCTTCATTTCCCTCTGAATTCTATATTAAATTATTTTGGGGGGGATTGTGATTTCCATCACTTTTTCTTCTTCCAATTGCTCCACTTGGTACTATGCAACTATGTTCTTGATTGGATAGTTAGTTAAGTCACTTTTTTTCTTTCTTTTGATTTAATTTTTGTTTTGTGGCTGTCTTGGGTTTTTAGCTAGGTTGGTGAGCTATTTCTGTCCCTGGTCTGGTGTAATTCAGTAATAACTAATTCACAATTTTAATATCTGACTAGTAGTTTATATGTTATATAGAAGATCCCCTTGGTGGTAATATCTATAAGCAGTGGGAGTTGGGGCTTAACATTTGTAAAGCTAGCTATAGAAATTTGGGGTGTTGTATAGGGTGACACTAAAGGGGGAGGTGGGAGTTGAGGTTGGTGAGTGGGGGAAGCAGTGCAGGGGCTGTGGTTCTTGTGTGTGGGTGGGTGTATTTCTGTTGTAGTAGAGGGTGCTTATGTTAGGGGTTGTAGGGGTTTGGGGTTGTGTAAAGTTGGTATAGTAGTTTGGTCAGCAGGTGGTGAGTGTGTAAGCAGGAGGGGTAGTCTGGTGACAGGTTTGGGGAGAATGGGAGGAGAAGGTAAGGGCTAGTGGAGATAGTGGATGAGAAGGGGCAGAGCAAGTTTTTGGTGAGGGCAGCAATGGATTTTAGCACAGGAGAAGGAGAGAGAGTGAAGGGGGTGAGAGTAAGGATGAGAAGATGATGATGGTAAAGTTGATAGTACAGAAAGAAAAAAAAAGATACAAGAATAGAAAATCCACAATAACATAAAATACAAACAAAAAGCCCCAAAGGAATCAATGGGAAAAAATGAATAAACAAACAAAAACAAACAAAAATTACAAAACAAAAAAAAAGAAAAACACCAGGTTCGGGAACAATAGAATTTCAGTGTTAGTTTAAGTTCTGGAGTTATTCCTCCAGCATTCAGTCCTGGTACTGGCATATAAGTAGAATCTGGACTCACCAGGTGATTGACTTGTGAATAGTGTTTTGTTTTTCTGTCTACCAGTTAAATTGAAATTATGAGGTGAGGTACATTTGCCAGATCATGTAAGAGATATTGATTTCCTCAGCTGATAGTTGTGTTACCCTTCAGCTACAGCTGCTTGGTCATCTCCTTCCCCTGTGAGGTGGGGGCAGTTCAAGCTTGAATGCTGTCCTCAGGTTCAGGAGATTATCTCTGTAGTCCACTAGTTGCCCTTCTTTGGAGGTGACTTTTCCCAGTGCTTATTTACTGGGGTTTCTGTGCTGGAGGCTTATTTCCTTTCCCCATTCCCTTTCTCTGGGGCAGGTTCTGTGTTCTGTCAGCCCCCTCTGTTGTCAGTGAGTTATGATGGTTCACTATTTGTTTTTCAATTTTGGGGGGCAGTTTGACTTTGAGTGCTGCTCATTGCTCAGGAGATGAGCTCTGTGATCCTCTATCTGCCCTGCTTTGGGGAGTGGCTTATTGCCCACCTGCTCTCAGCCTTCCTGACTTTCCAGTGTTTGTTTACTGATAGTTCTGCTGAGATTAGCTCTTTGCCCTTTCCCCTTTCTCTGGTGCACTTTCAGTATTCCCACCCCCCTCTGTTGTTGTACTAGATTACGGTTTGCTGCTTTTTATTCAGTTTTTTTGTGTGAGTCATTCTGCCCAGAAGCTTTGCTGGTTTATCTTGGGGATGGCTAGGGGAATTCCACGTGACAATTAGCACTTACCTGTTTGTTCTGTCAAATGTCTTCCAGGTAGGTTTGGAGCCAGTGGCAGCTGCTGGGCGGAGGTGGCAGCCTTCAGGTTTTCTGAGTGAAATGTGTTGTGGGGAAGCTTTCCATGGGCTAGGGGTTCAGGTTTTCAAAAGTTTGATTCTGACTGATGCTTTATTTCTTCTTGATGGAGGAAGAAGAAGAGAAAGAAAGGAAAAAAAAATGTCATGGGAAAGGAGGGTTTTCCCAAGGCTGGACCTGTCTTGCTGGGTGTGCTGCAGATCACAGCTGTAGGTGAAATTAAAGGCTGATTTGAGGGTCAGTCTTTGAATTTTTTTCCTGCATCTAGTGTGATGGCAGTTATTATTTTGGCTATAAGCAGTCAGAATTACCCAAGTATGGCTCCAACATCTCAGGGAGGTTTTGGAGTCATGGGGCTCTGGCTATCTGCTTCTGTACCCTAGTCACCATCTTGGATCCTCTCATGGGTAGTTATGTCAGTATTTTTGCTATAATCAAGATATTGTATATATACTTCATGCTGTGTGTGAACTGAAATGAATTATACTAGGAAATTCAGTGAATGTTAACATTAAAAACAATTTTATTTATTTGTTTGGAAGGTTATAAACCTTCCTTGTCTCCTGCACTAGGCTCATTTTTCATGTTTAATTCAGCAAATATTTTTGAGAACAGTTCATTGCCATATATTTGTTCCAGAGATGGTATAAATGTGGCTTCTACCAGGAGCTCATGGCCTTGGCAAGAGGCAGATCATATTTATACATATATTATTTATATTTGAATATATATATATACATATATGTGTATATATTGTGTACTTATTTTCTGTGTGTATATGTAGTATATACTTATAGGTAATCTATATATAAAGGCTACACATGTAAATACACATATACATGCATTATACATGTATGTACTTAAACGTATTCTATACACATTTATTCATTAATTAAAGAAAAAATTCAAGGAAAAAACATTTGTATTTGCTGGAACTTATCAAGCAATTCAATACAAAGTACACCTTTAGCAAAGGGGCCTAAGGTTGTAAAATGAAGCTGAAATATGAATCTTCTTTATGCTAGTGATTTGCCTGTCTGTGACTCTTCTGGCTAGACCCATGCTGAGAGATAAAACCTTATGAACTATGGGCCCCAAATCCTCCACAGTAAAAGTGACTGGTGTTAAGCCTCAACATTGACATTGCTACTCCTTTGCTAGCAAACATTTCTGTTTTCTTGGCCAAAGATACTTTCCTAATCTGTTCAGTAGAGATTTATTTCAAGGAAGAAATTAGATAATTAAATGCCATTGCATAAATTAATTAACTGGCACAATGTCTGATACATAGTGACATACTAAGTGCTCAATTATAAGTATGTGTGTGCATGTATGAATATAAATATATATACATGAAAAATTATAGTGTTGAGAAGAGGAAAAATGTCATGATTACAAAAACTAAATACTAACAGGGGCTGTGTGAATTGAAATTGAGCCCCACTTCAGTAGCAACTAAATTTTCAAAACTAGTCACCATTAGTCTTCCTTGATTGCAAGGATAAGAATGTTACTGTTGCTCATGTATCATGTGGCAAACATGGTCCTATACATTTCCTATAGGAACAATCAATTATTTGCCATGAACATTTGGTTGCAATTTTAATTATTTATCATACATTTTAGTATTTCTCATACACTTAAAATTTTTAATAATTTTTGGCATGAGAATGATGGACCAAAGAAGTTTGCTTTTCTAGACAGACTTTAAAATGTAAATGTGCAAGAACTCACTATACTCATTCAATGAATGTGTGTGTTATTCCCTAGAAATAAAATAACAGATTATCAAATATCTTGAAATTTATTTTGTACTTTATACAGCCCATGGCAAAATCCCAGTCATCCCATTTTGCTAAATGAAAAGAAGTACTATTATTTTAGTTTTCAGTAACATGCCTGTCAGTTAGAAATGCCTGCAAGATAGTCAATCAATAACATTAATTGAATAACCACTTTGCACAAAATACTTTACTCAATAAGGCTTCACTGTTTTCAATGGAGTCAAATAGCCAGACTGTCACAAATGTATTATTTGATTTTGTTTTTCCATATAGTTAGAATTTAATTATTTTAATTCTAATATTTTAAAACTACTATATACTATGCAATTATTTGCATAACAATTGAGGTAAAATGATATTAATAACCTATCTGTACATAATGAAAAATATAATAGTCATATATTTCACCATTATAATCTCCCATTCATCTCTATCTGGAATGAACTTCCCAAAACACAAATGTGAAGCTTTCATTCCCATTCTATTTCAATGCTTTCAAGAATTCTCCATCATCTACAATACTCTTACTAAAAAAATATGGCCCAAGAAACATGTGTTGCAGAATTCTCAATGATGTATGTTAAAAAGTGCAATTTAAATACACTTTTCTTTGACTTACTTTGTGATACTGAGGTGGGATACTGAAAACATTTTTCCTCAGTCACCTGATACATTGTGAAGCATTGTCAGTGCAAGGTGTTGGGGAGACCCTCTATTGATAATGCCAGGCAATTGTCACAGATTTCTTTTTTTGATTCTGAGAGCTATTTTTCCAAGCTACTTTTAGGTTTCTTTGGAGGCATGGCCCAGTAATGTCTCTTCTCCAGCAGAGTTTGCTGGCATTCCAGAAAGTAGCTTTCTGCTTGCTTTCTCTATACCATTTCACCCCAGTGATTCTGTCTCCCATCCAGGCTTGGGGGAAGAAACCTCTTCAAAGTTTGTTTTGTCCTTAAATTTTTTTCCTTAATTCCAAAACTAGCAGTTACTCCCTACAATTTATATCCCTATGTTTTTAAGAATGTACTATCAATCACCTTTTGCTCTTTCTTAAATCTTTAGGTTAAATTTTTGGAGTATCTGTCTTCTGATTTGAATTTCATGTGTGCATTTGCCCACACTTAGTTCCTTTCTACCTATGGAGAATTATTTTAGAAGTCTGAAAGAGTGGGCATATTTTTGTGCAACATTCTTTCTGAATATACTCAGTCTTATTTTTGTTTTTCATTTTCTTCAAGAATCAGGCCAAAAGTCAGCTCTTCTGATTTTCCTTTTTTAGTGTCCTCAGAAGAAGAGAATTTTCCTATCTGAGCGCTCATGGCAGCCCAGTCACACCTCTCCTACAGCACTGATCTCATATTACAAAATTGTGTATTTAATTCCCTGCCACTTTTCATAGTCTCTGAAAGCCAAAGAGACTATCATCAAGGCAATGCCATTTGACACATACTGAGTACCCAATCAAGCATTTGTTGACTATTTGACTAGACTCTTCCTCCTTTAATTTATATTTTAATGGTGAGGTTTTAAGATTAAATGATTTTCAGAAAGTATTTTTTATCTCTATTATGAATAGACTTTTTTAGGGTTGAATGAGCTTTTTGTCTTGTCTAAATTCATAGAGCAATATGCCTTGTAGATAAGGAAGCTAACACACTGTAGTGATTTCTGTAACACCGAATACTGTGCTGTTAGGAACTGGACCAATGCCAGGACACATTTCTCACTGACAATTAAACACCCATCAAGTGATAATGATGACTGTTTGTAACTTGTGACACAGACCCGACAAAAAGGCTGTGCTCTAGATGGAAAAGGTATTTGATCTTATTACTCACCTCTGGAACCATTCTTTGCCTCAGAATGTTGAATGACTGGGGCCCACAATGTATGAAAGTCTTTGAAAATATACACATTTTATTTTAAAGAATATAAATGTGTTTTCTATTTGATTTATGTGTGTATGTTTGGGGAAACATGAAACATTTTCTTATTAAATTCTATTTTTCAAATTTACAACAGCTACAAAATTTTTGTATGATATACACACAGAAAATTGGTATAAATAAAGGAACAAATCAGCCATGAGTTATGTTACATACCAGTAACTCCAACTACTTGGGGATGGAGGCAGAAGGATAGTGAATTCCAGCCAGCCAGGAAAAAGGTAGCAAGATGTTGTTCAAAAACCAAATAAAAACAAAATGTACATAGTTCAAATGGTATAGCACTTGCCTCATATGTGCAAGGACTGGTTCAACTCCCAATACTGCAAAAAAGAAAAAAGGAAAAATTTTCTGCCCACTATTTCCATCTCAACAGTGAATTATAAAATGTTAATGGTAATGCATCAACAAAATGTTAGAACATAAGCATGTGGAAATCTATAATGCACATAAAATAAGTTTACATTTGTTTTATCAAACAAGTAAATGCAATTGATAGCAGCACATTTTAAAAACATTTTTAAACTGGTGATACAGTACTATTTTCTATTCTGAATCTATGCTTCATTGAGGAATTCTAACTCTGTTTTTCACTCTTTTGAAAAGACTACTTGACTGATTCCAAGATGGCACCTAGAGGGAGGAAGCCGAAAGCTTGCTTCCTAAAGTAAAATCTTGGAGGGATACTGGAGATACACCTTACAGGACAAACCACCAAGAAGAGTCAAAACTCTGACTCCTCCACACCTCCAGCCTGTGCATAACATCCCCACTCCACATTAAACGGAGAAACCAGGAGGGCTCCAGTGCTGCCAGATGCCAGTTCCTACTGTCTCAAGAGATGCAGACCACCAGGTGAGCTAAGTGGCATGTGGTACTCCCACAAATAACCCTGGGCCAGATCAGCATAGCCCCCTGGACAGACTGACACCCACGCAGGGAAAAAAGAGAGAAAAAACTGAATAATAAGCAACAACAACAAAAAGACATATGGCAAAGAGGGCAGGGTGCCCAGAGCACCTAAGAGGGGGAGAAGAGCAGTTCCTCATGGAACTGTAAATAAACAAGCTGGCCAGAGAAGGCAGGAGTGGTGGCACCCGCCCAACAACCTTGGAGCAGGAAAGCTTGTAAAAGTGTCTGTGTGAGGAAAGCTCCACTGGAGAGGGGGGAAGGGACACTTCCCATGTGAACTGTAAATAAACATGCCAGTCGGAGAAGGCAGGTGTAGCACCACCTTCTCCAGTGTGCTTGGAGAGGGGAAAACTTCTAACAGTGGTGGTCACGCCCAGGAGAATTCTAAATAAACAAAGCCTGTGGGGCTAGGTGAGTGTTAAGCTCAGTCCTGAGATCTGCAATCAATAAAGCCTCCAGCAGCTGGTTGACAATAGAGGGCAGGGGAGCTGCAGCCTCAGATAGACATTCACAGAACTGACTCCAGGCCCTTTTTTTCTTTTTGTTTTCTCTTCCTTTGATGAGACAACTGAAATACAACCTCATGCTGAAAGACTTATTGAAACTGTACTGCATTTGAACTTAGGATATTTTGTTGTGTTTTGTTTTTTGGTTTTTTTTTTTTTTCCCCTTTGATGAGACAATGACAGAACTACTTCTGAGACACCATCTCCAGGATTGGAGGCTGAGGGACTAACACCAAAATTATTAAGACTGAAACTTTATTGCATTTGAACTTGGGGATTTTTTTTTAATCCTCTCCCTGTCTCTCTAATGGCTGTTTAGCTTACTGTTGATTAGTATAGTATCTCTCCCTGTTTATTTCTTTGACACTGTTTTTTTCTTGTTGTTTGTTTGGGTTTTTTTTACTTGTTTGTTTTTCCCTTTTTCTTTACCTTCTTTGCTTTCCCTCTCCTCTCACCCTTCCATTGTAGATATCACCATTATTATTATTACAAGCTAGAAAATACTTAATTGCACACAGTACTGGGACAGTAACAAGAGCAAGGGCAATAATAGGAAGACAGAAAAAAGAGGGAAACCAGTTTCCCCCAGCAATAAATTAGTACAGGAACCAGAGAGAAATGAAGAAAATAGATACTCAGATCCAGACTCCAACAAAATGAAGATAAACTACGCCAAAGAACCCAATGAATCCCACAAGAAAAACCTGAAGAAGAAATCCTGCAAATAATCAATGAGAATTGCATAGAGATAATACTGGATATGGTCATAAAATGTTCTGGAGACACTGAAGAAATTCCAAGACAACAAAAATAAAGAATTTGAGAAAGTACAAGAACAAATAAAAGAAACAATAGAAGCACTGTATAAACACCAAAGTGAAACAAAGAATATGAGTAATAAAGAGATAAATGAACTCAGGATGAAAATAGACAATATTAAAGAGAAAGAGACTCAGGATATGGAAAACCTCAGAAAACAGAACGAAACAGAAATGCAAAACAAAATGGAAGACCAATCCAGCAGAATAGAACAAGCAGAAGACAGAATCTCAGAACTCGAAGATGAGATGGTAATTAAAGGAAAAAACCAAAGAACAATTGGTTAAACAACTCAAGACCTGTGAAAAGAAAATGCAAGAACTCAATGACTCCCTCAAAAGACCAAACCTGAGAATCATGGGCATTGAAGAAGGAGAAGAGGAACAAGCAAAGGAAATGCATAATATATTCAACAAAATAATTACAGAAAATTTCCCAAATCTAGAGAAATCTATGCCCGTACAGGTACATGAGGCCTTCAGAACACCAAATAGACCAGACCAAAATAGAACTGCCCCACTATATATAATCATTAAAACAACAAGTACAGACTCAAGAAAGAATATTAAAGGCTGTAAGAGAGAAAAAACAAATAACATACAAAGGTAAACCCATCAAAATCACAGCAGACTTCACAATAGAAACATCAAAAGCAAGAAGAGCTTGGGGTAAGGTCTTCCGGGCACTGAATGAAAATAAATTCAACCCTAGGGTACTTTACCCAGGAAAACTATCATTCAAAATAGATGGAGCAATAAAAGTCTTCCATGATAAGCAAAAACTAAAATAATATGTGACCACAAAGCCACTACTACAAAAGATTCTTCAAGGGATTCTGCACACAGAAAGGGAAACCCAACATAACCATGAAAGGGTGGGCAGTACCAAACTACAGGAAAAGAAAAAGTAAGAAAGTAGAGAGTAACATTGATTTAGGTACACACAATCAAACCTTCAAACAACTAAGACAACTAAATGACAGGAATCACCACATACCTGTCAGTACTAACAATGTTAATGGACTTAATTCCCCCATCAAATTATACCATGCATTCTATCTGATCACAATGCAATAAAACTAGAACTCAACAACAAAAATAAAGACAAAAAACATGCAAACAGCTGGAAACTGAATAACTCATTGTTTAATGAACAATGGGTCATTGATGAAATAAAAGAGGAAATTAAAAAGTTCCTGGAAGTCAATGAAAATGAAAACACAACCTACAAGAACTTATGGGACACAGCAAAGGCAGTCCTGAGAGGAAAGTTTATAGCCATGAGTGCATACATTAAAAAGACTGAAAGATCCCAAATCAGTGACCTAATGATACATCTCAAACTCCTAGAAAAACAAGAACAAGCAAATCCCAAAACAAATAGAAGGAGAGAAATAATAAAAATAAGAGCTGAAATCAATGAAATAGAAACCAAAAAAACCATACAAAGAGTTAATGACACAAAAAGCTGGTTCTTTTAAGAAATCAATAAGCTCGATAGACCCCTGGCAAACCCGACAAAAATGAGAGAAAAAACCCAAATTAGTAAAATCAAGAACCTATGGGACACAGCAAAGGGGAGAGAAAAACAAACACCATGGAAGTCCAGGAAATCATCAGAGACTACTTTGAGAACCTATATTCAAATAAATTTGAAAATCTGATGAAATGGAAAAATTTCTAGATACTTATGATCATCCAAAACTGAACCAAGAGGACATTAATCACCTGAATAGATCCATAACACAAAATGAAATTGAAACAGCAATCAAGAGTCTCCCCAAAAAGAATAGTCCAGGACCTGATGGATTCTCTGCTTAATTCTATCAGAACTTTAAAGAAAAACTAATACCAACCCTCCTTAAACTGTTCCATGAAATAGAAAAGGAAGGAAAACTGCGCAACACATTTTATGAAGCCAGTATTACACTTATCCCAAAACCAGGCAAAGACACTTTCAAAAAGGAGAACTGTAGGCCAATCTCCTTAATGAACATTGATGCAAAAATCACCAATAAAATAATGGCAAACCAAATTCAACAATACATGAAAAAGATCATTCACCACGACCAAGTAGGCTTCATCCCAGGAATGCAGGGGTGGTTCAACATACAGAAATCAATACATGTAATACACCACATTAACAGATGCAAAGACAAAAACCACTTGACCATTTCAATAGATGCAGAAAAAGCCTTTGATAAGATCCAACACCATTTCATGATAAAAGCTCTAAGAAAACTAGGAATAGAAGGAAAGTATCTTAACATTATAAAAACTATGTATGACAATCCTACAGCCAACATTATACTTAATGGTGAAAAACTGAAACAATTCACTCTAAAATCATGAATGAGACAAGGATGCCTACTATCTCCACTCCTACTCAACATAGTACTCGAACCTAGCCAGAGAAATTACGCAAGAAGAAGGAGTAAAAGGAATACAAATATGTAAAGAAATTGTCAAAATATCCCTATTTGTAGATGATATGATCCTATACCTTAAAGACCCAAAAAACTCTACTCAAAAAGCTCCTAGACACCATCAATAACTATATCAAGGTAGTAGGATATAAAATCAACATAGAAAAAACATTACCATTTCTATACACCAATAATGAGCAAACTGAGAAAGAGTATATGAAAATAATTCTATTTACAATAGCCTCAAAAAAAAATCAAATACCTAGGTGTAAACTTAATAAAGGATGTGAATGACCCCTACAAGGAAAACTATAAAATCCTGAAGAAAGAGATTGAGGAAGACTATAGAAAGTGGAGAGATCTCCCATGCTCATGGACTGGTAGAATCAACATAGTAAAAATGTCTATATTCCCAAAGGCAATCTACATGTTTAATACAATTCCCATCAAAATCCCAATGACATTCATCAAAGAGATTGAAAAAATCTACTGTTAAATTTATATGGAAACACAAGAGGCCACGAATAGCCAAGGCAATACTCAGTCAAAAGAACAATGCTGGAGGTATCACAATACCCAACTTCAAACTATATTACAAAGCAATAGCAATAAAAACAGCATGGTACTGGCACAAAAACAGACATGAAGACCAGTGGAACAGGAATAGAGGACCAGGATGTGAAGCCACACAACTATAACCAACTTATCTTTGCAAAAGTGCTAAAAATATACGATGGAGAAAAGACAGCCTCTTCAACAAAAACTGCTGGGAAAACTGGTTAAGCAGTTTGCCAAAAACTGAAACTAGATCCATGTTTCTCACCCTATACCACTATTAACTCAAAATAGATCAAGGATCTTAATATCAGACCCCAAACTCTAAAGTTGGTACAGGAAAGAGTAGGAAATACTTTAGAACTTATAGGTATAGGCAAGAACTTTCTTAATGTAACCCCAGCAGCTCAGCAACTAAGAGATAGCATAGATAAATGGGACCTCATAAAATTAAAAAGCTTCTGTTCATCAAAATAAATGGTCTCTAAACTGAAGAGAACACCCACAGAGTGGGAGAAAATATTTGCCAGCTACACATCAAAGGATTTATAACCAGAATATATAGGAAACTCAAAAAACTAAATTCTCCTGAAATTAATGAACCAATAAATAAATGGGCAAGAGAACTAAACAGAACTTTCTCAAAAGAAGAAATTCAAATGGCCAAAAAACACATGAAAAAACGCTCACCATCTCTAGCAATAAAGGAAATGCAAATTAAAACCACACTAAGATTCCACCTCACCCCCGTTAGAATAGCCATTATTAACAGCACTAACAACAGGTGTTGATGAGGATGCAGGGAAAAAGGAACCCTCTCACACTGCTGGTAGGAATGTAAACTAGTACAGACACTCTGGGAAAAAATTTGGAGGCTTCTTGAAAATGTAAATATTGATCTACCATATGATCCAGCAATACCACTTTTAGGGATATACCCAAAAGAATGTGACTCAGGTTACTCCAGAGGCACCTGCACACCCATGTTTATTGCAGCACTATTCACAATAGCCAAGTTATGGAAACAGCCAAGATGCTCCACTTCTGACAAATGGATTAAGAAAATGTGGTATTTATACACAATGTGGTATTTATACACAATGGAATTTTATGCAGCTATGAAGAAAAATGAAATGCCATCCTTTGCAGGTAAATGGATGGAACTGGAGAACATCATTCTAAGTGAGGTTAGCCTGGCCCAAAAGACCTAAAATCATATGTTCTCCCTCATATGTGGATATTAGATCAAGGGCAAACACAACAAGGGCATTGGACTTTGATCACATGATAAAGTGAGAACACACAAGGAAGGTATGATGATAGGTAAAACACCCAAAAAACTAGATAGCATTTGTTGCCCTCAACACAAAGAAACTAAAGCAGATACTTTATTATTTTTTTTTCCTTTTTCTTTTATTATTCATATGTGCATACAAGGCTTAGGTCATTTCTCCCCCTTGCCCCCACCCCCACCACCCACTCGCCCCCTCCTTCCCCCCTCAATACCCAGCAGAAACTATTTTGCCCTTATCTCTAATTTTGTTGAAGAGAGAGTATAAGCAATATTATCTCAACCAGCAAAAACCCTTGGTCCTTCCTGTTATTGCTTATACTCTCTCTTCAACAAAATTAGAGATAAGGGCAAAATAGTTTCTGCCTGGTAGCGAGGGATTGGGGCGGGTAAGGGAGGGAGCGGGAAGGGGGAGTAAGGGATTGGGTAGGGGAAAGGGGGAGAAATGACCCAAACGTTGTATGCACATATGAATATAATAGAAAAAAAAAGAGAAGAGTTCAGGCAAGACAGGAAAATGTAAAAAAAAAAAGAAAACAGATTTATTAGAAAATGTTTTTTATTTAAAAAAAGAAAAGAAAGGGCTAGTCAACTACTTGGTTACAAATAATATGACAATTAACGGAATTACATTTCTCCAAGATATGCCCTAGATCATTTCGAAGAATATGAGGCCATCCGCTAGACAGGATATCTTATGTAGTTTATTTTTACATTGTGAGTATTAAATATTGTTTTATATATATATTTATATAAAAATAAGAACAATTTTTCTTTTTCTATGTAGGGCATTGAATCTGTGGAAATACAGTTTTGCCCTTCAGTTCAAAATGACATCTTTAGGGTAGTAGTCAAATCACTTTGATAGTTAAAAGTGCTTTAATTCTATATATCATAATAAATCAATAATTTGGTGGGAAATTAACAAAGGAAAAATAATTGCAAGTAATTTATACTTAACTGGTACAAAGAACAGAGAAATGTGAAGCAGATATTTTTAATGTTCGATAAATTTTGGTGATATATTAAAACTTTTCTTTAAAAATGCTCAAGATTATACCACGTTATAAGAAAGGTCAAACACTATGAAACACACAATTCAAGAACTACTTGTCACAAGTTCATCATTTAGTTTACTCTTTGAAAGTTGTGAGGCTAATAACATAATTTATTTTACAGATAGAAAATAAGATTCAGAGAAGCAAGGAACTATTAACTCAAGTTACTAAGATTCTAAAATAAGTTCTGGGGGTACAGAAGAAAAGACTGTGAGGTGTGAAAAACAATGTTTCTGAGGAAGAAACTCTCCTTTGACTAGGAAAACCTGACGAAAACTTTTAATCAAGGTAAGTTTTAATAATCTATGCAAATTGAGTGAAAGTCAAACAGAGACCATTGAACTAATGCTTGATTTAGTATTTACTAGAAGTTTGCCTACTCTTAATTCTTCTGGGTGCCACGGGTAGAACTGAATTACAGCAGTAAGAGTCTCCCTCTGTACCACTGCACAACACAGTGATTAAAAAGCTTTAAGTCACACTTCCTGGGTTATATTATTGGCTCTGGAACTTACTAACTGAGCAAACTTGGGTATCCTACCATTCCTTGATTTTAATATTTGTGTATGGAAATATAAATATCACCTCCAAGTTTTATTGTGTGTGGATATGATAATATGTTACTTGCAATACATTGCTAGCTTCATTTACTTATTATTATTATTGTTGGTACAGGGCCTGTGAATACTAGGATAGTGTTCTAACTCTTGAATATACTTCTAGCCTCCCTTTTGTTTTGGTTTATTTCTATTAGCATATACATAGGAGTTTCATGGTGATATTTCCATACATGCAAATAAAGTACTTTGATCACAGTCACACCTTCCTTCCAGCACCCTTCTCCCTTCATCCTCCCACTATTTTTAGATAGCGTCTTGCTAACTTTGTCTGGACTGACCTAGAATTCATGCTCCTCCTGCCTCTGCTCCTGAGTAGCTAGGATTACAGGCATGAACCACATGGCACAGCCATTGCTAGCTCTTAACCTTTTATTTTTAAAAAAGTTATTGAAACTTTATTATTAATGGTTTAGTATTTACCATATAGCTTAATTACAAATACCTGTACATTTAATTATTACAAGAACTTCATGATTTTTCCACAGGTTCTATTTATTCTAAATTTAAATCTTCTTTCTTCTTCTACATACTAATTCCTTTTATCTTATGTATGAAATCTGAAGATCCAGTCGTCCTTGTTAAATTAGCTATGCTTTTCTTCCCTTAGCTTCTTGACTATCATTTTTCCCATGTCAACTCTATTCTCAGCCTTGCCCTGCTTCTTGTTGCATCTGCCTTCTTTCTTAGTCTTTTCTCCCCCACTCTCTGTTTCCCATACTCCATTGTTTATCTTATTTGTTACTTTCTGAGTCCTCTCCCTTTAGCACTTGTCATATCCATTTTTATCTTTCCTTCTTTGCCATGTTTTCCTTGCTATGATCCAATCTCTCATCTTGTAACCATGTTCACAAGATCTGGAGAAGATGCATTAAAGGAAAGAGAAAGTATATTTGTAAGAAACATAAATGTTTATATAAAATAAAATACATGGAAAAATAAAAATTCTAGGCTTAGAAGTGATTCCTATAGGTAGTTATGATTTTCCTTTTTCTGTGTTGAGTATACTTGAAGCATTCAATTTCTAATGCTAAAGAGTAGAGGTTTGATGTATGGCCAGTAAATGAAAGAATGTCTAAGGAGACCTTGGAGAAATCATAACCTTGCTAGGAGGCAATGCAAAATTCATTCTGCATTTTTAGGGCTTTCATTGTCTTGCATCTGATTCCATTGTTATGTCAATTCTGTCACTTGGTGGCCATTCCAGATAGCTTACTAATGCTATCATTCTGTTTTATTGTTAGTTGCATGGAATGTATTTAGCTGCTCATGCTGTCTGTGGGTTTTCTAGTATTCTCGCTGCTTTTGAAGTCTTTATTTTTCCTGTTATTTGTTCACGATGAATTTGCAGTATTTTTTCAGGTATTTGTGAAGTTGAAACACACAATGTTGTCATCTCTTTCTGTCAAGTGTTAAATTTTCTTAAATAGTTTTGAAAGCAAAATTTATGTTTGAATGTGTACATAGGAAACTGATCCAAGATACTGCTTTAGTAAATTCACATGAGATAGCTATTTGATTTTTAAATGTATATAAACATGTACTCCTGTGATAGAATTCCAATGCTTAGTATTAATATAGAAATATAATAGTTTCACATGCATCATCTTCTTTGAGACTCACCTCAACATTGTGAAGGATATAAGGAAAATACTGTTCCTCCCAGTTACAGATGAGATAAAAATATTCCAGATATTTTCAAAGCCATGTGACTAGACACTATTTAAGATTTGAATACTTGAGTCTACTATGTTTATTCATAATTCATTGCTTTTCCACCCAAATTTAATGCCTCTTTTCTTAGTTTATTCAGACTGTTATAATAAAATACCATCATGGTAGCTTATCAACAACAGAAATTCATTTTCCTTAATTTTATAGGCTATGAAGTCTAAGATCAAGACAGAGCCAGTGTTTGGTGAGGACCCATGTTCTCACTATAAGCTCAAATGGTCATAGGGTGAGCAGATTTCTGAGGTCTGCTTCATAAGGGTACTAACCAAATCATGAAGACTTTGCATTCTTAATATAATCACCTCCCAAAGACCCCACCTCCTAATATCATCACCTTAGGAGATGGAATTTAAAACATGAATTTAGGGGGACACAAATATTTAGACCATAGCACTTCTCATGTATAAATATCTCTAGAATATGTAATACCTAAATACCTTCCATAAATTAAAATCATTTACATTTTACCATTATTATCATAATAGTTGCAATATTCTGTCCTCTGTACTTATATCTGTCCTTACCACAGATTATAAACTAAAATGAAGATGGCATCGGAGAAATTTAGTAATGGGTCAAAATTCAAACCCCTAAAAGGAGTTAGTTAGCCTTGTCTTCTTATTTTTCTATATATGTATGTCTGAGTGTGTATTACTTCTACTTCTTATATTGAGTATGTCTTAAACAAATACTTTTAATACCCTTTCATTTTATAGTTTTTGATTAAAAAACAACATGAAAAGAAATGAGTTGCAGTATAACTTCTGCATAACTGCATAACTTCTAACTTAAGTCCTCTCTAAACCTGTTTGTCTAATATTCATTTTTGCTTGGGACATCAGTCATCAGATCAACGTCTTTGATGCAGGTTCAGTGTCTGTTTATACATCACCACTGAAGGCAACTATAGATTGAGACAGATACCTGTCATCCTGAGATAAATTGGCAATAGTTTACATGTATGCAAATGTACATACATATCACTCAAAACCCAACTGGTCACATTCAATTAGCTCAACTAGTCTTTTAAAGTTGGAAAATAAATTAGCACAATTTACTGATATAAAACAGTGTAAATTTATTTTCTCACAGTTTCACTGGATAAGAAATATGAATATGACTAATCTGTATCTTCTGCTCAGGATTTCCATAACTATAATCAGTGGATCCAGGCAGTTGTGTTTTTCTCTGATACCTTAAGTTGTTATTGAAGGTCATGTTGTTGTTGGTAGAAATCACTACCTTTCAAGTGTATGACTGTGGTCCTGCTTTCTTGCTGGCTGTCAGTAGAGGGCTAGTCTCAGTCCCTACAGGCCCTCACGTTTATTTTTCCATGAGGCCTTCTCACAACATGGCAACCTGCTCTTCAAGCCCAAAAGAACTATCTTTCCATTCTTTGAAGACATAGTCTTATGTCACATGACACAATCATGGGAATGACTGACTGTCCCTTCACCTTTGCCACATAATATGACCTAATAAAGATTGTGCCTATTCTACCACCTTTTCCACATTCTGTTGGCTAGAAGCAAGACACAATTCTATCTACTCTGGAGGAGTGGACACTGTGAAGGGCACTGAGTGTAATCTTAGCCTGTTCTCTCACATATCAATTTTCTAAAGGAAATTTCTAAAGGAGCAAGCATATTCCACCTTCTCTTTCTACTAATAGGGAATCTAATACCGGGTACTTGTTTTTCCCTTGTCCATGTATGTAAAACAATTATGTTAGTGAGTTTCCTATCTCTATGACAAAATATCTGAGAAAATAAACTTAAAAGGAAAAATGATCTGTTTTGAGTCACCATGTCAGAGGTTTTGTTCATGGTTGCTTAGTACCATGATGTTAGGCTTATGACAAGGCAGAACACTATGGTAGAAAGTACCCTCAGGGAGCAAAGCCGCTCACCTCATGGCAACCAGGAAGGACAGAGAGAGAAAGAGAGAGAGAGAGAGAAACAGAGAGAGAGAGAGAGAGAGAGAGAGAAGGAGCCTCAGTCCCAATATCCCTTGCAAGAGCATGTCCCCAGTGACCCAGTGCCCAGTGACCTAATAGGCTACTTCCTAGAATTACATCACCTCTCAATATTGCCATGTGCAGGCAGCCAAGCTTTGAAATACGTGACCTTCGGGGATGTTTTAGATCCACCATAGCAATAGTTCACGTGCTTTCACTCACTGTTCTCTTTTGAAAATTGTATTTTGCCATTGTCTTTTGTTGTTTCTCTTCTATTTGTAATCTAATGCATCCCTAATAAGGGGAATAGATTTTAAAACCTTAATTATTACTGTCAATTTAGTTGTATTTTTTTAATGAGAATAAAATTTTATCAATGGTAAGGAATTTAAAATTAAATGTACCATTTTATTTCGATTTGACTATGTTAAATCAGAGTACAGATGGGTTTTTACTTATTCATTTTTTAAAAATTTATTATTTATTTATCTATTTATTTGAGGTGCTTAGTATCAAATTCAGAGCCTTGTGCATGCTAGGTAAGTACTCTACTATTGAACTACATACCCAGCCAGTTACATTTGTAAATATTCTTAAACATAACCTATGTTTCCTTTTCTGAAATTGTTTTTAGCTTTAGCCATAGTTATATTAGAATAACTTCTCACAATAATAGCATTTCTGAGAACATGGTCTTTCAGTTGGTAGTTATATTCAGTTTCAAGAATTTCCACTCCCTGGGAATTCAAGAGTCACAGTATAGGATTTAAGAGCAGTAGGCTAATACATTATGAAGGGAGTGGTATTTGGAGCTTAGTACTCTATACTGGCTGAGGGTATGAGTGACTATAATACTGATGATAATTTATTGCATAATAATAAGATTTTACTATTATAACATTTAAATGAATCATGTAACTGGGAGGATCTTTTCTGTTCTTATTTATTCAAAGGCAGTTGCTCAAGTTGTATCTCTCCTTTCTCATGTCAGAGAAAACATTAGACATGATTAGCTGTAGGTATCTGTGCCTCATGATACCCAAGCAAAGTCCTTTTTATATTTCATCTTATAATTGTATTTGTAACTTAATGTTTGAAGTGTCAGTCTTTGTAAAATTAGCTCATCTTGTTATGATTTAGAGCTTTGATGTGAGTGAAAGGCTTCTATTGCAATGCACAGTCACATCTGAGAGTAAACTGCATAGACAAAGAGACTTACAAGACTAGTAAATCAAATACTCTGAGCTGTCTATGTGGATTATGAGATAGTATTTGCATAACTTTGAAGTATTTGTACTGATGAAATTACAATAATTAAAATCATTGCTGTGTCAATTGCTAGATGCCACAAGGCATAGCAATTACTAGCATGCAAATCAGACTTTGTGTAAGCATTTTAAAGAATAATTACCTTATTTGATTCAGATGTGCCTGAAAGGCATTAAGAATCATTTGAGCTATTTTGCCTTCAACAATTTTAAGGCTCGTAGATAATGTTGTTGTTATTATCAATTATTTACTTTTGTATATCACTTTTCCTTATTTTGGTTGAAACTAAATGCCACAGACAAAATAAAAACTCACAACTTTGCTGTAACTAGGAACAATTTACAATATCAGTTAAATCTGCATCATGCTTCAGCAAACATTTTTCTTTCTAATGGTCTTTACTCTGCTATGTCATCAGTTTTGTGTTAAGTAGCTAATGTATACTCAATGTCTGCATTCACACGATTTTGGATAAGGATTGTGAATTGCAGAAAAATGCCAGAGTAAAAAGATCAAAACTTGAGGCTGTAGACTATTCTCTTAAATATATTTGTCACAAGATATTTTTTGGTGGTCATTTGGTTTGTTGAAATTTAGTCTTAAATTGGAAATATCTTGCTGTTTAAAAGTTACCACCAAACTTTATATAACACGTGAACTCAGAGCTGACATCATATGAAAGTATGTGATAATTAGAAATCATGAAGTACTTTCTACAAGACTTTAGGTAAAATGGTGGTTAATGCAAGTGGAATTTATGATTGTTACTTTAAAAATTTGAATCCTGTTCATTTTTGAGTGATAGGTTACATAATTAAAATACAAAGATGCTTTAAAAAAATGCATGATGTAGAAAAATTGAGTCATAAGTCACTGAATCATGGCTAGGATTTTTATGCCCAACTTGGTTTTTTTGGGGGGGATTGTCTAATTTCCTCATGTGTTGTAGTAAACAGTTCTCTAAATTGGTAAAGTTTTCTGTTATTTCTTTGAAAATTCAAGGTGTTTTTCTGCCCAAAGCTTTGTTATTTTAACATCACTACTTTGGTTTATTGTCTGAAAACACTTGAAGATACACCAGACTTTGTTTTTCAATTAGTTCAAAAGCTCACCTAAAATTAAAATTTCCATAATTATTTATATACATTCTCCCTCCCTATCAGATGGCTATGAGCAGGGAAATCACAAATATCTGAAAACTATATATAACACTTATTCAGAACATATTTAGAAAACTAATTTGGATTATATAAGCTACCATAATATTTTTATTTGGAAAATATACTTTGTGAAAATGTAGAGAGGTACACAAGAGCTAAAGGTTATGAGTGAAGATGTGAAGTACATATCTCTCTTTTCTGTGTCTGTTTGTATTGATCTGTACAATTGATATTTTCCTCTAGTGAGACAGAAAATATACTAGACAAACATGCATTTCTAGTCAAGAAAAGTTTCTAGAAGAAAGGTTCTAAAACTATGCCAGGTATATTTGAAGGCACGTTTTAGGAACTCATTAAATATGTGATCTGTGATTAAGTGAAGACTCCATACAATGAGTACCTACAATTGCTAGAATATGTATTTGCCAGAAAAATAAGTTTCTTTCTATAAAAAGTAGCTCCTAGTCCTATATTTTACAAGCAAAAGTAGAGTGATTTTATCACGGCAATTATAGATACCATTAATGGTTAGAGACCTGAATTTGGATATTATTTCAAATATCTTGTAACAAAATATGTTGAAATATGGAAAAGAATCATAGGATCATAGAAATTCTTATCAAGTAAAGATTGTGATAAATTCTAGTGTCTGCAACCACTAGAAATTTAAAAGATTTATTTATTTTTCCATTTTTCAATACATTTTTTTCAAAATCTAGTCTTTATTTTGACCTCTCTTCCTTATTGAGTGACTGTGGGCAACCTATTTGACTCTTCTAATGATTTTAAACCTTACTTTTACTACTTTAAATAAAGTTTCCAGAGATAGACAGCTTCCACTTCTTTTCATCCTTACAAAGACCATAGAAAATGATGTTCCACTGATGGCTCTTAATTGCACTAGTTTACAACATTTTATGCCACTTAGTTAAAGGGCATAGTAAAGTTAAAAAAAATTCTTCCTTTGTTCCCTATAGCAAAGTTCACTGATCATTAATTTTTATACTCGGGACAGAAAGTAGGGAAGCATGAATACTTTAGCATCAAAACACCTTTGAATAATAACGTCATTAATGTTATGCACATATGAATAATAAAAAAAAGTCAGTCTTCTCTTCAATAAAATATATATGTGCTTAATCACAATAGATCATATATCTCTAGAATACATCTAGTCAAGATTTACAAATCCACCCAATTTCTTTTAAACTAATTCTCAGTGTTCCACAGAGATCCTGGCTAAAAACCAGCACTAAGAAATTACACATTAAGTTTGTCTTAATCTGCTATATGTAAATGATTTATTTTCATGTTTTACTTTCCATTTAAAAACATATGCTTACAACATGTATTTTAGAGTGATAAGCTTATATTTACATTCATATTCTTAATGGTTATACAATAGCATTGTGCTTTACAGCTGAGTATACCTCAAAGCATAGACCTTACTTAGTCTAGAGCAATGATTCAAAACAAGCTCAAATTTAGCATTCCCTGGAGAACATGTTTTTTAAAAAGTTTAATTTTCTTCCTCACAGTTGCAGAATCAGTATGTTGAAGTTGCTGATGGTCCTAATCAGAAGATTTTGGTCCTTGCAGTCTGATCAGGAAGAATACAAGCAGAATATGTGGCTATAGTGAGGGAAATAATGGAGTTTTATTATAATAAAGGTGAAGGGGATTACAAGAGGGGTTTGGGCCAGGTGGAATGAAGGCACCTTGCAGGAAAAAAATGGGAGCATGTTTATTTTAGGTTGTTTTTGTATCATCTTTTACTTGGAGGTAGGGAGAAAACCTACCATCTGCAATGGCTTCCTGGCCACTGGGGAGGATCTGAGGGAAGTCGTGCATTTTTAGGTACAATAAATCCATGCCAGAGATAATTTCCACACTCTCTAAGTTAACAAAGGATTTGCAACTGAAAGCAGTTCTCTAGGCTCAGAGGGATTGGGTGAGGCAGGGTTAACTGAGGTGCTCTAAATCAGGATATACAGTTTTCAAATGTCCTGAACTTTCCCTAACATCTAGTCAGCCTCAAGTATTTCAGGGAAATCAGCCCTGGGACTCAGCATTACAAAGAAATCCTCCAGAGATGGTCAAGCACTGCCAGGTTTGGAAATCACTGACAGTTTCAGTCTGCATAGAGAAGCCCTGGGGAGTACAGATGTGTCCCAGAAACCACAAAGTTAGGGCAGAGAAGGGGACTTAAAGCTTTGTTAATCATGTTTTATTCTCCCAAAGTGTATAAAATTTACCTGGTTTATATATGGCTTCAGTGCACAATTTCACTGTGTGGAAAGATTTATAGTAAATGTAACTTCTCAACCTGGTGCATTTTCAAATTTACTTTGTAGCTTTTAATAGTTCTGTCCCTAGTATAGATGTCTTTTCTTCCAAATACACAGGAATAGGTAGATATTTTCTTAATATAAAAATAAACCAATACACATATACCAGAACACAAAATTCAGCATCATGCTTAATAGTGAAATAAAATTTCTAAGAAAATCAGAAAACAGACAAATGTGTATTATCCATGGTATATCATAATATTGTTTTGGAGGACTATTCAACACAGTGAGCCTAAAAATGAAATTGATGCACGGATGACACACGCAGGAATTTCAGGTGCTCAGGGTTCTTGATCTTGCTCTGAGAATGAAAGCATAGACAGACTCTAATAGCAGAGGTCGGAAAGATTTTATTTGTAGAGAATTTAGTTGGAGAAAAGAGAAGAGAAAGACTGCATGTTGGGGAATGCAGGGGGACCCGGAAACCAGTGATCCGCATGAGTCAGGGTGGGGAGTGGGTTTTATAGCATATTTTTGTATTGCTTGAGGGCAGAGATGCCTTTCGGATGCAAACAGGCGTTTCCTAGGAAGGAGAAGTGTCTCCGTGACCTCCTGCGGTCTGTCCTTCAAGTCCCCCCTCTCAGTGATCACCCTAACTGCTGTTGGGTATAGGGATGACGAAGTCTGTTCAGTAACTGCTTCCTGCTGACAGGGGGCGATGGAGGGGCCTGCAACATCAGAGCTGACCATGAGAGGGGTTGTTAAGGGGACCACGGTAGTAGGTCATTTTCATTTCCAACAGAGGCATTTGTAGTTTGATAGATTCTAGGCGAGAGGAAACAAACTTGACAAGGAAGTTTAAAATGCAAGGCCCAAACACAAGCAAGAGAATAATGGCGACTATAGGCACCAGAAAGGGTAGGAACCAAGTCCTGGAGGGAAGCCAGGATTTTATTTGTTCCCGTACCTGAGTAGAAACCTGAGTTTCAAGAGATTGCTCCCAGAGCCATTTATTGGAGAATGTAATCTGCACGTTCCTCTATAATGCCTGAAGTGTTTATATATGTGCAACAGGAGGTATTGGTGATGGCACATATTCCCCCTTGTTTGGCCAAAAGAAAATCTAGGGCCAGGCGGATCCATTACCATATAGGCAAGGGACGATGACAAAGACCTTTGCATGTCCTTGATAGCAAGGTCTACCTGGTCTGAGGTGTCCTTCACCACTTTGGTTAGGTTTTTTGCAGTTACATGATTGGCAATCACCCCATAACTGATTCCAGCAAGGGCTGCAACTAATGCTGCTATCCCTAAAACTATTAAAAAAGTAACCTCTCTTATTTTTATGGGAAACTGTTTCTATTTGTTAACATTTTTCTTTTTTTTTCCAAATGGCTGCATAAGCATGTAGGATCAGGAAGGCATACTTAGAATCTGTATAGATGTTTACTCTCTGTTCTTTTGACAGTCTTAGGGCTTCTGTTAGGGCCACTAATTCTGCCAATTGAGCACTTGTATTAGGAGAAAGAGGACCTGAGGTCTGAGTCACCACGTCCAAGGCCAGTCTTCCCTTTTCATAGACATATAATTGAAACTTGTCTTGTATTGGGAAACCCAGGGTGGGAGCTGTTATAAGAGCCTTCTTTAACCTGTGGAATACATTTTTTGACTTGTCATCCCATTCAATAAAGGGCTGGGTATCCTTCTGTGCTTCCTTAAGGATCTGATATAAGGGCCTGGCAAGGTCTGCATATCCCAGGATCTAAATTCTACAGTATCCTGTGACCCCCCAAAAGGCCCTCAATTGCTTTAGAGTTTTAGGTAAAGGAAACATCAGTATTAGACGGGTTCTATCTTCTCCTAGATCCCTCATTTCTTTCTCCAGGACAAGACATAAATATGTAACCCTACACTGACACAATTGAGCTTTTTCTTTAGAGATTTTATAACCTCTATCTGCTAAGAAGTTTAGTAAGGACTCAGTGGCTCATGAAATGACAGGCTTATTTGGTCCACAGAGCAGGAGGCCATCTACATATTATAGCAGAGTAGCTTGTTGATATTGCCATTCTGCCAGATATTGGGTTACAGCTAACCCAAAGAGGTGGGGGCTGTCTCTGAATCCCTGGGGGAGAGCAGTCCAAGTGACCTGTCCAGACTTTCTTGTGGGGTCCTCAAAGGAAAAGATAGGTTGACTTCTAGGGTGTAAGGGAATGCAAAAGAAGGCATCTTTTAAATCTAGGACAGGGTAGTAAGTAGTACCTGGAGGTATTTGGGCTAGAAGCGTATAGGGATTTGGAACTACAGGGTGGAGAGGCACTACTGCTTCATTGATCAGGCAGAGATCCTGGACTAGCTTCCATTTGTTAGGTCCCTTCCTGACGCTGAGAATAGGAGTATTATATGGGCTGGAGCATTCTATTAGCAGCCCCTGTCTCTTTAAGTCTTTGATTATGGGAATTAGCCCCTCCTTAACTTCTGGCTTTAAAGGATACTGTTTTTGATAGGGAAACCAGGAGGGGTCCTTGAGATGAATTAGTTCTAGGGCAGCTGTTTGTGCCCTTCACACAGTGTGTCCATTCGTCCACACTGTGGTGTCTACTTGTTCCTCTATTAGGGGCAAGCAAAAGTACTCTCCTGGGGGTAAAAGTAGCTGTACCCCCAATTTGGATAGAAGGTCTCACCCTAGCAGAGGAGTAGGGGTTTCTGGGACAATTAAAAAGGAGTGACAGAAATGGAAATCTCCCCAGGAGCAGGCTAAAGGCTGAGTGAAATAGTGTTCTAGAGGCTGGCCTGATATGCCTCAAACAGTAATTTTCTTGGAGGACTGGGTCTGGGAGAGAAAGGAATAGCTGAGATTATGGCTCCAGTATTGATAAGGAGGCTGACCTTGTGGTTTTCAATCATGAGTAAAACCTGGGGCTCCCCTGCTTTTGTGGTGGTCACAGAAGCCTGTATGGGAGGCCCTGGGACCCATCATTGGGTGAGAGGCTCTGACCTCAGTTCCCCTGGGAACCAGGGACAGTGTGCCTTCCAATGTTTTCCCCAACAAATGGGGCAGGGTCCCTGAGGTAGCTTCTCTGGGGGCACTCTCTCCTAAAATGGCCTGCCTGTCCACATTGAAAGCATGTCCTTGGGTTTGGACTTTGCCCCAGTGAGCCTCTCTGAGCACTGCGATCAGAGCCTCCTGTCGCTTATCCTTTCTCTTTTCCTTTTCCAGGTCCTTCCTTTCTTTTTCTAAGTCCCTGTTATAGTATACAGATGTGGCTACACGGACCAATTGGTCCAGATCTCTGCTCCCTTCAGCCACCAATTTCTTCAGCTTTTTACCGATATCTGGTGTTGACTGTGTTAGAAATTTATCTTTTAGGATGATTTCCTCTTCCTGTGACTCTGGTATAATGTTGGTATGCTTTTGTAAAGCATCCATAAGTCTCTGTAGGAAAACTACTGGAGTTTCTAAGGGTCCTTGCTGTACAGCTGTGACTTGGGACTAATTAAGAGGTTTTACCTTGGCTCTCCCTTAGACCCTCAAGAATGCAGTGGATGAAATGGTTATGACTCCATTCATCCTTGTCATTTTCAGGGTCCCACTTAGGGTCATGCCTAGGCACTGCCTGATCTCCTGTTGGAATTGGGAATTGAGGCTCCCTTCTAGGGATCCAGTGTCTTTGTCTTTCTTCTTCCTCCCCCTCCTTCTCCTGAGAGGGCCTAGTAGGAGACAGGCCTGTAGGGCCGCTTTTATCTAAGTGATAATTGTCTCCAGCTGTAACTGCCTGATCTAGTACCTGCTGTTTCTCCAGAGAAGTGAGGGTCTGAGATAGCAATAGCATTACATCTTTCCAGCTCAGTTCAGAGTTTTGACTAACTTCTCTAAATGCCTGGATGTACTGATCTGGGCTTTCTGTGTAATTTCCTAAATCCTTTTTTATTTCTTTAAGTTCACTCACTCTAAAAGGAACATGAGCTCTGTCCCCTCCAGGACTTAACTGGAGAGGGTAGAGTCCTGTGGGACAGCGTCCAGTGTGTGAGGTAACTGGGTAAGGCGGAAAAGGGGGAGCTGATGGAGCATTAGATAGGTTTTTTGGTTCAAGGGAGTTTGGGGGCTTTTTGCAAAGGGTTACCATGGTCTGGGTATCCAGCCTGCATTTGTTTAGCCATTCTGTGTGGTCTCTTAGGAAAAAGAACAACTGAACATACAGAACTTCAGTACATTTTCCCTCCTTTTTACAGAATATATCTAATTGAAGAATGGTATTATAATTAATGCTCCCTCCTTCTGGCCATCTTTCCTCATCTCCCAGAGGATACTGTGGCCAAGCCTGGGTGCAGTAAAACTTGAGTTGTTTTTGCTGAAGACTTTCTGGATCAAGATCTTTCCAATGTTTTAATAAGCAGGCAAGTTGGGTATCCTTCTTGGATCCTTGAGGCTTGATTTCCCATCTAAAAAGGGAAACAACAGAAAATTGGGCACCTTAACAGAGGTTTCTCCTTTTATCTAAGCATCCCCAGATGAGGAGAAACTCTAGTGGGAGAGGGCGTCCCGCTCTCCCTTGCTCCTTCCACTGCCACTCGTGGGTAGAGTCGTGGAGGATTTACAGATAGATATCTCAGTTGCACCCACCCCCCTGAGATGATCTTTGACCAATCTCTCATCTATTTGACTTGCCTGTTTGCCCTGCGACCCAGGTAGGCTTAGTTCTCCTATACTAGCTCAAGGCTTGTAATTAAAAAATAACTCTATCAAAGAAACCAAGAGGGCTTGCATGGCCAGAAGGAGGACCCCTTTACAGGCATGGATGGGGACTCTTGATGAAGTAGACTTTTGTTCCCCTATATATCCTGTGAGGCATGTATGCTTTCTATGAAAGGAGAGAGAGAGAGCATCTGGAGGCTTTTGCTCTGGTAAGGGGCAAAAATGGAGACGTGAGGTTTTTGCCTTTTAACTGTTTTTTTTTTTTCTTTCTTTCCCTGAGGGCAGGCTGTGGAACCTGTTTAACCAGTTAACCTTATGCTTACAAAGACAGTTAAGCCTAAATTGGAGACTAGCACTTTCTGGTGCCTGTAGGGATTTTTCCCAAACTCCCAAAGAAAGAAGCTCACTGCTATTTACAGCAAAGGCTGGGAGGAGGACACTCATCCTGAACTGCCTAGGAAAGGGGAAGGAGAGGCTGAGAGTTGGGGAAAAAGAGTTTCCAGGTTCAATGCATGTGGGATTATTGATCATCCCTGCTGTCCAGGTTGGTCTGTCCAAAGACAGTACTGGAGCACTGGAAGCAAGAGGTGACCTCCATTCTCTGGCCATAGAAACCATGAAAGAAGCATAAGAGATCTGATTGTCTGTTTGCTGTGGACATGGCTGGAGAGGTCTGAGACTTAGCCGTGTTTGGGGCCTCAGGGCGGGTCAGGAAGTTGCATCTCCAACCCTTGGGTGACACCGGGGAGTGCCCCAGCCAGAATACCTTTTGTGGCTTGAAGACAAACTTTACTTTCCACTGTCTGTTTTTGGACCTCCCCTTAAGCTGGTCAGATTTTGAAAGAGGGAGTTAGCATTTAAGGAGAGGAAAAAAGAAAAACCCTTGGTGCACTGAAGTCAAGTTCTGCCCACGTACCATTGGCAGTGTGGTATAAATCCCCGCCTGGCCTCTGAGTTTCCTCAGATTGCCTGCAGTACAGCTGTAGTAGGCTCGGAGCTTTTTCTCAGTTTCCCAAGGAAGAAACCCTCCTTAACAAGACAGAGAGGGAGAAAAGTTTGACCTGAGAGTTCCACCATAGCTAGGCCATGGTGGGGGAGTCTTTCCTGAAAAACAGACTCCACCGGAGTGCCGGGCACTCACGGTCACATTCCTAGGCAGTCTTTCCCAGTTTGGCACAACTTATACTGACCTCAGGTGACAGCTGGTCCCTTCATGCATCTCCAAATATGATGCATGGATGACACACACAGGAATTTCAGGTGCTCAGGGTTCTTGAGCCTGCTCTGAGAATGAAGGCACAGGCAGACTCTAACAGCAGAGATCAGAAAGATTTTATTTGTAGAGAACTTAGTTGGAGAAAAGAGAAGAGAAAGACTGCATATTGGGGAATGCAGGGGGACCTGGAAACCGGTGATCCCGTGGGTCAAGGTGGGGAATGGGTTTTATAGCCTATTTTTGCATTGCCTGAGGGCAGAGATGCCTTTCAGATGCAAACAGGCATTTCCTAGGGAGAAGTGTCTCCTTAGCCTCCTGCGGTCTGTCCTTTAAAATGTAAGTTGTGTATGCCAAAAAGGAAAATTTAAAAATAGTATATTTTTATATATAATTTTATAAATAAAATATTTATATATATATAATTTTTAATACATAAAAATAGTATAAAAACAAGAAAAACAATGAAAAACTCATTAGAAATCATTAGATAGTATGTTTTGCAGTTAGTTAAAAGCTGAGTAGGGTGGCCATCTATAATTCAAAGTATCGAAAGCAAAACCTTTCTCTAAATCCAAATACTACAGATAAATTATTAGAGAAAACAAACAATTGAAAATAACCACATATACTATAAAATACTTAAAACTTCACAGTGAAGGTTCAGGACTCATATGAAAGAAATCATGGAATTCTATTGAGTTGACAGTATAGGACAATATAATAGAAAAATAGAGATATGTCTAACTTCTACAAGGAACACAATGTTATAAAAATGAAGAAAAATACTATAAAAATGTCAAGTACTTTAGAAGCAGTTCATATATTCAGTGCAATAGTTATTAAAAAGCAAATAGCATTTGCTGAAGGTATATGAAGAAGGTTGCAAAGTTCATGTAATAGAATAAAACTATAAGAACCTGAAATTATGAAAAAGAAAAAAATGATCACATCATTTTAAAGGATATATTGAAAAATCTAGCAAATAGACATATCATGAAATTTCAGTAATAAAATTAACATAATATTAGCATTGAGATTAAAGAATATGTATTAGCATATGATAATCAATTAGAGAAAAGATAGCATTAAAAATACAGTCAAGGAATTTTGCTTCTGGGCAACATTGTATTTTTTGTTACTTTTTATAACATTGTGCTTCTTGTGGAATTTACACATATGTCTATTATATTGTCCTTTGCTGACACCTAAATCAAATTACACTTTCCTGTATATGGATTCTCAGCCTTCATTGTGAAATTTTAATAGAGTAATTAAGACTAGAAATAAATTACTGGCTGAAATCATCAAAAACCAGACAATTTAAAACAATGGTTTGCAGACATTGAACATTGAGCAACGTAGGAGAGTGGTCAGTGAGAGAATATTAGCAATTAAAATAAGTCCTAAAGTTGTCCCAACTCACCACCTAGAGAGAGAACCTAGAACACAATGTAACAAGGGGTCCAAGATGGGAGTCAGCCATCTCCTGAGTTGGAGAGAGTTGGGAATTCAGGGAGGTCACAGAAGCAAGAATACACAGGACAGATGTTTAGAAAAGAGATTGCTGCTCAGGCAGAGGATTCCAGAATTCTGCAAGGGGATTGCCCTCAAGCCTTGAGCTGAGTACTGATCAGTGTATGCCAGCAGGGAACTACTCATGGCTGGGGCTAAAAATGCTGGGGAAAGAATCCTCATAACTCATAAAAGGAATTTGTGTGGGCATCAGCCAGCATGGAAAACCTTGTAATTCTTGGAACATTATGTGGTTTACTCAAGGGGACATTGCTTCAGTATTTGGATAAAGTTAGTTGCTAGTTAAAAATTAATCTGATCTTGTATATCACAAATTAAAGCAAAGCTCAAATAGATCAAACTCTTTCTAAGTAATTTAATATCAGCACAAAATTCAGGAATATTTATAGAACTACAAAAATTAGCACTCAGGAATACAAAATGAAAATGATTGGCATTTAATAATAAATTACTAAGAATACAAAGAAACAGGAAAATACAACCCATGGTAAAGGGAAAACTTAGTTAATAATAATTGAAAATTGATACAGAATAATATAATTTGAAGAAAACATTATAAATCAATTATTATATTCCATAAATTCATGAACACAAAAAATAAATTAGCATAAAAGTCAAGATAGAAAGTCAATGTAAATAAAAAGATATACTCTACATCTTAACAAAAATAAACAGCACTGGAATAATAAATATGTAGGTAAATGTAAATTACTCTTTTCCTTCTTCTTCTTCTTCTTCTTCTTCTTCTTCTTCTTCTTCTTCTTCTTCTTCTTCTTCTTCTTCTTCTTCTTCTTCTTTCTCCTTCTCCTGCTCTTTCTCCTTCTTCTCCTGCCCTTCTCCTCCTCCCTTTCCTTCTTTTCCTGGTCCTGGTGTGGGGGATTCAATCCAAGGCCAGGAGCAAGCTAAGCATTGCTTTAACACTGAGCTGCACACCCAGCTCTGCTTCTTTTCAAATCTCTTTATGCTTGGCCATTTAAATGAAAAGGAATGATAAATTTGAATTTTAAGTATATTTAGAAGTAAAATATATAACAACAAGGCAGAGGCCAAGAAGGGAACAATAGGAGATTATTCTCAGTCTTCTAAAATGCTTCCCACAGAAGTTAATAGTTTCTTTCTCTTCTACTTTGTTACATTTGTCACCTAAGCTTCAAATCATGGCTACATGTTTTCCTGATTTCTAAAGTCCCTTCCCAAATTCTATCTGAAGTTTCTCCAATGGCTCAGACATTAATTTTCTAGCACAGATGAAGAGAACCTATATTGCTGCTGTTGGTTGATCTCACTGTCCCATTTCCTCATTCTGATTATGTATGCTAACATGCTCTTCCTTCACCTATGGAAATTCTTTCATGTAAATCAACCCTGACAAATGAATCCAATCACCAGTTCATTAGATATATAAAAATGATCCCAGCTTCCAATGAGATGGTCCCCAGGTATAAAAAAAAAATGAGAGAGGAACTGAATCAAATAGAAAAATGATTATTAAGTAGGAGAAGCCTCAATACAGTATCAAGTAATCTAGCCTCTGTGTTTAGTTTCATTTATATTGAAGAGCCAAGAAACTCACCAACAGGGAAAATAAATATTGTGTTGACACACCCTTTTGTCTTCTTGTTATATTTACCAAAACCTGAGAGAAAGGAACTTTTATTTTTCCAATTGGAACTAAGTACATCTCTTTCAATTGCCTTGAAATGCAATTGTATACAATGAAGGAATTGAAATGGCTAATATAAGTTGTAAATTTGATAAGCACTGTGCAGATCAGCTTTTCTTCTAGAAATTTCTCGGCCTGTCCTCTGGTTTCACGTTTCACACAGACTGTTGACACCTTCTGAGCACATACAATGGACCTGTTAACAATCTAAGATCTGTCTCTAGTTCATAGTAATTCCTCAACACTAACTATGAAGAGTTTTCCTTTCACACAAGGATAAATGAAAAGGGAAACAGTGTCTTCAGGCTACAATGGAGACTCTCTGATGAGAGAAATGGTAGAATGAATATAACGTAGTGAATCATTTGTGGAAGAGACAAATAACACATAAAAGAAGAAAATTAATGAAAAAATTGCATCAACAGAGGATAATCATACAAAGAAATCCTACAAATGACTCTCCTCAAAGAAAAAATATGGAAAAAATGGAATGATAATCACAAGTTCATTAATTTTTTTTATATACTAAGAGCATTTACTCAAGGATTCATTACAATCTGGAAAAAGTACTGAAAGGAAACCCATACTTAGAGATTGCTTGAAAAAAAGTTGTCTGGCTTCCAAAAATTTAGTAAATAAACCTTGTAAATGTCAGTCAGAAATAAGTAACATAAAGGGATGCACACCAGAGATGTAAAGAACTTAAAAATGATGAATAAGAGAAAAATTTAATATCAAACTTTCCTAGAAAGATGAAAATAGCTATAACAAATGATTGAAATGCTTTTTGTTGCAAAATAGTTGAAAACAAGTAAATTGTTAGATAATAAGGATATAATAGAAAATTATTTTCCTAGCGGAATGTCATTTTTTTTATTGTTGTGCTGGATGGGGGTACATTGTAGCATTTACAAAAGTTTTTACAATACATCAAATATACCATACTTGAATTCACCCCCTCCACTGCTCTTTGTCCCTCCTCCTCCCATTCCTGGAATAGTTTCAGCAAGTATCATTTTTGGATTTACATACATGTGTATACAGTTTTTTAAACAGAAGAAAGAAGATCTTTTTTATTTTAGCAAACTCATATAGCAAGAAAAGAGGTGTACTATAGAAAAGAGGTGTTGTAAGTCTCCGGCTACAACAAGCAAATTCACTGACTTAATACAGTAAATCTCTTTAATATTTTGCTTTAAAGTTAATGCTAGAGGTTCTTTACTCCTTTCTGGGAACTAGAATACTATTGTTTAGTAGTTTATATCTCTTCTAGAACCTTGTCATCCACCACTGAAACTTCTTATTTTTTTACAATTTTTATCAGCATACATTAGTTGTGCTGGTGGATTTCATTGTGACATTTACATATATGCTTACAATGCATTTTAATTAGAGCACCATTTCCATCATTCTCTCTCATTTCCCCTCCTCCCTTCTTAGAATAAGTTCAACAAGATTTCATTGTTCTATTTTCATACACATATAAAGTACATCAACCATATTCAACCTCTTTCACCCTCTCCTTTTACCCTCCCACTGGCACCCACATCCATACAGAACTTGTTTTACTTTTGTTCCTTGATATTTAAAAAGGGATTTTCACTTTGGTATTTCAGATATGTATATATCGTACTTTAATCAGATTAACTCCCTCTATAATTAACTTTCTTTTTTGCCCTGCTCTCCTATTATTCAATAGTTTTCAGTGCATTTTGTTATATTATCTTTATACACAGATGCAGTGTATTTCAATATTATTCACTCCCTATCGTTTTCTTCTCCTCTCTGTCTCCTCACAGAACCCTCAGGCAGACCCTCTATTGCATTAATATTTTGTGTATGTGTATGGGAATATATATATAATTATGTGTGTAATTATGTATACATTTGTCTTTTAAGTCTAAAATAGGAAGGAAAACATGTGACTTTTGTCCTTTTTAAGTCTGACTTATTTCACTTAATATGATGATTTCCAGTTGATTTCCAGTTCCATCCATTTACCTACAAACAACATAATTTCATTCTTCTTTGTGGCTGAATAATACTCCATTGTGTATGTAAATATTATATTTTCCTAATTCATTCAGTAGTTGCAGGGCATCAAGACTGTTTCCAAAGCTTGGATGTTGTGAACAATGTAGTAATAAACATGAGTGTCCAAGTGACTCTATTGTATCCTGACTTATATTCATTTGGGTATATGCCCAGGAATGATATTGCTGGACTGTATGGTAGGTTTATTTTCAGTTTTTCAAGGAACCTCCATACTGATTTTCTTAGAGGATACACTAATTTATGTTGTTACCAACAATAGATAAGGGTTCCTTTTCTCCTGAATCCTTGTCAGCATTTGTTGTTGTTAAATATTATTAATAGCAGACATTCTGACTAGAGTGAGGTGAAATTTCAATGTTGTTTTAATTTGCATTTTCTTTATATCAAGGATGTTGGGAATTTCTTCATGTATTTATTGGTCATTGGTACTTCTTTGAGAATTATCTGTTCAATTCATTTGGTGATTTTTTTCAGTGAATTATTGATTCTTTGTGAGGTTAGATTTTTGAGCTCCCTGTGTATTCTGATTATGAATCCCTCATCAGATGTGTAGTCGGCAAAGATTTTCTCCCATTCTGTGAGTTGTCTCTTCAGTCTGGTGACTGTTTGCTGTGCAGAAACTTTTTAGCTTCATGCAGCCCCATTTGTCATTTTTTCTCTTAATTGCTGAGCTATTGGAGTTCCATTCATAAAGTTATTGCCTATGCCTCTGTGGTCTTGTGTATTCCCTGTTTTTTTTCTAGGACTAATTTCACTGTTTCAGATCTTACAGTAAGATCTTTAATCCATTTTGAATTGATACTAGTATAAGGTGAGAGACTTGGAACTTCTGTAGGTATATATTCAGTTTTCACACCACCATTTATTAAAGAGGCTATGTTTACTCCAATGCATATTTTGGGCTCCTTTGTCAAAAATCAAATGACTATAGCTGTGTGCATTTATGTCATGGTCTTTTATTCTGTTTCATTTGTGTTCATGTTTGTTTTTATGTCAGTACTATGCTGTTTTATTACTATGGCTTCACAGTATAGCTTGAAGTCAGGTATTGGGATGCCTTTTGCATTGCTCTTTTTGCTCAGGATTGTTTTGGCTATTCAAGATCTTTTGTACTTCCTTATTAATTTTAGTGTTGCTTTTTCTACCTCTAGGATTCCATCATTGAAATTTTGATGGGGATTGCATTCAACATACAAGTTGTTTTTGGTAATATAGCCATTTAAACAATATTGATTCTGCCAGTACATGAATACTGTATAGTCTATGTTCCAATATCTTCTTTGACTTCTTTCTTCTGCAGTTTATGATTTTCATTGTAAAGGTCTTTCACAAATTCTTGGATCTTGGTTTTTGATCCAATCAGACAGTCTGTGTCTTTTTATTGGAGAGTTAAGTCCATTTACATTTAGGGTTATGAATGAGAAATATTTACTGAATCCTGTTTCTATTGCTTTTCATCTCCATGTCGAGTTTCATTTGACTGTACTTTCCTTTATGCATTGTTCATCCTCAGGTTTTTCTGGTTTACTGACTTGATAATACTTGATAATTTCTTAGCTCTTCTGGGTTCATCGATTCTCCTTTTGAGTTTTATTCTTCCCTGATCTCATGTGTTTGTGATTGTTTTTATTCCTCTTTTGTATGAAATGCTACCTTGAGCATCATCTGCAATGCACGATTGGTAGACATGTACTTCTTCAGTTTATTCTGATCCTGACAGGTTTATTTTTCCATGGAGATTTCAGGATGGCTTTGCTGGACATAGTATCCTTGTTTGGTAGTTGTTCTGTCTCAGAGCATGAATTACATTTCTCGATGCTTTCTAAGATTTTAGGGTTTGAGTTGAGAGGTCTGGGGTGATTATTATGTATTTATTTTTGTATGTAAGCTGATTTTTTTCTTTCTTGCAGCTTTCAGTATGCTTTCTTTGCTCTCTAGCTTTTTAAAGTGTGATATCATGTGGAGCTGTTCTATTCTGCTCATGTGTATTTGGAGTTCAGAATGCCTCTACGTGGGTGTCCTTATCATTACATAGACTGGGGAAGTTTTCTAGTATGATTTCATTGAGAGTGTTTCCTATGACTTTAGTTTCTACCTTAGCTCCTTTTTCTACTCTGATTTCTTACATTTGGTCTTTTGATCCTGTAGCAGAATGCTTGTGTGTTGTAATCATAGGTATTCATTTTTGTTTTGAATGTCTGTATGTAATATCCTCTTGATCTTGTTCTCCATTTCTGACAGTCTTTCTTTTGCTTGATTTTGTCTGCTGATACTATGAACTGTGGATTATTTGATAATGAGGTTTTTATTTCTAATATTTCTACTTGATTCTTTTTCTTAATTTCCATTTCCTTACTGAATTTCTCTTCCATGTCTCTTGTCTAGGTTTTGAATTGCTTTGCTAACTACGTTTGTTTGTTTATTTGAATACTTTTGGAGGTCACTAATCATTCTCTTTTTTTTTTTTTCATTTTTCTTTTATTATTCATATGTGCATACAAGGCTTGGTTCATTTCTCCCCCCTGCCCCCACCCCCTCCCGTACCACCCACTCCGCCCCCTCCCTCTACCCCCCCTCAATACCCAGCAGAAACTATTTTGCCCTTATTTCTAATTATGTTGTAGAGAGAGTATAAGCAATAATAGGACGGAACAAGGGTTTTTGCTGGTTGAGATAAGGATAGCTATACAGGGCATTGACTCACATTGATTTCCTGTGCGTGGGTGTTACCTTCTAGGTTAATTCTTTTTGATCTAACCTTTTTTCCTATTGGCCTCAATTGCTTTAAGGTATCTGCTTTAGTTTCTCTGCGTTAAGGGCAACAAATGCTAGCTAGTTTTTTAGGTGTCTTACCTATCCTCACCCCTCCCTTGTGTGCTCTCACTTTTATCATGTGCTCATAGTCCAATCCCCTTGTTGTGTTTGCCCTTGATCTAATGTCCACATATGAGGGAGAACATACGATTTTCGGTTTTTTGAGCCAGGCTAACCTCACTCAGACTGATGTTCTCCAATTCCATTCATTTACCAGCGAATGATAACATTTCGTTCTTCTTCATGGCTGCATAAAATTCCATTGTGTATAGATACCACATTTTCTTAATCCATTCGTCAGTGGTGGGGCATCTTGGCTGTTTCCATAACTTGGCTATTGTGAATAGTGCTGCAATAAACATGGATGTGCAGGTGCTTCTGGAGTAACAGTCTTTTGGATATATCCCCAAGAGTGGTATTGCTGGATCAAATTGTAGATCGATGTCCAGCTTTTTAGGTAGCCTCCAAATATTTTCCAGAGTGGTTGTACTAGTCTACATTCCCACCAACAGTGTAAGAGGGTTCCTTTTTCCCCGCATCCTCGCCAACACCTGTTGTTGGTGGTGTTACTGATGATGGCTATTCTAACAGGGGTGAGGTGGAATCTTAGCGTGGTTTTAATTTGCATTTCCTTTATTGCTAGAGATGGTGAGCATTTTTTCATGTGTTTTCTGGACATTTGCATTTCTTCTTTTGAGAAAGTTCTGTTTAGTTCACGTGCCCATTTCTTTATTGGTTCATTAGTTTTGGGAGAATTTAGTTTTTTAAGTTCCCTGTATATTCTGGTTATCAGTCCTTTGTCTGATGTATAGTTGGCAAATATTTTCTCCCACTCTGTGGGTGTTCTCTTCAGTTTAGAGACCATTTCTTTTGATGAACAGAAGCTTTTTAGTTTTATGAAGTCCCATTTATCTATGCTATCTCTTAGTTGCTGTGCTGCTGGGGTTTCATTGAGAAAGTTCTTACCTATACCTACTAACTCCAGAGTATTTCCTACTCTTTCTTGTATCAACTTAAGAGTTTGGGGTCTGATATTAAGATCCTTGATCCATTTTGAGTTAATCTTGGTATAGGGTGATATACATGGATCTAGTTTCAGTTTTTTGCAGACTGCTAACCAGTTTTCCAGCAGTTTTTGTTGAAGAGGCTGCTATTTCTCCATTGTATATTTTTAGCTCCTTTGTCAAAGACAAGTTGGTTATAGTTGTGTGGCTTCATATCTGGATCCTCTGTTCTGTTCCACTGGTCTTCATGTCTGTTTTTGTGCCAGTACCATGCTGTTTTTATTGTTATTGCTTTGTAATATAGTTTGAAGTCAGGTATTGTGATACCTCCAGCATTGTTCTTTTGACTGAGTATTGCCTTGGCTATTTGTGGCCTCTTGTGTTTCCATATAAATTTAACAGTAGATTTTTCAATCTCTTTAATGAATGTCATTGGAATTTTGATGGGAATTGCATTAAACATGTAGATTACTTTTGGGCGTATCGACATTTTTACTATGCTGATTCTACCAATCCATGAGCATGGGAGATCTCTCCACTTTCTATAGTCTTCCTCAATCTCTTTCTTCAGAAGTGTATAGTTTTCCTTGTAGAGGTCTTTCACATCTTTTGTTAGGTTTACACCTAGGTATTTGATTTTTGTTGAGGCTACTATAAATGGAATTGTTTTCATACATTCTTTTTCCGTTTGCTCATTGTTAGTGTATAGAAATGCTAATGATTTTTCTATGTTGATTTTATATCCTACTACCTTGCTATAGCTATTGATGATGTCTAGAAGCTTCTGAGTAGAGTTTTTGGGGTCTTTAAGGTATAGGATCATGTCGTCTGCAAATAGGGATATTTTGACAGTTTCTTTACCTATTTGTATTCCTTTTATTCCTTCTTCTTGCCTAATTGCTCTGGCTAGGAATTCCAGTACTATGTTGAATAGGAGTGGAGATAGTGGGCATCCTTGTCTGGTTCCTGATTTTAGAGGGAATGGTTTTAATTTTTCTCTGTTAAGTATAATGCTGGCTTTAGGTTTGTCATATATAGCTTTTATAATGTTGAAGAACTTTCCTTCTATTCCTAGTTTTCTTAGAGCTTTTATCATGAAATGATGTTGGATCTTATCAAAGGCTTTTTCTGCATCTATTGAGATGATCAAGTGGTTTTTGTCTTTGCTTCTGTTAATGTGGTTTATTACGTTTATTGATTTTCATATGTTGAACCACCCCTACATCCCTGGGTTGAAGCCTACTTGGTCGTGGTGAATAATCTTTTTGATGTGTTGCTGAATTCGGTTTGCCATTATTTTGTTGAGGATTTTTGCATCAGTGTTCATTAAGGAGATTGGCCTATAGTTCTCCTTTTTGGAAGTGTCTTTGCCTGGTTTTAGGATAAGTGTAATACTGGCTTCATAAAATGTGTTTGGCAGTTTTCCTTCCCTTTCTATTTCATGGAACAGTTTAAGGAGGGTTGGTATCAGTTCTTTTCTAAAGGTCTGATAGAATTCAGCAGAGAATCCATCAGGTCCTGGACTTTTCCTTTTGGGGAGACTCTTGATTGCTGCTTCAATTTCATTTTGTGTTATAGTTCTATTCAGGTGATTAATTTCCTCTTGGTTCAGTTTTGGATGATCATAAGTATCTAGAAATCTGTCCATTTCTTTTAGATTTTCAAATTTATTTGAATATAGGTTCTCAAGGTAGTCTCTGATGATTTCCTGGACTTCCATGGTGTTTGTTGTTATCTCCCTTTTTGCATTCCTAATTCTACTAATTTGGTTTTTTTCTCTCCTCATTTTAGTCAGGTTTGCCAGGGGTCTATCGATCTTGTTTATTTTTTCAAAGAACCAACTTTTTGTTTCATTAATTCTTTGTATGGTTTTTTTGGTTTCTATTTCGTTGATTTCAGCTCTTATTTTTATTATTTCTCTCCTTCTATTTGTTTTGGGATTTGCTTGTTCTTGTTTTTCTAGGAGTTTGAGATGTATCATTAGGTCATTGATTTGGGATCTTTCAATCTTTTTAATATATGCACTCATGGCTATAAACTTTCCTCTCAAGACTGCCTTTGCTGTGTCCCATAGGTTCTGGTAGGTTGTGTTTTCATTTTCATTGACTTCCAGGAACTTTTTAATTTCCTCTTTTATTGCATCGATGATCCACTCTTCATTAAGTAATGAGTTATTTAGTTTCCAGCTGTTTGCATGTTTTTTGTCTTTACTTTTGTTGTTGAGTTCTACTTTTACTGCATTGTGGTCAGATAGTATGCACGGTATTATTTCTATTTTCTTATATTTGCTGAGGCTTGCTTTGTGCCCTAGGATATGATCTATTTTGGAGAAGGTTCCATGGGCTGCTGAGAAGAATGTGTATTGTGTAGAGGTTGGATGAAATGTTCTGTAGACATCTACTAGGTCCAATTGATGTATTGCATATTTTAGATCTTGGATTTCTTTATTGAGTTTTTGTTTGGATGACCTATCTATTGATGATAATGGGGTGTTAAAGTCTCCCACAACCACTGTGTTGGCGTTTATATATGCTTTTAGGTCTTTCAGGGTATGTTTGATGAAATTGGGTGCATTGACATTGGGTGCATACAGATTGATGATTATTATTTCCTTTTGGTGTATTTCCCCTTTTATTAGTATGGAATGTCCTTCTTTATCTCATTTGATCAATGTAGGTTTGAAGTCTACTTTGTCAGAGATAAGTATTGCTACTCCTGCTTGTTTTTGGGGGCCATTGGTTTGGTAAATCTTCTTCCAGCCTTTCATCCTAAGCATATGCTTATTTCTGTCAGTGAGATGAGTCTCCTTAAGCAACAAATTGTTGGATCTTCTTTTTTAATCCATTTTGTCAAACGGTGTCTTTTGATGAGTGAATTAAGTCCATTAACATTAAGCGTTAGTACTGATAGGTATGTAGTGATTCCTGCCATGTAGTTATCTTAGTTGTTTGAAGGTTTGATTGTGTGTACCTAACTTGATGTTACTCTCTACTGTCTTGCTTTTTCTTATCCTGTGGTTTGGTGCTGCCTGCCTTTTCATGGTTAAGTTGGGTGTCACTTTCTGTGTGCAGGATCCCTTGCAGAATCTTTTGTAATGGTGGCTTTGTGGTCACATATTGTTTTAGTTTCTGCTTATCATGGAAGACTTTTATTGCTCCATCTATCTTGAATGATAGCTTTGCTGGGTAGAGTATCCTGGGGTTGAAGTTATTTTCATTCAGTGCCCGGAAGATCTCACCCCACGCTCTTCTTGCTTATAATGTTTCTGTTGAGAAGTCTGCTGTGATTTTGATGGGTTTACCTTTGTATGTTACTTGTTTTTTCTTTCTTACAGCCTTCAATATTCATTCCTTAGTTTCTGAACTTGTTGTTTTAATGATGATATGTCATGGAGTAGTTCTATTTTGATCTGGTCTGTTTGGTGTCCTGGAGGCCTCTTGCATTTGTATGGGAATATCTTTCTCTAGATTTGGGAAATTTTCCGTTATTATTTTGTTGAATAGATTACGCATTCCCTTCGCTTGCACCTCTTCTCCTTCTTCGATGCTCATGATTCTCAAGTTTGGTCTTTTGATGTGGAGTCAGTGAGTTCTTGTATTTTCTTTTTACAGGTCTTGAGTTGTTTAATTAATAGTTCTTCTGTTTTTCCTTTAATTACCATTTCATCTTCAAGTTCTGAGATTCTGTCTTCTGTTTGTTCTATTCTGCTGGATTGGCCTTCCGTTTTGTTTTGCAGTTCTGTTTCGTTCTTTTTTCTGAGGTTTTCCATATCCTGGCAGTTTTCTTCTTTATTGTTGTCTATTTTTGTCCTGAGTTCATTTATCCATTTATTCATTGTGTTCTCTCTTTCACTTTGGTGTTATACAGTGCTTCTATGGTTTCCTTTATTTCTTCTTTTGCTTTTTCAAATTCTCTATTTTTATTGTCTTGGAATTTCTTGAGTGTCTCCTGTACATTTTGGTTGACCCTATCCAGTATCATCCCTATAAAATTCTCATTGAGTACTTGTAGTATGTCTTCTTTTAAATTATTCTTGTGGGCTTCATTAGGTCCTTTGGCATAGTTTATCTTACTAATCATTCTCAATGGTAGGTTTTTAATCTTTATCAATCCTTTAAAACATTTCATTATCTGTGCATTCAGTTATGTTGTTGTGGGGTTTTAGTGGGAAAGCACTGCCTTGGTTTTTCATGTTAAATTCTAAGTTGTAATTTGTGCATCTTTTGAGCTAAGTTTCTCGTTTACTTCTTCACATATATGGAAAACCTAGTGCAGTAACAAGGTCAAAAATTCAGCCAGAAACCAAATATTTGAATGAGTAAGAAATATTGGAAACTTTAGCTGTCCCCCACTAAGGATGTAACAAAACTCTGGTTCCTAGAGGGCTTGATCACTTTCAGTACAAGCTGGCAATGTTCCTTCTGAAATAATATTCTAAAAAACCTTGTGGGTCTCCTGTATGTGTCAGAGAAATTTATACCATAAGATAAAAGGGTCCTTCACATATCTTTCCTGGATAATCCCATCTCTATTCTTAGCTTCTGCTAAAATAATTGATTGCATCCATGAGTCAGGCACATAATCTCTTCAGCAAAATTTGTCTAGTCAGCCACACCCTTGATTTCTGTTTATCATATGATTTCCTAATACTGAGCTTCCTAACTTTAGCATCTTTTGCCCTCTGCATAGGTGTATAATCTGTAAAATATCCAAATGTTGGTTTCTTTTGCTTTAACTGTTTCATCCTCAATTTATTATTTTCCTCTATCATTTTGATATGAGCAGCAAAAAAGAAACCAGGTTATGTCTTCAGATCTTTGTATGGAATTTCCTTAGATAAATATCCAAGTTCATCACTCACAAGTTTTAATTTCCATTAAACATTAAACACCAAGTTTTCTAACACTTTCTTCCAGTTTCCAATAGCATGTTGCTAATTTCTTTATGAACTCTCACCAGAAATGCCTTTTTGTCCCCTTTTTGGTGCTGGGATGAAACAGAGGGCTGCAGGTATGATAGGGAAGTGGACTACAACTGTGCTTCTTCCCCACACCCAGAAATGCCTTTAATATCCATACTTCTATCTCATTCTGTTCATGAAAATACATATGTACTGTAAGATGATAGATGCTTTCTCTGCCATCTTCCTCACTTCTTTTGAGTCACACCAGAGTGATGTTTAACAGCCTTATTTCCACCAACAATCTCTCCAGGACAATCTAAGCTTTTTCTATCATGCTTCTCAAAATTCTTCTGACAGCTGCCCATTATTATTTAGATATTTGTCATGTAAGTACCCCAGCTCTTATTGTCAAAATTATTATGTGTCAGTCATTCATTTGTTCTTATTATCAAATAATATTTTATTATATGAATATGCTACATGTTATCCATTTAGCAGATAATGGGCATGTCTGGTGTTTCTACCTTTTGTTTATAATGATAAATGTTGCTCTGAACATTCCTGTCCAAGACTTTTATTTCTTTTGAGGATATAACTAAGAGTGGAGATACTAGTCATATAGTTACTGTGTTTAACATTTTAAGGAACTGCAATCTATTTTCCAAAGTGGATGTGCAATTTTTCCCTTCCCACCAAGTCTCAATTTTTTTTCTACATACTCTTAAACATTCATTATTGGTTGTCTTTTTTTTTTTAGTGTAGTCATTCTAGAACAGTTTAACTTGCATGTTAATGTGGTTTGATTTACATTCCCTTGATAACTAATACTGTTGATTATGTATCTTTTACATTTTGGGAATTTGTATCTTCTGTGGAGAAATTTCTATTCACACCCTTTGCCCATTTCAGTGGACTTTAAAAATAGTTTTATTGTTGAATTGTCAGACTTCTTGCTGGGCATCGGAATACATGCCTGTAATCTCAGCTACTCAAGAAGCAGAAGCAGGGGAATCCTAAATTCAAGTCCAGTTAGTACAAAGCTATTGAGGCCCCCATTGCAAAATAAAATGAAAACAAAAGTTCTGGGTATATGGCTCAAGTCATACAGTGCTTCCCTGTCATGTGTGAGGCCCTAGGTTCAATCTTCAGTACCACAAAATAAATTCTTTATGTATTCTAAATAAAAGTTTTTTATTAATTATATAATTTGGAAATACTGTCTCATAATGTAAAATAGAAATGGAAAGTTAATATAGGGCTGAAAGTATGCTTCAAGTGCTAAAGTCTCTGAGTTCAAAACTCAGTACCAAAAGAAGAAAAAAGAAAGAAAGATAATATTAACTCCTTATTTCTTTTGGTTCAAATATAGAGCCTAAAATCAGTGTGCTCAAGTAGAAATAGCTAACTGCAATATTTAATTTTGTGTATCAATTTGGCAGGATTGAAGAAGACCTAGTTAGCTGGTAAACATTACTTCTAGATGTGTCTATGTGGATATTGCTAGAAGATATTAGCAACTGAATGAGTCAACTGAGTAACAAAGATCTGCCCTCACAAATCTAGGCAGGCACCGTCCAATCTGGTGAAGGACTAAATTTTAAAAGAAGATGGGAAAGGGTAAATTGTCTTTTCCTGAGCTAAAGCATCCATCTTCTCCTTTCCTGAGACATCAGATCTCCTGGTTCAGGGACCTTAAACCTCCAGGATTTATATCAGCACCTCATCTCAACCCCTAGTTCTCAGGCCTCCAGTCTTGGTCCAAGAATTGTAACATCAGATCCTTTTCTGTCAGGCTTTTAAGCTCACACTAAAATATTGCATCAGGAACCTGTTTCTCCAACTTGCAGATGGGCATAGTGTGGGACTTCTCAGTCTCCATAATGATGTGACCCAATTCCTAAAGAAAAGACCTTTTACATACACACACACACACACACACACACATACACACACACATACACAATCGGCCCCTTATCAGTGGTTTCTGCATCTATGAATTCAATCCATTACAGATCAAAAATATTTTGGATAATAAGAAAGACATAGCATTTTTGCTAGTTTGGAATAAAGATAGCGGTACAGAGATTCCTAGTGTTGCTTCCATGCACTTGTGTATTGCAATCCACATTGGTTCATTTCTACCAGACCTCTTTGCTTCTTCTTGGTCCTTTTCCCACAGTGGCCTCTGCTAATTTAAGATTACTGTATTCGCTCCTCTACAGTGAGCACATCAACCACATTCAAGTTTAGGTTTCCTTCCCATTCCTTATTCCTCCTGTACATGTTCCCCCTTTAGTGTGCAATCAATTACCAAGAATATTACTGCATTTGTTTTAAGTCTATAATCCACAAATAAGGGAGAACATGTGATTTTTGGCCTTCTGGAAGGGGATGAGGGGAGGGGGGAGGTGGCTCAAACAATGTATATGCATGTAAGTAAATATAAAAACGATATAATAAAAGGAGAAATTTAAAAAATTGGGAAATTCTTGCTTCTATATTGAATATGTACAGATATTTTTTCTTGTCATTGTTTCCTAAACAGTGTATATAGTACATATTTACATGGATTTACATTGTGTTAGATGTTGTAAGCAATCCGAAGATAACCCAAAACATAGGAGAATGTGTGGTAAGTTATTTTTAAATAACGCACCATTTTTCATAAGGGACTTAAACATCTTTGAATTCTGTGCAGCAGAACTTGGAACTAATCCCCCATGGAGATTTGTTTACTCTGCAAAATATTCATTAGTCTCACCACCTAGCACTCACCCCTTGGTTTCCAAAAATCTTCTTCAAAGAATCCTTGAAAACAAGAGGAACTCTAATTGTTGTCAAGAACTGAAAAAGGTTGCCACAAAACAAAGAAGCCATTAGAATTAATAATGTGGTCATGAAGGACAAGTTCAAAAAGGATTTCCATGGCCAAATTTGTGTGTTGCAAATATTGAATAAATAGGATCCATAAGCCTATAGTAATTAATATATTAGTCAACTTCCTATTACTATTGCAAAATACCTGAGACAATTAACTTACAAAGAGAAAAGTATTATTTTGACTCATAATTTTGGAAGTTATAGTTCAAGGTGTGGTGAACTTGTTGGTTTGGTCTTCTGACAAGACAGGGGTGCTATATGGCAATGTCCAAGAGTGTGTAGTGGGGCAAAGTGCTCCCTCATGGCCAGAAAGGAAGAGGCCAGAGAAATGAGAGAAGGCAGGTTCTTACAATTCCCTTCCAGGGCACACTTCTAATGATTGAAAAGCCTCCCATTAGGCCCTACCTCCTAAGGGTTATACCACCTCCAATAGAGCTACCCTGGGGACAAAGCTTTTAACACATGGGCCCTCTGAAGACTTTCAACATCCTAATTATTGCAATAAAAGTAAGAGAGAGGGAGAAAACAACTCATTTATTACCAGTGGAAGTGACTATTAAACTAACTCATCCTTCTAAAAATAACTAATTAGAGGAGAAAAAAAGTAGTTACCCTATATTTTAAAGAGAAACAACATTTTAACTCCTACTGATTATGGGAAACTTTCTTTTACAGAAGAATCCCAAATAATAAATGTGGTTAAAGTGATACAAGTGTAAATTCACTATTTCCAAAACCTAATAATGTCACTGCCTCAGGCAAGGATCATCAAGCCATGCTAAAAACAACACTCAGGTGAAGCTGGGTGCTGGTGGCTCACAACTATAATCCTAGCTACTCAAGTGGCTGAGATTGGGAAGGGTCATGGTTTGAGACAAGTCCAGGAGGAGGGGAAAGTTGGCAAGACTCCATCTCAACCAACAGCTAGATGTGGAGGCATGCACCTGTCATCCCAGTGAGAGTGGGAAGACAAAACTAGGAGGATCTGGATCCTGATCTGTCTGGGCAAAAAGTGAGACCTTATTCCCAAATAACCACAGGAAAAAGGGTTAAAGGCACAGCTTAAGTGGTAGAGCACTTACCTCACAAACATGAAGCACTGAGTTCAAACCCAAGTGCCACCAAGAAAAAAAAAAAAAAGGAAAAAGAAAAAAAAAACACATTAGGTGAAAATATTTTGTGACAGGATAGTTACAAATTGTAAACGTGTCACGATCTGGTGATCATCATCCTGAGAAAATAATCAAAGTTAGCTTGACTAGAAGGGAACAACCTGATATGATGCAATATGATACACAGCATGGTCTACGAAGAAATTCTTTCCAAAAATGTTTAACTTAGATCTAAACTAGTCATTTAACCTAGCAGATTGTAGGAAATACGTCAGTTAAGACTCTTAAAGAAAACAATTGCCATGTTTCAATTACTACTCAAAAATGTGGAAAAGAGGCTACCGTATCCATGTGTAGCCTGTCATGCTTCTTTTCTATAATAAACTTTCACTTCACTTTTCTTCAGAAAAGTGTAATGGAGTGAGTACTTCTGCTTCTAGCCAAGATGAAATAGCAAATAATACATTTATTCTCCTGCCCAAAACAACAAAACATTAGACTCAATACATAAAGTAATAGTTTGTAAGACACTGGACAGCAGCTAACAAAAAGTTGCCCCTGAAGGACAGCGTGCCAGTTATTAATTTATTATTTCTTGGCTCCAAATTCAGTCTGCAATGCCTAATCTACAAAAATGTAAAGTGGTGTCTTAAAAATTTCTCCATTGTCAGTTGACACATTGTTAAGCTTTGCTAGTAGAGGAAATGGGAGAAACATTGCAGAAAGTAGGATTTTTGCTGGCTGGCTTACTTATGCATGGTGAGCAGGTCCCTGTGATGTGCTTGGCTTCCTCAGCACCAGTCTTCAGCTGCAAAACACAACCATGTCTACAATAAACCTGCAGCTAACACTAGTTAGTACTGGAGTATCTATTGTCTTTCTCCAGAGATCAGAAGCAAGACAAAGATGTACACTCTAATTTTTCTATTCAACATTGTCCTGGAAATTATAACCTATAACATAGATCAAGAAAAAGAAATCGTAGGGCTGGAGATGAGGCTCAAGGGGTAGAGTGCCTGGCCTAGCAAGTGGAAGGCCCTGTGTTCAAACCTCATTACCAACAAAAGAAAATAAAAGACATTTAAAATTTTCCAGATTGGAAAGGAAGAAACACAATAGGCTTATTTGTGGCAAAATGTAGAAAACCTAACAAATTCTACCAAGGAGCTACTAGAACTAATAAGTGAGGTTAGCAATGTTGCAGAATACAAGATAAACTTACAAAAGTCAACTGTAGCTAGCAATGAACAATTGAAAATTAAAATTTAAAACTAGTGCCATCAATAGTAGCATGAAAAAATTAAGTACTTTGGAGTAAATATAGCAAAAGGCTTATTTATTTGTAGGTTGAAAAATCACAAAATATTACAGAAAAAAATTGGACAAGACCCAAATAAATGGATAAGCAACAGGTTACTAGTGGATTCAAGGACTTAGTATTGTTATGACGTCAATTCTCCTCACACTGATCTTTAGATTAAATTAAATTCCAAATTTTATTGAAAATAGAAGATTTAAAAAATCAGGGTCTAATTCCTAAATTTGCCAGTATGTATTGTATGCAGTGGTATTTTTTAGAACCACAGACTCAGAGAAGTTGGACTAAAGATATTCAACTCATTTTAAAGTTGAGGAAGTTGAAGCCTTGAGAATCAATAATAGCATTTGTAGCAAGCTTAGGCTGTACAAAGATTAATTTGAGTTTCTTGGTAACCCTTTGGCAGCATTGTTGTTGGTATTTCCATTCCTTTAGGGGCTAAATCAGATTCATAGAGGGTAAATGCCTGAGCCCAGATCACTGCTCCTCAAAATAGAGAAGGAATCTCACATCTTGTACTTTTCTTTTTAGTGCTGGAGATTGAACTCTGGGCCTTATGCATGCTAAACATGAAGTCCACCAGTGAACTACACTTGCAGCTCCTCATCCTGTACTTTTCTGATACATGACAGAATGCTCCATCATGTATATATTGGGGATATATATTACCCTTGATGCACAGCCTCTCCTATGAATATTTTCATTGAAGCCAGGTTCTATCCCAGTTAAGGTACTTAATTCAAATGAAGAAGTTGCATTTGTGTTGTGAAGAAATGTAATGTGACTCCACTACACATACCTTAACTATCTGGAATCTCCTGTTACATTCTTGGAAGTATGCAGAGCTCCCAATGTGTGAAAATAGTGGCTCCCAGGAAAAGTTATACCATGAAAAATGGAGAGGAGGAAGGAAGAGATATAACTGCATGTCTTCAGCTCTGGGATGAAGGTGTCAGGGAACCTCTTTGTCCTCTGGTCCTTCAAATGAATGGCTACACAGCAAAGAAGGCATTACAATTCCTGGTTGCTCCACCCCTCATTTAAGGAAAGACACCGCTTTCTCATACTCTTACTCCCTTCCCAAGTTATCTTCATCAGTGACTTGGACTCAGAAAGATCCAGCAAGAGTAGAAAATCAGATGTTTATGGTGATCTATGCAGTGGTGGGGCCACAGTCTGATCTTAAAATGTCTCCATCCCTATTTTTAAAAATTTAATTAAAAAGTAAATCTTGCATCCTCTGTTGTGAAACACAAACATCATTATTTACCCATACATGCATATGCTCACAATTCCCACATGCTTTATCAAATGCTCTCCATAACAAATAGTGAGAAAAAAAAATGTTCTTTTTAAGTTCTCCCTCTCAGAACTTTGAGGTTCTGTGATACCCTGCTAAACAAAATCTGTGTTTTTAATCACATATTCAAAGATCACTGTTCTTGGTTTAAAAAAAATGTAACTGTTAGAAGTTGTTTTATTTCCTTTCTACTTTCCCTTCTTTTCCGTTCACATGAGGGATTCATTACATCTGATTAAAAAAAAAAATGTCCTGTATTCTCTCACTAGAACCAAGTCTATTTTTACCTTTCCTCATGACAGGAAATACGTAATAGAGAGTGTGAAATTGTATGTTAGTGTAAACAAATTGATAGAGAAGTGAAGTATAGTTCCCTTACATAGGTCTACTGTTTCAGTTTGGTGAGTAAAGGCATAAATAAAGTCACATGACCCTTCACGATGCTCCAGTGACACCAGAAGGGCTAGCTGGTATGGTCCTCAAAAAATGCCCTGCTGTCCTTGTCTGTTAGACTAGTTCAGGTACTTTGGCTTCACCAGTGGGGGGCAGGGGGCATTTAGCTACTTTACCATTGTATTTCTAGGTTATATGGATACCATCTGTTGACATGTGACAGAATTCAGTGGGAATTAATATCTAGACCAGAAGACCTTATCTTTTCTTCCTCATGAAACCTAGCTATAACTATTTCCAAATCTTTACTTTCTCACATTCTTTCTTCAGTCAGTATGCTTCTATCATCCCTTCCAAACCTAGAGGCCCAAGATCCAGGAGAGCTGGTGGTATAAGTTTCAGTTCAAGTTGTGGAGAAGACTGATGTTCCAGCTGGAAAACAGGCAGACAGAGAGCAAATTCTCACTCTGACTTGTGTTTTATTCAGGTCTCCATAGATTAGATGAAGCCATCCCCCAAGGGGGATTGCAATATGCTTTCCTCAGTCTACTGATTGATCTGTTAATCTCATTTTGAAACACTCTCATAGGAAGATCTAGAATAAATGGCCTAGACAAATTGACATATAAAATCAATCATCGCACCTGGTTAGGACAATTTCATGTTATTATTATTTGCTATTCTTGTATTTTTTTCTTGTTGTGTTAAAATCCCCTGTGAGCCACATTTACAAGGTGTGGTTAGGTATATTTGGAATAACTGGAATATTCAAGTTTTATGTTTCTAGCTGCATTTTCAGAATATTGGGTCTTCTAACTTTTTAAAACTTTAGACATTGAAATCTCTTCTTCATGGCTGAGTTTTACATAGTCCAGGATTTGTTTTCACTTTATTAGCTCAATTCTTGAATGAAAGACACAATGTTAATGTCAATGGAATACATTCAAAGTTCAATTCTGGTTTTCTTTTTATATTTTGTGGAGCTGGGATTTGAACTCAGGGCTCTGTGTTTGTAAAGCAGAAGCTCTACTGCTTGAGCCACACCTCTGGTTCTTATTTTTTTAATATTTCTCTTTTTTTTCAATTCTGTTATTTTATATCTAGCAGAAATAGATTTTACTGGTGTTTCACCTGTGGGCTCAATATTATTATAAAGAACTAGCCATATTTCTCAATTCAGAATAAGATACTTTCTTTTTCTCCAGTACATAATCTGTATAAAATCACGTCAGAGATTTCTGATAACTTGTCTAGTTCTTCAAATCTGTATACAAACAATGCATGTAGGATTGGGCATAGTGTATTTATATCCACATTCACATACATGTGCATACTAAACACAGCAGGAAAAGAGCAAAATTCTTTAAAACAAAGGACAACAATGCTATGCCAGATTCATTTGGTTATTATCTGTGGGTTTGATAATACCTGGCTATATATCTACAGCTTAATCCTTTCACATATATTCACCATTTCTTTCAATGTACAGTGAGAACAGTTCATTTCAATGGTTCAGTCAGGGTTGAAATAGATTATCTAAGTCATGGACACTTAATATTAGTGACAGTTACTTAAACTAACAATAGCTGGATCCCATCTATGGTCACATATATGTGGCATTCTACAGAGAATGGACTAGATTAGGGCATAATAACATTTTGTGGGTTTTAAATTCAACTTTTATTTTCTGCTCTTGTTATTTCTTTCATATGTAAACAGTCAGACAGACAGACAGACAGACAGACACACACACACACACACACACACACGTGTACACAATCTAACATACTTGTTCCTTAAAAAAAAAATTACCTTTATTGCTGTTCTCTGTTTCAAATGTGAAAATACGTTTTTCTTCTGTCATTTTTTTTACTTTCGTCAGTGGTCAGGATTGAACTCAGTGCTTTGCACTTGCTACGCAGGGACTCTATTACTTGAATTATGCTTCCAGCCCTTTTTGCATTAGTTTATTTTTCAAACAGGATCTCATTTTTTCTGGGCTGCCCTCGGAATACAATCCTTTCACCTATACCTGGGTTTACAAGATGTGCACCATTACTCCTGGTTTCTTTGTTGGGATGGGGCATTGTTTGGTCTGGCATTTAAATGCCATCTCCTGATCTCCACTTCCTGAGTAGCTAGTGTTAGACACTGCACTCAGCTATTTTTTCTTTTAAAAAATGGCGTGAATTTAAAATGGCAAATCTATAAAGTTCTACATAGAGTGAATTAAAAACTTGAAAAATGAAACAATTTAGATTAAACAAGTTTGATATAAGCAGTTTTCTGGGACTGGCCTAAGCTATTAAACATCGAGGCTAATGCTCTGAATTGCCTAGCTTTTAGCATATAAAAGATTCATCACGTGTTTGGCATGACAAAGAAAAAACATATTTCAATTTCCTTTCAAAGTAGACATTTTGCATCATCACAAGACAAAGTAGAATTGTGACTATATTAAAGGCTTGGTGGTAGTGGTAAATTATTTTGAAGGACTGATTGTATATCTTCATTTTCCAAGTTGGCTTGGTTTGTATGAGAGAAAAATCATTAGATTTCTGTTTCCTGGCTTGTCAAAAATTTGCTGTGCTTCCTGACTATGGAGTGTGGTCCACACACAGTCATCTTTACCCACCCCCCTCCGTTTATGTTCCACTGGTGTATTTAGCCAAGTCTGTGTTGCACAGTGGAGCAGAAAGCTGTTAATCAAAGGTATCTTTCATGCTTAGAAAAACTCAGACATAGTTAAAACTCTATTAATACCTCTTCTACAGTTTAAATTTTCCTCTCAAATATTGTTAAAAGAAAAAGTTCAACAGATTTATATTAGCTACTCAAGTAATACTTGCAGTTTCTATAAAAAATATAAGCTTGGCAAATGATAATCCAATTATGTAGGCACCCTACATGTAGGGTAATTTCTGTCTTGCAGACAGAAATACTCTTCCTTGAAGATAGATTCACATCACATATGCACTAACAGTGGGCAGTAACATTTTGGATGATTGGTGGAGTGAAAAAGAGTACATCAAATTTTGTCAATTTCTTAGTTTTAATAAACTTTTCCTATAGTTTTCATTCTATTTTCTCAACTACTGACCTGCCCTTATCAAGATGGTAAAGATAGAACCTGTTTGTGATTCTCTGTTAAAATGGAGCTAATCTTACTAAAGATAAAAGGGTGACTGGGGAGGAGTGGCAGGGACAGGATGGCTGGGACTGGGATTACAAAGACTGGGATAGCAGGGACTGGGGTGGGGTGGAGTCCTGGTCCCATTTCTCCCAGCTCGTCAGTTTTCAGAAGAGAGTAACAGTCATCGCATCTTGTCTTAATCCAAATAGAATAAAGGGCTATACTGGGTGTCATCAGAATCCACACACCGTTGGGCATTATGGTTCTCATACTGCTGCTGCATGACTTGCTGCATAGAGGGTCTCAGGGCATGAAGCGACTCCAAATTCTTCTTCCTTGGGCTCCACATAGCCAGTGAGGTCAATTGCTGTAAAGTGACCTTGCTCACAGACAGCTTCGAATTCCTTCTGCAGGTCCTGAGGTCCTGGGGTCCTGAGGTGTGGCTCAGCAGCATAACTCTGGGCAGCTGCCAGTAACTTGCCCTGCTTCTCACACTTGTCCTCAAGCTGGAGCTCTAGCTCCTGAAGCTCCCACATTATATTCTCTTTGTCTTAGGCCAACCAGCTGATGGTCTCAACCTTTTGGTTTTGAAGATCCATCAATATTGCCCTCTGTGTTTCATAGACAGCAACGAACTCTCCAGTGGCACCCATCTTTCTGGAGAGCTGTGTGTAGAGGTGTTGTAGTCCTTCTTCATGCTCCATGTCCTCTGACATGACCTCCAGAAAGCAGCTCTCCCCAGACACAGTCTTCCCACTCTAGGAGGCTGGGGCCTCCTTCTCTAGCTCAGTGTGGGGCAAGGCTGGCAGGTGAGCCATGCACCAACAGGTTTCCTTCAGCTTCTTTGGTTGTCTGTGCTGCCATGGCTGCTCTTCCTCAGCCACCTTGGCTTTTCAGTTCTCTAGGACCTCTGCTATGGACAGATTGGGCCAAGGAACCTCTTCATTCTTTTGTTTGTTTACTGCATCTCCTTCCCCAAATAGAGCCAGGAGGCTCAGCTGTGCCTGCAGCTGTTGGATCTGCTGGTGGTGTCTCCCAGGTGCTCCTGAGTTTCCTTTATTTCTGGTAGGCCATCTCAGCTGCCATGGTGCCCTGAATGTCCTCTTGATTTAGCTGGTCCAGGAACTGGATTTGCCTCAGACACTCTTGGTGTTTTGGTGCCTCTTTCTTGCAGGTTGGCTGCTGGCAAATGGCCACATGCTGTTGATGGGCCACCACATCCAACTGCTAGTGGGACAGATGCTGGTCCTGGAGACCTAGAACTTCTTGGCTCTTCAGCTCCACCAAAGCCTTTAGCTAATGCAGATTTCCCTACAACTGGCCAGCTTCTTGGCCAGCTGCTTCTTAACATGCTGCTCTGACTGCAGGGTGATGGTCAGCTTGATGTTGTCATCCTGCATGTTGGCTAGCTGCTCTTTGAGGACAGGGTCCATCAAGATCTCCTGGCTGACAGTATGATCATTCTCCCTGCTCTTCATGTCCTTCTTGTCATCCTCTGTCTGCTTGACCTGGATTCTTGATGCCTGCTCTAGCTGCAGAAGCCTCTTCTCCTGCTCTGGGTTGAGGCGACTCAGCTTCTCTTTCTCCTGTACCTGAGCCTGCTGCTAACCCTCCAGGCTCCCAATTTCCTTCCTCAACAGCTAGGACTCCTCCTCCAGCCACTGTTCTACCTCAGTTAGCTCAGCTAGGGGCTGTGGAGGTGGCAGCTCTACCAGCTGGCTTCTCAGTTCTTCCAAGGTGGTCTTCAGCTTTCGAACTTCTTGGTTGCTGTGCTCCTTGTCCTCTCTCATGGTGTGCATCTGACTACAGCAGGCTGACCTCTGATATCTCCAGCTTCTTCTGCAGCTCCTCCACACTGAGCTGCATGATCTGTTTTTCAGTGAGAAGGACCTGAAGCTTCTCCTCCAGCTGTGAGTTCTTCTCCTCAGGATCTTTGTTGGTTGCACAGCTTAAGGCCCTTCTTTTTTGCAGATGTTATAGCTTCCAAGTTAATATACAATCATAGTAAATGCCTTTGATGCTAGCCCCTACCCATGTCAAATGAAGGGACACTGGTAGGTAACCTGATCATGAGCAGCTGGTGCAAGAGCAGTGCAGCCTTGGGATGCATTCTAAGGGGTTACATTCAGTAGTAGTTGTGGTCTCAGGGTTACCAGCATTTTTAGTCTTTGTTTTTCTTTGTTCCGGCAGGAGCACCAGGACTGTTCCTATGTTGAAACTCTCTCAGTCTTTTCTTGGCTGCTGCCAATTTCTTTCTTTCTTTTTTTTTTTTTTTTTTCAGGCATTTCAGGGCTGGAAGGGTCACATGACCCAGCAATCACCCAGCTCTTCCTCCTCCAACAACCACCACAATCCTCTTCCTCCAGCAATCCGTGATCCTCCTCCTCTCTTCCAGGACTGAACCAAAGTTGTAGTGGGTCTTCTGATCCCCTGTGAGTATATCTCTGCCTCTCCATAGCCCTCTTCATTCCAAGAACAGCCCACCTATCTTTTTAAGGTCCTTTCCCCAGCCAACCTATTCTGAGAAACTCCAGGTCATTCTTAGTCCCTCCTCTCCCATCTCCTTCCTCCTGGCCTCCATTCTTTAAGGAAGTGTTGTTATGTCTTGGAGGTGGTGTCTTCTCAGAAATCTTTAACCCTTTTCTTCTCCAGCCATCTCTAATTTTATTAATTTGGGCTTTCTCCCTCCTTCTTTCTGTTATTTTGATAAGTGTTTGTCAATCTTGTTTATCTTTTCAAAGAACCAACTTTCTGGTTTTTTTTTTCTTTTTTCTTTTTTTAGTCTCCATTTCATTAGTTTCTACCCTGATCTTTCTTATTTCTTTCTGCTTACTAACTTGGATTTAGCTTGTTCTTGTTTATTTAAGTTGCTAAGTTGTATTTACTGTATTGTTTATTTATTATTTTTTAAAATCTAGGTGAGCCTATAAAATCATTTCTGGGGGATCATATGATGTTTTGATATATGTGTCTAATGTCTAATGTTCAAATTTGAGTAAGCAAGTATATCTCCTTAAACATTTATCATTCATTCCTGATGAAAGCATTCAAAATTCTTTCTTTTAGCTTTTGTGAAATATATAACATTTCACAATACAGTATTATTGTTATCTATAGCCACTCTACTATACAATAAAACATCAAAACTTCTTCCTTATATCTAATGATATTGTAGAATCTTTTATCTGATCTTCTAATATTTCTCCTCCCTGTCTTAGTATCTACTGACCACTATTCTAGTTCTATGAAGTGAATTCATTAGCTTCCACATCTGAGTGAGAATATGTTACATTTGTCTTTCTATGCCTAACATGTCTTTTAGCATGATGTTCTCCAATCATATTCCTTTGGCCACAAATGACAGGATTTCATTGTTATTTCATTGTTATGGATATATTATGAATAATATTTCATTGTGTATATGCCACATTTTCTTTACCATCCATCTGCCGATGGACACCTCCACTGATCCTGTGTTTTACCTGTTGTGAGTAGTGCTATAATGACCATGGGAGTGCAGATATCTCTTTGATTGGCTATTCCAATGTTTTGAAGTGTTTCCCTGTGTTTACTCCTATTAGTTTCATAATTTCAGATCATATATTTAATGCTTAGACCCAATTTTTTGCATGAAATGATTGCATGTTCTTTGTTTATTAACATGATAAGTTAAATATTTTTTTTTAAACTTTTTATTGAATCTTGTGTTCCCAGGGTTGCTCCTCTTAGGTTGTGATATATTACCTCTTTATATACTGATGAATTTGATTGTTTAAGTCACGGAGAAACTTTTAACCCATGTTCATGAAGAATATTGGTCTATTCTTTTTTTTTCTTTGAAATTTCTTAACCTGGTATTGCATTTGTTTATTTAGAATAGAGATGCTTTTTATGGCTCTTGATTGAGAGAAGAGACTAATGTAATCACTGATAACATAAAAAAATTTAAAAATCATCAGTTTCCAGTTTCAGTGTATAAATATGTTAAATACGTTCCAAATCTTGACAATTGAGTATTGGCAGATTATTTTATTGTTCCTGTTTACTCTATGTTCTCTGCATTTGGAATATTTCTGAACAGTTTTATTCCTTTGAGGATAACATTCCACCTGTTCAAGAAATAAATGAGAGATCAGTATATATACATAATATAGGTTTAAAATTTTTAAAGAAAAAAGATCTCATCACAGATGCTGTAGAAAACTAAAAGACACTGTGGAGAGGCAAAACATCTTTTATAAAAAGTGTATTTTTATATTGTTCTATCCCTTTTTGTTTTCTTATCAACTGTTTTCTGCAAAGTAAAGCCAAAATACAGGAAATTTTGGTTGTGTAATTAGTTCAAAGCAATTGGAAACTGAAATAAAGAAGTGCATTTGGTACCCGTTGTTTCACAGCAAAACACCTATGTAACAGGAAAAGACATTGAACATCTGTAGTTTGGAAGTTTCTAACGTCAGTGATTTAGCTGGGTGGTTCCATCTCATCACATCTGCAGTCAAGTGCTGGACAAGACTGTTGTCTTCAATAACTTATTTTGGACTATGGATGTGCTTCCAACAAGATCTGCTCCTATGACTCTTACTAATTTTGTTTGTTTCCATGTAGAACTCTCCTGGATTGTCTCCTTTTGGTTTGGAAATAAATTCAAATTTGCAAGAAGAAAGAAGACTCCAGAATTTGAAGAGTTTGACATGACAAGATTTTCTGCTTTCTCCCATTGTGTCATTTCTGCTCTGTTCTTTGTTTCAAAGCTTCTCTTCATAGAAACTATTCCTAAGTCACCTTTGTTCAGTTTTTAGGCGATGCTTTCCAAACTCAACCAATGTTCTGTCCACTTGGTGCAGACTTCAAACTATGACAGAAAGTGGTTCTGGTCTTTGTGCATTCACAGTCAAAACTAGAATCTTCAACCAAGTCTCCAGTCACTGACTAGAGGCAAATGCCAGTGGCTGCAGAAAGGTTTAGATCCCAAGACATTGTAGAAGATAGACAAAAATCATCTACCTTCATAAAGATTTCAATTTTCTTAAGTGGAAAAAAAAAGGCAAAATGAATCTAAAACCCAACAAGCAAACAAGCAAAAGGCAAGTGATTTTCCAGGTTGTATAACATTTCAGTTCCATATCATAGTTAAAAAGGACCTGAAAAGACATACCCTCTGGGGAATTTGAAAATCAAGAAGCAAGAAGCTGAAAATTGATGGTGACATCATCATATATTGCATGCAGTGCTACATATCACAGACTCTCAGTTCTTATGTGCAGACAATACCTTCAGTGTCTCGGCATGCTCGGAGGATATTAAGCTTTTCTGCATGCTGCTTCATCCTTCCTGGTAAAAATGGCAAGCACATGAACTTTGTCATCAAGACTAGTTTAACTTATGAGGGAGAATCTTCTCAAAGGATTCACATTATTGAGATGCCTCTAGCTTGCCCACACCCATGCTGACGGAAGATCTAAGAGTCTTTATATCCATTTAATATGATGCGTTCGTGGAGACCAGAAACTATATCAAGAAACTCTTTTAACAAAATTATGCATATTTAGTGATACTTTCTGCCAATAGAAATCTACTTCATAGGACACTAGGCTGATGTCATGAAGAAAAAATATATAAATTATTCAGCTATTAAGAATGAGAAGCAGCTTTAAGCCAAGGTATTGACAATTATTCAACAACGTCTAAGGAGCCCTACTGTTTACCAGATGCTGTGAGGGATGCCTAGGAAAGCTAGGTATTTGTACCTGATTTGCTAGCTAATCTTCCTTCTACAGAGAGAAAAAGACAGAATACTTTTGTATATGAATTGGTATCTCTTGCAGTTTTCAGTAACCCATCTTTGTTCTTTAGTTTTGACAGTTTAATTCTGATATAAAATCTGGTTGTCTTTTCTGGTCATGTCTCTTGGGAGTTTGAAATGTCTCCTGTACATGAATGTCTATATCATTACATAGAGCTAGAAAATTTCTTGCTATGATGTCATTGAATAAGTTTGCTATGACTTTAGTTTGTATTTCAGCTCCTTCTTCCATCCTGTGAATTCATAGTTTGGTCTTTTGATCATGTCCCAGAGTTTTTGTATCTTGTAACCATAAATTAATAGTTTTTCTCTGTGATTGAATACAATATCTCCTTGATCCTGTGCTCCACCTCCAATATTCTTTCTTCTGCTTGTTCTAGTTACTGATAATGCTATCCGTTTTGGTTTCTGTTTGATTTATTGATGTTTTCATTTCTGATATTTCTAGTTTTTCCTCATAACTTCCATTTCCTTGCTGAATCTCTCTTCCATGTTTCAGACTTTCTTTTTTCAGTCTTGGATTGATTCACTAACTTCATTACCGGTTTACTTGAGTCCTCTTTGAGGTCATTGATCATTTTTTTAACAATGAGCTTTTGAAATCTCTATCAGACATTTCAGTCAATTCATTATCTTTGAATACAGTTGTGATTTGTGTAATATAAATAGTTGTTCTAAGTTTCTCTTTTACTCCCTCACATAAACAGAGTATCTACTGCAGTAAGAAGGATAACAATTCAGCAATAAATCAAATATTTGAGTGAGTAAGCTCTTAAATATCTTCCCACAAAGGTTGTATGGGAGCAAAACTCTGGTTCCTAGGGGTATGATCTGGAACCTTAACACTGTTTGAAAGATATAAGAATTGTAAATTGAGTAATACAGTCGATAATTGTGAGGAAGAGAGGGAAATGGGAAGATATAAAGAAGAGGAAGTAGGCATAGGAGATAATAATATGAAAGAGTAGTATTGTTAGAATAGAGACAGAGTTTGGTTTGTGGATAAGAAGGAAAAAAAGAAATAAAGAAAAGATTCCAACAATTAGAGATAAAATTAAAAAGAAACAGAAAAAGAAAAAGAAAAAGAAAAAGGAAAGAAACAAGTTAGATGCAGAGAGAAAAGGAAAAAAAAATGTTTATATTTCTTGCTGGAGAGAAGTGTTGCTATTCCCTGCATGTCTTTCCTCTTACCATGGCTGTTTAGGGAACAGCTTCAAGATGATGAAGTTGCACCTCTTTATTAAGTTGCACAGAGGAGCTTGAGAGGGATTATCAGCATGGATCACATGATTGACATGCTCCAGGGCAATTCTCATCACAAAGAGCTTTGCTTGGGATTGCAGGCTTCCTAAGATATGGGAGTGAGACTTCCAACTGAAAAGAGGAGAGATCTGAGTGGGTGGGGCCCACTTGTTCTATGAGTAGGGCCTCATTTAATGTAGCTGCTGTCCTGGATAGGGTAGGACATCAACGTCTGGGTCTTTTGCTACTTTTCAGATTGACCCAGTTGAAACCATTCCTTCTCTCCATCTGCCTCTGGTGGCTGTCTCCCACACAGGTGCTGTGTTTGGGAGACCTGGAACTCTCTGAGCTGCTACCCTTTAAATCCCCAAGGTGTTCATTGTCAAAGCTCACCTACCTGCAGGCAGTTCTCAGGCAGCTTCAGTAATCTGAGCTCTCCACTGGTGTAGGCTGTGTACTTTGTTTTTGAAATTTACTTTAGTCAATGGAACTGCTTTAGCTGGATGGGGTAAATACCTGATCCCTGGCCCATTTGCTGCTTCTGTGTCTAGATGTCACAGAACTTTCTGGGCTGTGATTTTTCAAAACCCCTGGGTTGCTCAGTCTCAAAACTTGCCTCCTTTGATCTACCTACAATCAGCTTCTGAAACCTAAGCCCTCTGCCATTGAAGGCTAGGTGCTTTGTTTTTGAAATTTCCCACAGGAAATTAGGTGGGACCTCTAACCTGTGCCTTTTCCTTCCTGAGGTCTCTTTAACTTCTCATCTAGCTAGCCCCAAGTCAAAGCCTCTCACTTTCCATGAGCTTCTCCTGCTTGTCTCCTCTTAGACAGTGCAGCCAGGTGTCTCAAAACACTGTGAGTTGTCATTGAATTTTTTTTCCCAAGACTTTTCATATAGCTCAGCCTCAATCAGTAGGCTCTCTCAAGATGGTACCTTGCCACCCTTCTCTTATGGGGAATGAAAGATTGTCTTGTCTGATGCTGACCTGTCATGTTGATATGAGAAATACATTCACCTGTCCAAACTCAAAGAATGGACTCAGAGACAAGTAGAGTGCAGTGAAAGCAAGACTTTAACGGCAATCTTGCAAGATCGGGTGCCTGGTGAGCAGAGACACCCAAAGCAGTTACAAGAAGCATTATATTCTCTAGTGTGCAAGTCCTTTTCCTTGGCTCCTCATTAGCTGAGTACTATTGTAAGGGAGCAACGACAGAGGTGACTACATTTTGGACGACAGAGGTACTTCAGAAACAGGCATGTAAAGTGGGGGAGGTGAGAAATAACAGGTTTCTCACAGAAATAACAAGCCTCTAACCAAAATAACAAAATGAAGCTGCAGGATATGGTCCCTAAGGTCAGGACAAGCTGCCCAGACTTTCTAGAAATGTTCTTGTCAATATGGCAGGGACAGACAGGTCAGGAAGAAGCTGACTCTGTGCCAACCCATCACAAATATAGTTTCAAGGTAGAATAGTTGGACCTAATCCAGTTAGTGCCCTATATCATCTCCAGGTCTTAAGTCAATGTTTGTCTTAGCTCTTTTCACTAAGTCCCACCTATCAGTGTGCTTTGCTATTCTTGCAATAAACTTTGTGCTGGCTTTCCTCTTAACTCCTGATCTGTCATCTTCAATCACCAACTTTGCCAGAACATGAACTCAGGATTAACAATCTAGTATCTCTATGGGGTATACATTCTTCTTGGATATCACCTAAAATTCCTATTGGGCTATTTTCTCTTGGGATTGGTCAAATTTTATAAGCAAAATTTAGTGGTATCTGCCTCATTTTGTGGTGGGAAGGTGTCCCTGTGATATGTGCTTTCTGGCACATACATAGTTTTCACCCATTTCTTCATTCTATCATGATTTATCCTTCCCAGTTTAAGTTGCACAGTTGGCCCTCTCCCAACATCCACAAGAAAGCAGCCACAATTAAATGCTTTGCCTTGAAAATGGACCACCACTGACATTTTCCCAACATTGGGGAGGTCACTATCCCATCAAATCCCTGCACTGAGTTTAAGGTTTTTGGAGATGTAGTTGTTTTGTCCCACAGCTAGGAACAAGCCTTGAATTGAAAAGGAACCACTAGACTTTATCCTTAACAACTCCCTCCTTTTTGCTTTACTCCTACTGGCCTGATTTACACTTTTGTGTTTTTTCTTTTCTCTCTTTTTTAATTGCTCTAGAATCTGCTTACTTTTCTTCATCATTAGAGTATATCTAGTTTGGTTTTTAATGATATCAAATTATTTTAAGCCTTTCTATTTTTCAAACCATCCATCTAACCATCTGGAGAAGGGATCATCAATGCTGGCATTTTCTGCCAGTTTATTAGCCAAAGTCATTTGTCCCTGGAGTGCCCTTATGATTGTGCTATTGGGAGCTGTGTTATTGGTAATGAAATACAACATTTTCCTTCTAACATAACACAACCTCTCCCTTTCTCTGCCAAAATCATGTCCAGCACTGTCCTGTTTTCCTAAGCCATCTGGCTAACAGCATCCAACTGACTAGCTACCCCATGGAAAGCATTCCAGGTCCAGGTATAATTGATAAACTTCTGCTGATTATAATATAGGTAATTAATTCAGTCCATATTTTAATTAATAGTGGACCACCAGAAGAGAACAGACTCAAATCCAGCAGTTATCTGGTTTGAGACCTTAAATTTATTAGGGATCCCCCTGAGAATCCCTATTGAGTCTATTTATACATATTTGACTCACATATATACATATGAGTAAAAAGACCCTGATATTGCTCTCTGTGCCTGGTGATTACCCTTATCCTGCTTGGGTACTGGTAGAATGCTAGGGTGACTAGAATGTCTAATTGAACTAGGGCACAGATCCCAGTCCAGCTGTGTGGTAATATGTTGTGGATGTTCCTTTTCCCACAATACCATCAGACATTGACCTGGGGTATGTGAAGAACTGAGTAATTGCGATCACTTGACCCTGTGACATTTAAGGCACGGGTATAAGTTGTCAGTTCTCCCACAGGTCTAGTGAATTTTGACCCCTGTCTAGAGAGGGAAGAGGAATAGTTCATGTTCCCTTAGAGAAAGAGTGGACTGCCCTGGGGTCTGATCTTCACAAAGTGGGAAATAGCAAAGTCAGACTCTTACAAATCTTATTTCCCTATACATCCTTGTCTTGGTACAAAGCCAACATGCAATATATCCTTCCAGGATTGGTATCCAAACTGAGGGGAAAAGAACCACTTGAGCTATGGCTGTCCAGCATTTAAGCCCTCCCTCCTCTACACTCACCACCTGCTGATTAGTTTGCTACACCAACCCTATGTACTCCATCACTCTACAATCCTGACACAAGCACCACATACTATAACAACTGAACTACACCCTAACACACACAAGGATCCTAAGACCCTATAGTACCCACACCTCTTCGCTCTTACTTCATCCCCCATTTTCTGCCCAACCTTTTAGAATCACCTTTTCAAATTACCTGATTCTATCTAAATCCAAAAAACCATTACCCCCCCAAATTACCACTGCTTATAGATATTATCAATAAGGGGTTCTCTATATAATGTACAAACAACTAGTCTGTCATTGAACTTGTGAATTTGTTACTACTAATTTTCACCTCTAGGTCAGGAACGTAAATAGCACATCTACCTACCTAATGACTAAGCCAGTCACAACATAGTAATTAAGTCAAGGGAAAGATAACAGAAGATTATAACCTCCAGGTTGCCATCAATAACATAGGAGCACAGCACATAATAGAAGTATGGGAAGAAGAAAAAGGCAAGGAAATTCCACTGCTCAACAGACCAACAAATCAGTAGAGGATTTAGGGGAAATGAAGAAAATAAATACCCAGTTCCTGACCCCAGCAGAATGATGATAAATATGACCAAAGATCTCAATGAGGTCCATAAAAAACTCTCAAAAAGGAAATCATGAATGAACTCATTGAGATGGTCATTGAGAAGCTACAAGAGATGGTTAAACAGTGCAGACAGGATGAAATAAAAAATAACAAGACACCACAAATAATAAACTTGAAAAGACACAGAAACAACTTAGTAAACTCAGAGAGGACTTCAACAAACTTCAAAGTGAGACAAAGGAAACTACAAAAAAAGAAGTATGAAATAAAGAAGATAGCACAAATTATGAAAAAGGAGTTTAACAAAGATATGGAAAATCTCAGGAAAAAAAATCAAACAGAAATCCTAGAAATAAAAATTTCCTTAAATCAAACAAAAAATACAGTGGAAAGCCACTCAAGCAGACTAGAATAAGTAGAAGATGGAATCTTAGATCATGAAGACAAAATAGATATTAGAGAAGAACTCTTATACAAAAGACTTAAGAGTTGTGAAAGGAATACTCCATCAAAATACCAAACCTGTGAATCATGGGCATCAAAGAAGAAGAGGTGCAAGGCAAAGGTATATGTAATATATTCAACAAAATAATAGCAGAAAATTCCCAAATCTTGAGAAAATGATGCCCATTCAGGTACAGGAAGCCTCCAGGACACCAAACAGACTTCACCAAAATAGAACCTCTCCACAGCATATTATCATTAAAACAACTAGCACAGAGAACAGAGAGAGAATAATGAAGGCTGTAAAAGATAAAAGATGAATAAAATATAAAGGTAAACCCATTAAAACAACAGCAGATCTCTCAACCTAAACCTTAAAAGCAAGAAGAGCATGGAGTAAGGTATTTTGAGCACTGAAAGAAAATAATTTCAGTCCTAGGATACTTTACCCAGCAAAACTATCACTCAAAATTGATGGAGGAATAAAACTCTTCTATGATAAACAGAAAGTAAAACAACATATGACCATCAAGTCACCACTGCAAATGATTCTGAAAGGAATCCTACACACAGAAGATAAAAACAAGCATAACTATGAAAGGACAGGAAGTATTAAACCTCAGAAGAACAAACAAGTACATAGAGAGTAGCATTGAATGGACTGCACATACTAAATCCTTGAACACAAAAACAACTAAATGGCAGGAATCACCACATACTTCTCAGTATTAACACCGAATGTTAATGGACTCTGCTCCCCCTATCAAAACACAGTGTTTGGCAAACTGGATTAAAAAGGAAGATCTGACAATCTTGTCTACAAGAGACCCACCTTATTGACAAAAACAAACACTGGCTTATGGTGAAAGGGTAGAAGAAAATTTACCAAGCTAATGTACCCCCAAAACAGGTAGAAGTAGGGATACTTATATCAGATAAAGTGGACAGCAAACTCAAATTAGTCAAAAGAAACAAAGAAGGTCACTTTATACTAATAAGAGGAACAATATACCAAGAGGAAATGACATTTATCAACCTGTATACATCCAAGGTCAGTGGACACAACTTCATTAAACATACACTAAAGGACTTAAAATCACATGTAGACCCCAACCCAGTGGTAGTGGGAGACTTTAATACTCCCTACTACCAATACATAGGTCATCCAGACAAAAAATCAACAAAGAAATCCAAAAACTAAGTGACACCATAATCTAACGATGCTGTAAGATTTCTACAGAGTACAGCTTCCTATAACTGCACAATATACATCTTATCAGCAGCTCATGGAAATTTCTCCAAAATGACTATATCTTAGATCACAAAGCAAGTATCAACAAATAAAAGAAAACTGAAATAACCCCCTACATACTGTTTTACCACAATGCAATAAAACTAGAACTCAACAACAAAAGCAGATGCAGAAAATGTGGAAACAATTAGATACTGAACAACACATTGCTCAATGGTCAGTGGGTCATAGAAGAAATAAAGGAGGATAGCAGAAAGTTCCTGGAATTTAATGAAAACATAACCTATCAAAATCTCTGGGACACAGCAAAGACAGTCCTAAGAAGAAAGTTTATAGCCATGAGTGCATATATTTTAAAAAAGAAAGATCTCAAGTAAATGACTTACTGCTACATCTGAAACTCCTAGAATAACAAGAATGAGTTAAATGCAAAAGAAGTAGGAGAGAAATAATAAAAACAAAGGCAAAAATTAACAAAATAGAGATTAAAGAAAAAATACAAAGAATCCACTAAACAAAAAGCTGGTTCTTTGAAAAAAATAAATAAGATTGATAAACCTCTGGCAAATCTGACTAAAAGGAAAGGGAAAAGACCCAAATTAATAAAATCAGAAACTGAAAAGAGGAGATTACAACATGCACCAAGAAAATCCAGGAAATCATCAGACTACTTTGAAAACCTATATTCAAATAAACTGGAAAATCTAGACTAAAGGGACAAATTCCTTTATACATATGACCATCTTAAACTGAACCTAGATGATATTAATCACATAAATATCTATAACATGCAATGAAATTGAAGCAGCAATAAAGAGTCTCCCAAAAAAAGAAGTGCAGGACCTGATGAATTCTCCACTGAACTCTACCACACCATTAAAAACGAACTAGTACTATCACTCTTTAAACTCTTCCATGAAATAGAAAGGGAAGGAGCGCTGCCTAACTCATTTTTCAAAGTCAGAAAACTCATCCCAAAACCAGACACATTCAAAAAAAGAGAACCACAAGTCAATCTCCTTAATGAGTATAGATGCAAAAATCCTCAATAAAATAATGGTAAACCAAATCCAACAACATACTGGGGAGATCACATACCATGACCAAGTTGTCTTCATCCCAGGGCTGTGGGGATTGTTAAACATATGCAAATCATTAAATGTAATATAGCACATATACAGAAGGTAAGGCAAAAACCACTTGATCATCTCAATAGACTCAGGAAAAGGCTTCAATAAGATTCTAAACCATTACATGATAAAATCTCTGAGGAAACTAGGAATAGAGGGAATGTACCTCTACATTATAAAGGGTACATATTGCAAACCTATAGCCAACATGATACTTTATGGGGAAAACTGAAACCATTTCCTGGAATAGACAAGGTTGCCCACTTTCTCCACTCCTATTCAACATCCTTGGAATTCTTGGAATTCCCAGACACAGCAATAAGGCAGGAAGAAGAAATAAAATGAATACAAATAGATAAAGAAGAAGTCAAACTATCACTGTTTGCAGATGGCACAATCTTATACCTAGAATATCTGAAAAACTCCACCAAAAAACTCCTAGATACCATAGACAGCTTTAGCAAAGTAGCAGGATATAAAATCAACTTACAAAAATCAGTAGACTTTCCACACACCATAAATTAAAAAAATTGAGAAAGAATATAGGAAAACAATTCCATTTACAGTAGCCCACCCCCCCAAATTCAAATGCCTAGGAATAAACTTAGAAAGAATGTGAACAACCTCTACAAGAAAAACTACAAACCACTGAAGAAAGAAATTGAAGAAGACTACAGAAGATGGAAAGATCTCCTATGCTAATGAATTGGTAGAATCCACATAGTAAAAATGGCTATATACCAAAAGCAATCTACATGTTTAATGCAATTCCCATCAAAATCCCAGTGATGTTCATCACAGAGATGGAAAAATCAACCCTAAAGTTCATCTGGAAGCACAAAAGACTGCAAATAGTCAAGGAAATACTGCGCAAAAAAGAGCAATGCTGGAGATATCACAATACCCAACTTCAAATATACTATAGAACCATAGCAATAAAACAGTTTAAAAACATTTTGAAGATGTTTACACATACACACACATAGACAGATGTATAAAATTTTTATAAATTAAACCTACCAAAAAATGTCAACTTAAGTGAGCATAAGATGATCTGGAATTCCAGGAACAAATTAAATTTTGCCCAATGCTGTTTGAAAACCATTTTGTTAGAAGCTTATCTTGATGGTTGAAGCCAAAGTAAATCTCTAAGAAGACTGTTGTGGCAGTCTTTAGAGTTTTAGCTTCTATTAAATCAATCATAAACACAAGACCAATAGACATAAACACAATGACACATAAAAGAATAGAGTGCACTCTCAGTAAAACCTTTTAAATCATAGGTGCAAGTTAGAATTTTCCTCAGAGCAGCAACAAGATAAGCTCAGGTTCTTTTCTTTTCATGCAAATCACACCAGAACTCCTTAAACCTCCAGTTTCAGTATGGACATCCCTCTTTCTTCCCCTGTAGGTAGGATATTCATAATGGACATTATTTTGGCCCAAGTATAAATGCTATGTCCTAAGAACTGGTCCAACTGTTCTGCTAAACCCAGGAAATCTTCTAAAAGTGGTTTCTTTTCTGTTTTTTTTTTTTAATTCCTAATCTCTGTACTTTACTTGTGAGAGGGGCATTTATAAATCCAATTTCTCCTGGCCCTATGGGATCTTCCTAGAGAGGAAACATTGATTGCTTAGAAGGAATGGGGAAGCTTTCAGTATCCTTTTTGCACTATTCTAACTCCTTTCTTAAATTTGAGGAAGGGGCTGTTGCCACAATTTCCCTATAATCATTAGTCCCTGTTTCTTCTGACTCTTTTTTTTGTCCCTGGCTCCTCCTGCTCCCTAGTCTGCAGAACATATGGAGGAGGCAATTGTCATAAGGGGTCAACTAACAAATGTGTTTTTATACATTGCCATTTAAAGAAATAAGATTGTTTTCCTCATAGGTCTTCATAAAATAAGATTCAAAGTATTTATTCTATTGGAAAATAAACAGTTTTATTTAAATTCTTAAGTATTTAATAGAAATTAAAAGATTTCAGCAAATAAAAAATATAAAAAGGAATTGAGTAAGTTTTTTGGAAAAAAAGATTAAAGGTAGATGGAAATGACTTTTAAATAAAGGACTTTATAGGATAAAGCTTGTCCTAAGGGCTTATTCGAAAATAAAAACAGAGAAACCTCAACGTTCAAAAGGTAGCAAAATATATGAATAGGTCTTAAGTACATAAAAGACAAAACTAAAAAAGTTCATGTATGTAACTAATATGGCTATAAGGTAAAATGATTTCCTAAAGTCAAAATTTAGTGAACTAATATAAAGCTGACATCTAATTTTTTTCTTAAAAATATTTTACTCTTGTTAATATTAGCTAAACTGGTTTATAAGAGAGATTTGATGTTTTATCAAGATAATTAATTGCTTGTGGAATTCATCAGGCTTTTGACTCTTTAGGAAACTGAGTCCTAGCTAAGTCAGCTTAAGTATGTATCCTTTCAATAATTTTAATACATTTAACTTCCTAAAAATGTGTGGGCTATATGTCTTAACTTCATTTACATGCTATGCAAAAGTCTACAGGATTAAAGTTATATAAATTTTATACAAAGAGACCAGCACTTTTTAAATAGAAAACAAGTCTATTTGGGGGCACTGACACTGTCTCCCTAAGCTTGTAAGAGGTGTAAAAGTTTTGATTTTTGTTAATGCTGTACAGCTAATATCTTACTTAGCCAAAGATTCTAAATTGTACTCAAAAGGTAAAATATATATTAATATGCATATTAATATATATGACATTTATCTATATATATGACATCTATGTATATATATGACGTCTGTGTAGCTGCAATGCTAATTGTTGCTGCTGTTAAATGTTAAATGTACTTATGTTCTCTAAGTATATTGTTTTATGAAATTAAAAATAATGCCACTTAATTAAGAATTGGACATTTATCACCCATAAAGTACATCTGTAATAAAAAAAACACATTGCAACTTATTTAAAATTCATTTATTCTAAGGCCAAAATTAAAGGGGGATTTTTCTTTAAGAGGAATCGTACAGGCCTGTCTCTGTAACCAGCAAAGGACATAATCTCTTTCCTCCTGTGTAAGTGAGGTCTTTTCATTTACATAAATAACTAGAGTTTGGAGTGCCCAGTCTTCATCTGAGCCAAACTTGGTCCAAAAGACAGAGGTCCATGAATTGGATCTTTAGGCCATACAAAATAACAGTATTTGGTCATCTTTACATTATTTTATTATCTTTCATTTCTTTTTATTCCTTGTTTCAGGGACTGTCTCCACAGAACCTCAGTGTTCTTCCCAGTAGAAGAATGTCCATGGTTGCCTTCTTGGTTTTACTTCCCTTGACTTCCTTAGGTCTTGAATCTCTTCTTCCCCATTTTCGGCAGATCCCTGTGAGTATCTCATGTACTCAACCCAATACTGGAGGTTTCTTGCCTACCTGGTGCACTCAACCCATGTACTGGTGGTTTCTTCCACACCCTGAGACTCCTTTGCCCGTCTCTGGCCTTTTCCCTTGCAGGAGAACAAAATGTGAATCAAGACTTACATGTCTCAGTAACATGCACTAGAGCTCTGAAAATGCCCAACCTGTAATGCAGTACTTATAGTCCAACTTTCCTATGTTGGCTTGTGCATGAGGTTGGTTGCTGAGGTGTCTGCTTTTTCCTTCCTGTGTTGTATGGTTTGTTTATGGCTTCCATGAAGAGATGGGGCACCCAGGCAGAGCAGGTCACCTGGAATTTCATGAGACATGATTCTCCCTCAACCAGGGCCCCACTACATGTGGTCACAGAGACCCTGGATGAGCCCTCAAGTTGTGTGAGCTATGCTCCCCTGTCCACACTCAAAGAATGGACTCAGAGACATGTAGAGTACAATGAAAGCGAGATCTTTAAAAGCAATCTTGCAAAGTTTGGTGCCTGGCGAGCAGAGACACCAGAAGTGGTTACAGTAAGTATTATATTCTGTAGTGTGCAATTATCTCTCCCCTGGTTCCTCACAAGCTGAGTACAATGGGGTGTACATTCATTCTGGATGTCACCTACATTTCCTACTACATTATTTTAAAATATGCCTCTCTTGGGATTGATCAAATTTTAGAATTTGGCAAGAAGGTCTCCCTGAGATTTATGCTTTCTGACTCATCCATAGTTTTTACCCATTTCCTCATTCTGTCATGATTTATGCCTCCAGTTATGTTCTCTTATCAGTTGACTTTCCCTCAACATCCACAAACTGATATGCAAGCAAGCAGCCAGGGTTAGATGTCTTACCTTGAAAATGGAACACCACTGACTTTATCCCCAATACTGGGGAAGTCACTGTCCCATCAAATCCCTAAACTGGGTTTAAGGTTTTGAGGTGTATTTTTTTTTTTTTTTTGTCCCACAGCTAGGTCTACAGTCTGTTACAGAGGTTGCCAGGCTTGGCTTAGAGTGGATGCCTCTTTGGCTTTCTCTCCACCCAGGGAAGCTGGAGCTGTAGGCAGGGCTGGAGTAGCAAGCTGTTTCTTAGTTTTCTGTTATCTTTCTGTTTTGTCATTATTTTCAGCTGTTCTGTCCCTCTTTTGTGGGTACTCTTACTCCTTTTTGCTCTTCTGCATTTAGACTTTTCTTTGTCATCCAGACTCTTATTCACAAGATCTGATTTAGAAAGAAACTACTCCTTTGCAATCTTGCCCCACCTTCCCATCCACTGAATTTTTATATGGACAATGCATAGTTAAAGGGAAACTGTGAAGTGCTGTGAGAAGAATCTTAGAAGTAAGTCCTAAGCTACCAAACTTTATTTCCCTCAACATATCACTGACCAGATCCTGGTCATATGTCTTCACCAAAAATAAGAGAGAGTGCGAAATGTGGCTATGTACTGACTTGGAAGAAAAGAAAAGGAGAAAACTGATATTACTGAATGCTAACTTCCTTTGATGCAATTACTATCCATTTATGGGTTAAAAATAGCAATAAAAATTAAATGTTAAATTCAAGGAAAAATGAAACTGGAAGTGTACATGTAGATATATTGGAAATTTAATAAAATGTGAAAATTAAATTAAAGTGATGGATATGACAGACAGACTATACTGCTTTATGACATGTGTGTGGAATGCTTACAAAAAATAATTTTTTGTAATGAAGGAAACTTAAGTGGAAGAGACTAGATTTCTTATAAATTGACTTCATAAATTAATTATTTTATATAAATTTTTCACTTCATGCAGTGACTCGTACAATTATTCACAGGTATAACCATATAGACATGCACCCAAAGGAAGCCTGGGAATATCAAGAAAGTCATTCTGCAAAATGTGATATCTGGAACTGATTGAAGACTCACAAGCAATTAATAATATATAATTAAGGTAATATCTGAGACCTATGAAAAATGGAGTGCTTTAAATGAAAACAATATAGAAGTTTATTACTAATTAGAGGAAAAGTGATCTCTTTAAACAACTGTTTAAAATAACTTGTTTATGTCATATAAAAATCAAATGTTTGACTAAAAACAGAATTTTAAAAATGAGAGTAAAAAGAAATATATTCAAATTTGGAAGTAAAAGAAAAAATATCAGAAAGAACCTTTTTTTTCATTTCAAATACCTGGGTTTGAACTCCTAGGCCTTGTATTTGCTAGGTAAGGAGTCTACCACTGGAGCCATCCTCTAGCCCTTCTTGCTTTTGTTATTTTTAGGCAGGGTCTCACATATTTTCTCAGGCTGGCTTGATCCAAAATTCTCCTACCTCGGGCCTCCTGCATAGTTAAGCCACAGGTGTGTTCGTCCACACCCAGCTTATTGGGTGAGATAGGGGTCTTGCCTTGAAACAGGATCTTTCTAACCTTTATCTCCTGTGTTGCTGAAATTAAAAACATGAGACACTGTGTCCATCTACACATGATTTGTTTGAAATGATAAAAGGAATTTTGTGAAAGTGAAAATCAGTAAATATGTGTATAGGAAATAATACCACAATTATACAAGGAGTTAAGACAAATAAATACATTAGTATTTACAGGTAAAGACACACTTTAAGAATTAAAAATACTTACTTGTATTAATATTTAAAGATATCGAATGCCTCTTTTCTAAATGCTGTTATACCTCCCAAATCACAATATCATGAATATGATAAAAGTGGAATTCAAATTCTTTATATGAATTCATTAACTTTCTATGAATTTCTATGAATTCATTCATTTTTTCAAACTTACAAATAAATTGTCACATATATTTTTCTTTCAATATATTCTTTTTAAAAATGTGAAATACTTGAAAAATAATCTGTATAAAGGGTTCATTAATGTGTTTTATATATGTATATACACACACATATGAAAAATAGAAGCTTTTTTGATGTCTTATGCAATAAAATTTAAAATATTTTAACCTAATCATGTCCTGTTGATAAAACATGTTTAGGATACAATAACATGGAAATTGACCATGATATAATAATTTCAAATAATAAGCATAATCAGAAATCATATCTATATTAAAAGTTAAATTGCATTTGAAATATAGATATGAAGTGTTTCTAAAAGAAAAAAGACAATGTTACAGAAAAACAAAGTAGAGAAATAGACAATTCACAGCTAAAAAAACAACAAATAGTTCTTAAACATATGAAAATTGCTAAATTCTTACAAACTAAAAACCATGGTTCAAGTGATGGAGCACCTCTGGAAAGTGCAAAGTCTGAGGTCAAACCTTAGTACCACCAAAAAAAAGAATGCCAGCAAAAAACAAATTAAGTTGATATTGAAATAGTCTTTTTCCTTTATAAAATTTTAAGATCTTGCAATTGCAATGTAATTTATTATTGAGAATTTGAAATATACATATTTTACATATACATTTATATACTACACATGGATCAACATTTATAAATATCTACAATAATTACCTGCATACTTAGTCTTTAACATAGAAAGCACACTTTAAGAATCAATTTTGAAGAAATGGTGATAAAAATGTGAAAGATATTCAGAACCTAACTTCATGTGACATTCCTTTTTTTGGATGAGTTCTGGGGATAAAACATGAGGTCTTTCATCTGCTAGATGAGCTCTCTACCATTCTACCAACCCCAACTTGACATCCTTATAAGAACCAAAGAAAAATAACCCAAATATATACCAACAAGAAATAAGTCAGAGAAAGAAGGGGTTAAGTTGCACTATATCTACAAAATGGAACAATGTACATTTCAAGAAGTGATGAAGAATCTCTCTTTACACTTGTCTGAATTTAACCCTAGGATATATTTTTAAGAAAAATGATCAATTTTGAGTAAAGTATATAGTAGCATAGCCCTCACCACAAAAAAAGGGAGTGTGTAAATCCCAATATGCATTTATTTAATCAAAGTAGAAAGATTTTGAAAAGATGAACTATAAAACATAAACAAATACATAGAAGGTTTAACTAAGAGGATATGGAGGTTAATGCAGTGGAGAAGATGGGTATAAAAATAAACATCTTTGTATGTACAATTTTTATAAAATTGACTTTGGGCAACTGTAAACATTTTTCATCATTATATGACAAATTTAAAAACCCATAAATGTCAAAGACAAAATGAAATACATGAACTTCACAAAATGCACAGAGCAAAGTTATTTAGAATGACTTAAATATGGAGTGATTTGACTGCATAATCCAAGTGATAGAAATGATAGACTATACCCTAAGCATCTGTGTAGCAAACACAAGACTCTGAGTTCAAACCCCAGTACTACCAAAGGAAAAAAAAAGCCAAAACAAAAGTAACTGCTGTGTGCATTAAAGAATGAACTGTTTTTAACTATCATACTATATGTAATAGTATTAATATTGATGGTTTGAATCTGTTGCATGTATATTTTTCCAAAGGAGCCCAAAGATGCTGCTATTATTGAGAATCTACATTTGATGTGGAAGAAAGAAGATGCATATCTAAGATAGATGCTGTTAAGTGAAATGCTGTAGTCTTTAATTCCTTTTTTTCCTTTTTTTTCCATTTTCAATTAGTGTAACAATATGAACTTAAGAGATCTACCTTGAAAAAAATATAGATTTCTTAGTTCTACCCTTTTAAAAAGTCTAGTGGACATATTTATGTACTTCTAAGCAGTATTAACAGCAAAGTAGTGTTATCTCATTACTATTTTCCACCAAGAGAAAGTAGGGTTCCTTGGAAAGATATTTGATTACTGATCTGACAGACTAACTATGCAAGGTGTTATTGCAGAGAGGAAGGAATTTATCAGACTGAGTCATGACAGAAGGGCTAAAGACTAAGAAGCCAAGTGGGACAGGCTCCCATTTGTCAAAGATGGGGCAATTTGAGTTTCAATAAAAATTATAACATTAATGGGATGTAGGTAATTGAAAAGTGTAAATTTACCAGACTATAATAAAATTTAAAAGTGCAGAGCCAATGGTTACTATTGTTATAGAATCAGCCCCTTATTTTGGAAACTGGTGAATAGAGGATCCTTGGTGATCCTAAAATCCATTGGTTGCCATTGTTTTTTGTTAATTTTTGCTTCCTTCTTCTAAATCTCTGTTCTGTAATGGGTTCTGTGTTTGGATATCCCTTACATAATTAGACTTATCCCAGCTCAAGGTTTGAAATGACATTTATAATAATGATTTCCAAGTGTATACCTTTATACACTTTATAACAGGTACTCTAAGCTAATATATCTAAGGTACATACTTGGATGTTCTCTTTAAAAAATTAACATATTCATAATTGTTATAGGTTGATTTGCACCCATATGCTAAGCACTAATGCTTCAAAATGTTATGTCATTTGGAATAAAGGATCTTTTCAGGTGTAATTTGTTAAGATGAACTCATATATGTGGGTCCTGGGTCCTGAATCAATAAGACTGGTTTCCTTAAAACATGGTCTTATGAAGACATAGACCCAGGGTTAATGGGATGGGGAGGTGGAGGCCAGGATGGTGTTATGTTGTGACAAACCAAGGAATTCCTGGGACTACCAGGAGCTGGAAGCTGTAAGGAGGGATCCCCTAGAGGATTTGGAGAGAGAATGGCCCATCTAACACCTTGATTTTAGATATCTACTCTCCACAGCTGTGAGCAAATAAACTTCTGTTGTTTGAGAGGGAGGGGGCGGAGTGGGTGGTAAGGGAGGGGGTGGGGGCAGGGGGGAGAAATGAACCAAGCCTTGTATGCACATATGAATAATAAAAGAAAAATGAAAAAAAATAAATAAAACCACCCATTTTGTGACATAGCAGGCAGAAGAATCTAATGCAACAGTCCAACTTCTGATTTTCCACATTGAGCAAACTCCTTTCCTGTCTTCGATGTAGTCAGTGGTAACTACACCTCCATTCATCTAGGTGTATAGAATCTAGAACTCATATTTTATCCCTCTGGCTTACAAACTCCATATTTGAATCAGTAACAAATCTTCCTGATTCTCCCTTTAAAATACACCCAGAATCTGACCACTTTATATCAATTGTACTCCCACCACAGTTTCATGTCACTTTCATGACTCAATTTGAATTACTGAAATAATCTTAGTTACTCTCTGCTGTGGATTCTGAATGTATCAGACCAAATGATATACCATAAAAAAATTTGATCATGTCTGTCATTCCTTAAGATCTACTCAGTGGCTTCTGAATTAGACAAAATTAAAGTGAAAATCCTTACTGTAGTCTAGAACGCTATGAATTATGACCTGGTTTTCAACTCTTCCTACCTCCCTCCACTTTAAATAAGTCTTCAACCACTTCTCCTACCAACTTTACCCCACTGCAACAATTTTAATCACAGAATCTGTTTTCTTGTTGTTACCGATGGGTACAATGTTCTTCCTATACACAGCACATCATTCACTTCTCCACTGTGGGTTTGAATATGATCTTATCACTACTGCCTTCTTTATCTCCTCTATTTAATTCCTCAGCCATTGCTATCTTTATCCTCCTTGTGTGCCTTATTTTCTACATAATTCTTATGATCAACTGGTATACTATAAAATTTACTTGTTTATTTCCTTTCTTTTTCCACTAATATGTATGTGTACCCAATTAAAGCAAATATTAGCCCTTTATTCGCTTCTGTATCTGAAATTCTAAATGAAGATCTAGAATATAGTATACACTTGTGTGAATCAATAATTACAGGGAATACTATTAATCAAACTGAGAAAATAAGCTATTCCGAAAAATATTTTGTTTATTATAGGCATATGAAATCAAAGATTCTATGTAGAGATGACATATTTCTTCATTATAATGTCTATAAAACCTGCTTTTTAAAAATTAAACAGCTTGGTTTAACTTTAATTCTAAACAGATAAAATGATATTTTTTCTGTAATAAGATTCAATTATTTCACTAAATCATTACTTTCAGATTGTGCAAATTATTAATGATGCCAGAGTATTTGTCAAAGCATGGTCTCTAATTTCCTGTTGCTTAAAATAATCATTTAAAATATATTTGACTATTATTAATGGTAAAACACTTTTTCTTATGTATTTTCTTCATATAAATTGTGCAATGACATAAAAACATAAGCAAATATGAGCCACTAAATTGCACATATTCTGTCCCCAAATTTAAAATTTGATATTTCTATTTAGTGAGCTTAACATTTCTGGCTATATAGTGTATTAAATAATAATATCTGATTACCAGCAACTTCACATTCTTATGAAATGTCTTTGACATGTCGAATTTTCATGCAGAGTAGATGTCTATTGTATTTTACTGCCAAAATAACATGTTTCAAATACTAAAGCAGCAGGGGAATACTGACTGAGCTATTAATAAAACACACCAGCTTTTAGCTGGCAACGCAGCCTTCTTTCCATCAAGCATGTCCCAGCCTTTAATAAAGAAACTCAAGTGGTGTAGGTGAAAAATTACTTTTCTCACCCGGTCATCTGTCTGTCATGTATTATTCAGGTCACCAATGTTTGTCCTGAACTGTATCATTCTGTAGTTGTGTCAGGTATGAGATATGTTCAGTGTAATTCCATCAGACTTTGTGAAGTTGATTAGAACAGATCACCTTTCGGCATGGGCACGAGTTATCTCAGCAGATTGAGTGAAAAAGACTTATTTATCTTTGCCTTATAATAAAGAAAGAGATGAACAAATTTATCCATTAACTTGAAAAGAGTCACATATTTGGTGTGAAAAAAAAACTACAGTCAGTAATTCTATTGAAAACACTGTCGTACATGGATGTTGCTTTATGAACAAAAATGCTTATGCTGAGTCTACATTTAATAGCATAAAATATTTAACCAAAGCATACACATTTTATTTTTGTCCTTAAGGTAATAAATAGTTATTCCACAACAAAATGACAGAATGTAATATAAATATTATATCTTTGATGGTTTCTATTGATTTTTTCCAGTATTCTTTTTTGGAAAATAATTTCTTATAGAAAATGATTTTCAAGTTTATGCAGTTATTATACTATCATGCCTCAATTAAGCCATAGACTGTTTTACTATAAATATTCTAGAAACATTTATCAACTTAAAATAATTTTGACAAGAATTGGAACAATAAATAGATATATGATTTAAGTATAAGAAAACCTATGGTCTTGTCTGACATGACCTGGAGTCCTCAGAGTCCTTATCTCATCTGACCAAGTAAGACTTAAGGATTCACAGGGTGCAGAGGGAGGAAGCAAGGTGATGCTCGCTGGTCGTACATCGGAGCTTCGTTTTTGTTTATGTTTGGACTTGGCTACTTATTAAATTAATGATTTTAGACAAGTTTCTAAAAATGAATAAGCTAAAGGACGACATGATAGTAGTTATTGCACATAGGGTTGTGTGCAGACGCATATGCAATGTTTGAGCACTTCTGCATCCACAAATGATTTATGATAGTACAGACTTGAAACCAGTCTATGCTCTTTATTCTTTTATCTTCCAATTGCTGATTTTAAGAATTCTTGAAATAAGTTTTTGAAAAATATTGAACACTGTCACTCAAAGATATTTAGTAATTTTATTAAAAAATGGAATTGCTATATGAAAACATTAATATATATTGTGAAGTCTACTGAGGAATTAATTGATTATTATTTTTATATACTTTGTTTATAGTATCCAGTAGTCTGGAAAACAAAATTCATCCCTCTTTAAGTTGTTTCTCACTCCCTGCAGTCTGAAATGTGTTTCAAATAGAAAACATTAGAAACTGCCTTAGCTCTCCTTCTGCATCACTGTTGTATATTTTGCTGTAACTCATTTTGTGTGGGAAGGTTCTGTCTCTCTTCATTCCACTGTGTAAACCTATAAGTTTTCTTTTGTTAGGTGCTATAGCTCAAAGCATCAAGGATTTATCAATCTTCAAGGATTTGGCCAATAATGTGCTGGACTGTGGAGAGTTTTTGAGAGGTGTAGCTTTTGTTCTTACAGGGCCGATTATATTTTTGAGCAGATGAGCTAAAAAAATATTTGAGACTTGCATGTGCAAAACAAATCAAGAACAGTACAGAGCAAATCTAAATTAAGTGTTATCATCTCAAGGAGCAAGTTAAGGCTGCTAGAGAAATTTAGAGAAGGGAAAATACAGAAATGGATTAACTTTGTATAAAGTATTTAAACTCAAAGAAAGAAACCAAAATGACAAAATTAAATATATACTCATCTTACTTTATATCCTAAGATCTTGGATTTAAAAAAAATGTGTTACGCTTAGGTTTTTAAGCTCTCTATGGAAAAAACTTTTTAAAAATTCTAAGCCTTAATCTGGGATTATCTTTTTGTTTGTTTTATTTTGTTTTTGTTTTTTGACAGAGGGCCTCATGTAGTTCACACTGGCCTCATGATCTTCCTACCTCAGTCTGCCAAGTCCTGGGATTACAGTCTTGTACCACAATGCCTGGCTATGTCTGAGATTGTTCTTAACTTTAGCTGCAAAGGCTGCTCTTTTTGGTCTCCCTTAATGCATCAATCAGGGTAATCTTATGAAAGTGTAAGCAGCATTTGAGCTAAAGTTGTCCAATCAGTGTTTATTTGTTTAAACCTTTGTTTAATGCTTATGGGAAAATAAATCATCTCTCTTCTCATAGTTTTAACCAAAGACCCAGAAGCCTTAAGCCTGGTTGCTAAGAGTTGGCATTGTTTAGCCATGAGAGATGTCAGCTTGAGGAGTCAAGAGGCAAAAGAATGTTAGAGAAATTACACCAAATCTTGCCTTTTTGCAAGAATACATATTTAATGTTTTCTTCTATCCAGTTAAGATTACATGTGCTATTACATGCTGCCTTAGGAACTATTTGAAAATAGACAAGCATATAAATTAATTTGATTATTATAGACATTAAAGTTGTTTTAAATATTGATATTAATCTATAAAAGGTGTGATACAAATGATCAGTTAAGAGTACAAAAACAAGCCTGGCATGGTGGGTCATACTTGGAATTCCAGCTACTCAGGAGGCAAAGGTAGAAAGCTCAAGTCTGAGGCCACTGAGCAAAAGCAGTAGATCCTATCTATAAAACAAACTAAAAAGAAAAGGACTGGGGACCTACCTCAGGTGGTATGCATGGGGTTCAAGGTTAAACAGGGATACTTGAAAGCAGTCACATGTAAAAGAATCTGTACACCATCACTAATAAAGCAAAGCTACTCAAAAAAAAGAAAGGGAAGAGGGGATAAAAAGAATGATGGAGGGGTGAATTCAACTAGGACATATTGTAAGAACTTTTGTAAATGTCATAGTGTTCCCCTGGCACAGCAATAATGATAACAATAATAAAAAGAAGAAACTCAAGTAGTCAGTATGCTGATGGTGAAAACATTTTATGAGGTCATGAAGAAGTGGATTTAAATACGAATTCAATCACTTACTTGCTGTATGACTTGGTAAGTCATTTATCATGTTTAAGCTCCAGCTTTCTCATTTACAAAACATAACTAAGAATAAATAGTTCCTACACTTTTGGTTTTGTTGCAGATTAAATTCAAATGATTAGCATAGGCCAGGGTGGGTACTTGTAGTTCATACCTGTAATCCTAGCTACTTAGGAGGCAGAGATCAGGGGGATTACGGTTTGAAGCCAGACCAGGGAAACAGTTCTTGAGACCCTATCTTGAAAAAAACTATCACAAAAAAGAGACTGGTGGAGTGCTCAAGGTGTAGGCCCTGAGTTCAAACTCCAGCACTGCAGAAAAGAGAAAAAAAAAAAAGAGACAAAGAGGAATGATTAGGATGATGTACTCTTCATAACTCTTAAACAATTGAATAAATATGAATATCATGCGATTAAAAAAAGAAACGGTTATACTGGGGCTGTAGCTTAGTAGTAAATTGCTTACCTAATGTGCACAAGGCCCTGGGTTCCATCTCCAGCATGGCAAAACAAACAAACAAACAAACAAACAAAAACTTTCAATAAACTTTTAAGCCTGGCATTGTGGTACACACCTGTGATTCCAGCACTTGGGAGGCTGAGGCAGAAGGAGCACAAGTTCAAGGCCAGCTGATGCTACATAGTGAGACTGTTTCAAAAGAAACAAACAAATAAATAAGTAAATAAATACATAATCAGCATACCTGAATCAGTATGTGTAACAGTATACCAGTCACAAATATAGGGCATATATCCTTTTCAAGTACACCAAAAGCATTTGTCCAAAATAATCATAAAATAAGATCCCACAAATTTCAAAGGATCTAATTAATACTAAAGACATCCTATGACATTGGATAATTGAATTTAAATCAGTAAAAACAATCTCTCAATGTTTTGAAATAAGCAATGTATCTCTAAATAATCCATTCTTAACAAGAAAAATAAAATAAAATTGAAAGTTAAAATGGTTTTAGCTAAATGATAATGAAATTAAGACTAGAATTCTGGATATACAATTATGCTTTAGAATATATAATTTTAAAGCATATATTAGAAAAGAAGAAAAGACTTAAATCAATTATACTTCATAGAGTTAGTAAAAGAACAACTAATTAATTCCAAAACAGGAGGAAGAAAATTTTAAAAATAAAAGCAGAAGAAATATGACATATTATAAAACCAATGGTATAAAATATGTCAACTGTCCTCAAACTTATCAGCACATTCAGTAAAGTACTATATCAAAGCTACTTTTGTAAAAATTAAGGGGCTTATTTTCCTAGTTTATAAGAAAATGAAGAGGATGACATATGACTTTAAATCGTAAATATTTAATGTTTTATTTTACCAGATATCAGCAGTCATTGAAAAAGATATACTTAAAAAAAGATAGTGTGCTATTGGCATAGGGAATAATACTAAGTCAATAGAATACAATTGAAATTCTACAAGCAATTCTAAAAATATACAGACCTTTTATTTAATACAAGGATGAGACTACAGTGCTGTAAGGAAAGAAGTTGCAGAGCCAACCGAGTGTCCACCTGGAAAGAGTTTCTTACGTTAGAACATATATCTGAACCAGTTCCAGTTGTTTCACGGCTGTCTATGTAAAGGAGAAGCAATAGGATTCTAGAAGATAATATAAAAGTTTATGCTTATGGCTTTGGAATTTAAAACACAATTTCTAAGTAGGCAATAAACTAAGAATCATAAAGAGAAAAGATTCTAAATTGCATGGTATTCATAACACATATAATGGCAAGAGTTTATGAGCCTAGAATAGATTAAAAAGTATAAGCTAAAACTAAATTAAAGGACAGGACCTCACTGGAAAATGTGAATAAATATGTACAATAGGCATTTTACAAAAAAGCAAATTTAGATGGCCAATAAGCAGACAAAAGAAATCAACTCAGTAACACTAAAATCACAAGGAGAGATACCTGCAAATTCACCAGGATTGTTAAAATTTTTAAAATTAGCAATATTAGATTTTGACTATGATGTAGAATAAAATAACTCTCTGACTTAGGACAAAATACTCAGAACTTTGAATGGAAAACTGATATAAACTTGGGAGTTCCCTGGGAAATCCATTTTTCTTTGCTCTAGATGTAACTGATCTTGATTTCTTGAACCAAGAAGAAAAGTTAATTCTTTCCTTGAACTTATAACATAAAACCTTATCATGTTTTTGACTGAACATAAATAAGCAGAATCCTGAGAAGAAAATTTTAAAGCCATATTTGGAATAATATAAAGAAAGGTCATAAAGTAAACACAAAAATAATTTAGCATTCCTCTATTGTAATGAAGATGAGAGACTACTCTCTCTTTTCCAATGGAAGCAGAGTATTCTTTTTTCTTTCTATAAGCTTAATAAATAATCTTTTAATTGTGGGTGTGCCCCTGGTGGTCTTCTGTTGGTCAGCTTTAACAAGCCATAGAATCAATGTAGTTGGTTAATCCTTTATCAGTGTTTTTAAAATATTTCAATCTTAGTTGAGCAATATCTATAATTTTCCAATGTTTTTGTTTTGGAAAAGCTACATAAAATTGAATGCCTAACTTAATGATTATCAATATATTTGTTACTCGGATTCAATTTCAAACATTATGCTATATTTTAAATATTTCCCAAGTATTTACTAAGTCCTCATCTATGATCCCAGTTTTACTCTTAGTTTCAACCAGCTTATATAATCAGATAAATTCAAATTAAATCTCTGCTTATTTCTAGAGTTGTCTACACAAATTCTTTTCTTACATTGTCTTTTAGAAATATCTAGGGCTGGTGGAGTGGCTCAAGTGATAAGAGTGCCTGCTTAGTAAGTGTGAGGTCCTGAATTCAAACCCAGTGCTGCCCAAAAAAAAAAAAAAACCAGTTTGATAGAAGTATCTATCTATCTATCTTCTATTGTCTCTTCTATTATCTCTGTATCATCTATTTATCTCTTCTATTTATCTATCTACCTATCTTCATCATCTATTATCATCTATGTATCTTCATCATCATCATTTATCTACATCAATCTAGTATCTGTATCTATCTCCAAACTCTTGATGTTCATCACTTGTCAGTGTGTCTATCACAGGTACTGATTCTGTCAAGACTTTGCTTAGAAAAAGCGTGAACTCTACAAGTTATTTTGACACCTTACTTAGTGATACCACCATATATGATTTTTGTAGATTCTTTCCAATTCCCAAATACTGGCTTTCTCTGTGCCTGTTAACTCCTCCCCCCACCTTTTTCTGTGCCTGTTAACTCCTCCCCCCACCTTTTTTTAATGGGTGCAGAGAAAGCCATTATTTGGGAATTGGGCAGGGACCACATTTGTTTTGCTAATAGCAGGCACTCCATAAATACAAATTAAATATATAAATGAATTAACAAGTTGTTTCTAAATTCTATTAGTCTTAAAAAATGTCACTATGGATCAGGGAAAGGATATTTAAAACTATTTTCACATTCCTTCTAAAGTCTCATCATTTCAAAGTCTTGTTTTCCAAAAATAAAAAGGGTAATAACAGAGCTCTTTTAGCCCAAATTCTCAGTTGCACATGTGAGCACTGATGTTTCAGTTACATCTCATAGAAGAATCTAAAATACTAACTTAAAAGAACATATTTATAGCAGAAGAAGCTTTAGGTCCTCATACTGACTAGCATAAGCAAATAGCATACTTTCAGGAAATGCATATGCATGTAAGTTCCTAAAAGGGCATTATTAACTTTATTTAGTGATATGTTCATAAGAAAAAAGGGAATGGGTCATGCAAATAGCCCTTCAGGTCAAATATTTTCTAATAGTGGCTCCAAGAGACATGATGTGGGAAGTCATTATAATTCTTGTCTATGACACATAACTGCACTGTATCGAGACTTTTCTAAATTTAATTAACCAAAGTAATTTATAAATCTAACATGAAATTAAGATAAATGTACATAGTAGAATATAATGAAGGAATTAAACATATATATATACATGCACTGATTTGAAATTCAGAAATTAAAATAAAGGAAATTGGATGGAGGACTTTTGTGAATGTCAAAATGTACTCCTAGCACAATAATAATAATAAATGCACAAATATATACTTAAACAAAATTGGAGAACAGCTGTTGAAGGACCATTGGGCATAAATACTTAACTACAATATAAACAAAAACTGTTAAATTTTTGCTAACAAGTAATAGTTTACTATTAAGATGACATCAAAATGAGAAATTCAGGAATAGTAGATTTTATATCTTTTCCACTTTGTAAGTGAACTAAATCTTCTATGTGTATTGGCACATTGCTTCTACTTCATTTCATCTAAATGATAACTATTTTCATTATTCATTATATTTGATGTCATTTGCATATTGAATATAAAACAGCATACTTTAGTTATTTGGTTTTTTTTTTTTTGCTTTTTTATAGTACTGACATTTGAACTCAGAGCCTCACATTGCGAGGTGGGCACTCTACCACTTAAGTAACACCACTAGCCCTGCAATCTTGTTTTATCTGTATCCCATCTCTCCCTCATCTCCATTTTGAAGCAAATTACAGTTATTTTTATGTTTAAATACTTTACATGTACCTGTAAGAAATACTTTTTTCAAAACCATTACATCACATTTTAAAAAGTAACAATAATTTCTTTTTTTTTTTTTTAATTATTCATATGTGCATACAAGGCTTGGGTCATTTCTCCCCCCCGCCCCCACCCCCTCCTTTACCACCCACTCCGTCCCCTCCCCCTCAATACCCAGCAGAAACTATTTTGCCCTTATTTCTAATTTTGTTGTAGAGAGAGTATAAGCCATAATAGGAAGGAATAAGGGTTTTTGCTGGTTGAGATAAGGATAGCTATACAGGGAATTGACTCACATTAATTTCCTATGTGTGTGTGTTACCTTCTAGGTTAATTCTTTTTGATCTAACCTTTTCTCTAGTTCCTGGTCCCCTTTTCCTATTGGCCTCAGTTGCTTTTAAGGTATCTGCTTTAGTTTCTCTGTGTTAAGGGCAACAAATGCTGGCTAATTTTTTAGGTGTCTTACCTATCCTCACCCCTCCCTTGTGTGCTCTGTTATGCTGTGAAACTTATTCTACATAATATTATACAAATATAACAATTTATTTTTTTATAAAAGAATTTTTAAAAGGTTTTCAAATTAGTAATAGAAAAGGATAATATCTGTCTTCATATATCTTTTCATATAAAATAAATATTTTAAAGAAAAATTTGTAATTATACAGCAAACAATAAACTTTTAAGAAAAGAAACAACGATAAATTAAATATGATGGCTAACTATTCTGTATGAAAATTTAAAATGTAAAAAATTGAATAGGATATGTAGCTCCAGATTATACAAAAGATTTTAATTTTTATAACAACTATACTAAAACCATTTACATATGACAAAATTAACCCTTTTAAAATATGCAATTCAATGGTTTTTATTTTGTTAAAAAGTTGCCACCATTAAAACTATTTTAGAACATTTTCATCATCCCCAAAATGAACCTCATAACCATCTCAGTCACTCCCTCTGCTCTACTTTCCCCAAGAATGGCAAATACTAATCCCTTTTCTGTCTCTAGGAATGGTCCAATTCTGAACATTTCATATAAATACAATCATACAATGTATTGTCTTTTTGTCTAGCTGCTTTCAATTAGCATAATGCTTTCTAGGTTCATTCATAAGGTAGCAGGTATCCAAATTATATTCCCTAGATATGTCTGAATAATTTTCTGTACTGTATATTTTTATCTGTTGACAAACATTTGAATTGATAATCTCAACTGATCTACATTCAACTTTGCAGATTTTTGCTTTTGCCTGCTCAGATATGCTGTTGAATCTGAAGACTGAATTTTTATATTTTAAATATTGTATATAAAAACTCTAGAAATTTTGGTTCCTCTGTATAATTTTTAACTTTTTGTCAACAATCTCTGTTTGGTAAAACATAATTATCACACTCTCCTCTAATTCTTTTGACATAGTTTCCTCTACTTTGAACTATAGTAGTTAATTTAGGTCTTTTTCGCATAAGTCTAATGTGTGGACTTCCTTGGGAACAGTTTATATTTCCATTGTTTCCTTCTACATATATACCTTGTTTTCTCTTTTTTCTGAAGTCTTTGCTCAGGTGCTCTGTGTGAGTGTTGAGGATTGCCTTCATCATTCCAGAAGGCAGTTATAACTGGTTGGACAGAGCCTTGAGGCAAGCCAGATGTGGCAGATCATCTCAGGTCTTTCCTGGACATATGTAATAAATAGTTTCCCGGGAAAACTTAGAGCTATGCAAAATAAAGGATCTCAAATTTTGAAATAAAAAAAGTAAAAAATTATATATAGTATTTAATATACAAAGACACGCTTAACTCAAAATGATATGTAAAAGTTGAGAGAGAGAGAGAGAGAGATTTTTAAGGAAAGAACATAAGAAATGAAAGATAATTAAAAGGAAACTAAAAGTTAGTTTAACAAAAAAGTGAGAGAAAATGTATTTCAAGTGGGAAGAGTATTAATAGAATAATTTTTTATATAGATAAGTATAATTTGTAATTGAAATCTAATATGCAAGAACTAGGTAACAGAATTGACTTTTTTATTAGCATACATTAATTGATCAAAAGAGTTTCATATTTCCATGCATGTTATAATGTTCTTTGATCAAATTATCCCCCTCTATTACTCTTTCTTATCTCCCAAATTGAAATTTATTTATTCATTGTTGTGTTGGGTAGGGGTACATTGTGGCATTTACAAAAGTTCTTATAAATATATCATATTTGAAATCACCCTTCCACCATTCTGCTTTATCCCCCCAGCCACACATTCCTGAAATAGTTTCAACAAGTCTTATTTTTCCATTTGCATACTTATATACACAGTATTTGCACAATATTCAACCTCCTACACCCTTTCTGTACCTCATCCCCTTTTCCCACTGGTATCAACCCCCCAAGGCAGGACCTGTTCTGTCCTCCTCTTCTGATTTTGCAAAAGAAAAAAATAATGAATTTTTTCTTGTTTAAGATAGCTACACAGGGAGTTACCTTGTGGCACTTCCATGTATATATGTATTATAGACCGATTTGGTTCATCGCGTCTATTTTTCTTCTTTTTACTGTAGTTCCTTTCTTATGGCTGTTTCAACCAGATTAAAAATTCTATATTCATGCATATAGAGAGTACCTGAACCATATTCACTTTCTTAATTTCTTATTTTATCTTCTCCTTTTCATATGTGACCTCTCCCTAGCATAACCTATTTTTCATAACATTGCTGTATTTGCATTAGCTCTAGGTTCCACATATGAAGAATGCATGCAGCTTTTGACCTTCTGAACCTGGTTAACTTCACTTGAGATGATGTTCTCCAGTTTCATCCATTGACCTGCAAAGGATAAAATTTCATTCTTTTTTGTGGTTGAATAAAATTCCATTGTATAGAAATGCCATATTTTCTCAATCCATTCACCAATAGTGGGGCATGTTGGCTGTCTCCATCCATAACTTAGCTATTGTGAATAACGGTGCAATAATCATGGGTGTGCAGGTGCCTTTGTTATAACCTGACTTACATTCCTTAGGGTATAGCCCTAAGAGTGGAATTGCTGGATCATATGGCAGTTCTATTCTTAGTTTTTTGAGCAACCTCCATAGTTTCCATATTGGTTGTACTAATTTACATTCCCATCAGCAGTGTGTGAGGGTTCATTTTTCTCCACGTCCTCACCAATATTTGTTGTTGTTTGTGTTCTTGGTGGTAGCCCTTCTAACCAGAGTGAAGTGGAATCTTGATATGGTTTTGATTTGCATTTCTTTTATGGCCAGAAATGTTGAGCATTTCTTCATGTGTTTTTAACCATTTGGACTTCTTCCTTTGAGAAAACTCTGTTCAGTTCTTTTGCCCATTTCTTCATTGGGTCTTTGAATTTTTGGGAGTTTAGTTTTCTGAGCTTGCTGTATACCAGAATTGAAATTTGTAAAAGATGTGGAATTCAAAAAGGCATTGGAAAAATCTCTATCCTAGTGATAGTCATTTCTTAATGTATTTTTCACATTTTTTGCAAAATAAATATAAAAATAAGCATAGGTACAAAGTATTTTTGATTTGTATCATATGAGTATGGAAGCTCAAATGAATACCCAGAAAATATTATATTTTCTAGAAAGAGCCTCATAAACTTATTTTTATTATATTTTATAGGATATGCAATACCAAGGAGAATATAAAAATTCTGATAGAAGATTTAAGTCACCTTATTTCATAGAAAGGGAGAATATATAATATTACCTAAAGCCCATGGACTGATTCATATTATCAATCACAAAGAGGAACTCTACCCATTTCTACTTTAAGTAAAAATATGCCTGTAATCTAATTTCTGATTTTAGAAAAGAACAGAAATTAATAACAGACTTTTATTTTTAGCTTAGACATTTTTACACACTGTTAAGCAAATGTTAGGCTAAAGAAAAATTGAAGTGTATATTCACTTATTGACTATGTAAGTGAAAATGAAATATCTCAAACTTATGAGACTTTGTCTTTTTTTTTTTGTTTTTGGAGTAGATGAGAAAGTCATAGCTTTAAATATTCTTAGAAGAGGAACACAGAAATTAAATTAGAAGTAAATTCAGGATAGAGGAAAAAAAATGATAAAACACTGAGGATGAGTAAAAAGAATAATTAGTTTCTTGAAAGTGTTTAACAGATTAAAAAATAAAAATAGTAAAATTTATTAATTTTTAGTGATATAAGATTTCAACAAATTGATCGATTATTCACAATAAATAACAACAAAAAATAAGTTCAAGTATAGAAATCTTAGCTGAAACAAGGTACATAAAGTCAGAAATATAAACAGTTTGCTAATTTAAAGAACACTTATAATTCTTTACAAATTTAGGCATAACATTATTATATTTGGTTTTTTTTTTTTTACTTTAAAGTTTTCTTTTTATTTCAAAAAATGTCTGGTGTAAACATCCAAACAATTCAAAGCACAAAGTTTAGCACAGGCACTGGGTAAAATATATCACTATACACTACAAATTTATTTTTCTATAGTGTTACTTCTGTATAAACAAGTTTGATATTCACTTTCTATATTTGGCCTTAACAACAACTAAGGTGCTAAGTTCTTACTTTTGTTTTTTGCTTTACAACTGAAAACATCTGACACTGAGAGTGGTTTAGTAAATATAAGCAGAGATACTTTGTTCCAAGGAAATAATAAACAGCATCCTTAATCCATATTTTTTCTTGTTTCATACTCTCAAACTTTTTCTTTTTGTTTTCTTTTTTCTTTTATTATTCATATGTGCATACAAGGCTTAGGTCATTTCTCCCCCCTGCCCCCACCCCCTCCCTTACCACCCACTCCGCCCCCTCCCTTTCCCCCCTACCCCCTCAATAACCAGCAGAAACTATTTTGCCTTTATTTCTAATTTTGTTGTAGAGAGAGTATAAGCCATAATAGGAAGGAATAAGGGTTTTTGCTGGTTGAGATAAGGATAGCAATACAGGGAGTTGACTCACATTAATTTCCTGTGCTTGTGTGTTACCTTCTGGGTTAATTCTTTTTGATCTAACCTTTTCTCTAGTTCCTGGTCCCCTTTTCCTATTGGCCTCAGTTGCTTTTAAGGTATCTGCTTTAGTTTCTCTGCGTTAAGGGCAACAAATGCTAGCTAATTTTTTAGGTGTCTTACCTATCCTCACCCCTCCCTTGTGTGCTCTCACTTTTATCATGTGCTCAAAGTCCAATCCCCTTGTTGTGTTTGCCCTTGATCTAATGTCCACATATGAGGGAGAACATACGATTTTTGGTCTTTTGGGCCAGGCTAACCTCACTCAGAATGATGTTCTCCAATTCCATCCATTTACCAGCAAATGATAACATTTTGTTCTTCTTCATGGCTGCATAAGATTCCATTGTGTATAGATACCACATTTTCTTGATCCATTGGTCAGTAGTGGGGCATCTTGGCTGTTTCCATAACTTGGCTATTGTGAATAGTGCTGCAATAAACATGGGTGTGCAGGTGCCTCTGGAGTAATCTGTGTCACAGTCGTTTGGGAATATCCCCAAGAGTGGTATTGCTGGATCAAATGGTAGATCAATGTTTAGCTTTTTAAGTAGCCTCCAAATTTTTTTCCAGAGTGGTTGTACTAGTTTACATTCCCACCAACAGTGTAAGAGGGTTCCTTTTTCCCCGCATCCTCGCCAACACCTGTTGTTGGTGGTGTTGCTAATGATGGCTATTCTAACAGGGGTGAGGTGGAATCTTAGTGTGGTTTTAATTTGCATTTCCTTTATTGCTAGAGATGGTGAGCATTTTTTCATGTGTTTTTTGGCCATTTGCATTTCTTCTTTTGAGAAAGTTCTGTTTAGTTCACTTGCCCATTTCTTTATTGGTTCATTAGTTTTGGGAGAATTCAGTTTTTTAAGTTCCCTATATATTCTGGTTATCAGTCCTTTGTCTGATATATAGTTGGCAAATATTTTCTCCCACTCTGTGGGTGTTCTCTTCAGTTTAGAGACCATTTCTTTTGATGAACAGAAGCTTTTTAGTTTTATGAGGTCCCATTTATTTATGCTATCTCTTAGTTGCTGTGCTGCTGGGGTTTCGTTGAGAAAGTTCTTACCTATACCTACTAACTCGAGAGTATTTCCTACTCTTTCCTGTATCAACTTTAGAGTTTGTAGTCTGATATTAAGATCCTTGATCCATTTTGAGTCAATCTTGATATAGGGTGATATACATGGATCTAGTTTCAGTTTTTTGCAGACTGCTAACCAGTTTTCCCAGCAGTTTTTGTTGAAGAGGCTGCTATTTCTCCATTGCATATTTCTAGCTCCTTTGTCAAAGACAAGTTGGTTATAGTGGTGTGGCTTCATATCTGGGTCCTCTATTCTGTTCCACTGGTCTTCATGTCTGTTTTTGTGCCAGTACCATGCTGTTTTTATTGTTATTGCTTTGTAATATAGTTTGAAGTCAGGTATTGTGATACCTCCTGCATTGTTCTTTTGACTGAGTATTGCCTTGGCTATTCGTGGCCTCTTGTGTTTCCATATAAATTTAACAGTAGATTTTTCAATCTCTTTAATGAATGTCATTGGAATTTTGATGGGAATTGCATTAAACATGTAGATTACTTTTGGGCGTATAGACATTTTTACTATGTTGATTCTACCAATCCATGAGCATGGGAGATCTCTCCACTTTCTATAGCTTCCTCAATCTCTTTCTTCAGAAGTGTATAGTTTTCCTTGTAGAGGTCTTTCACATCTTTTGTGAGGTTTACACCTAGGTATTTGATTTTTTTTGAGGCTATTGTGAATGGAATTGTTTTCATACATTCTTTTTCAGTTTGCTCATTGTTAATGTATAGAAATGCTAATGATTTTTCTATGTTGATTTTATGTCCTGCTACCTTGCTATAGCTATTGATGATGTCTAGAAACTTCTGAGTAGAGTTTTTTTGGGTCTTTAAGGTATAGGATCATGTCGTCTGCAAATAGGGATATTTTGACAGTTTCTTTACCTATTTGTATTCCTTTTATTCTTTCTTCTTGCCTAATTGCTCTGGCTAAGAATTCCAGTACTATGTTAATAGGAGTGGAAATAGTGGGCATCCTTGTTTAGTTCCTGATTTTAGAGGGAATGGTTTCAGTTTTTCTCCATTAAGTATAATGCTGGCTGTAGGTTTGTCATATATAGCTTTTATAATGTTGAGGTACTTTTCTTCTATTCCTAGTTTTCTTAGAGCTTTTATCATGAAATGGTGTTGTATCTTATCAAAGACTTTTTCTGCATCCATTGAGATGGAAAAGTGGAAGAGAGAAAAGAATGAAAAAAACATATTTTTAAATACTTATATTTATATATTTAAGTGTCATTTACTTATTTATTTTTCAGTACTGGGGACTAAATTTAGGCCTCACACTTGATAGGGAGGCACTCTACCACTTGGGTCATAACTTCAGCACTTTTTCTGTTGGTTATTTTTTGAGATAGGGTCTTTCTTTATATCTTTGTTGGCCTGGACTGTGATCCTCCTATCTGTGCCTCTCTGTATAGCTAAAATGACAGGTTGTACACCACCATGTCCAGCCACTTGTTGAGATGGGGTTGTCTCATGACCTTGTTTGCTTGGGCTGACCTTGAACTATAATCCTCCTGATCTCTGCCACCTGAGTAGACAGGATTACAGGCTTGAGCCACCACAGCTGGCTGAAGCATGATTTTTTTTAAAGAAAATTTCAACAATGCTCTAGTAAATATGGAAAATTTGTTTTTTTCTGGTAGGAATGGAGTTTGAACTTAAGGTTTTGTGCTTACAAAAAGGAACTCTATGGCTTCAGCCACACGTAAGTCCATTTTTGCTGTGGTTATTTTAGAGATGGGGTCTTCTCACAAACTATTTGCCTGGGCTGGCCTTGAATGGTGATCCTCTTGATCTCAGCCTCCCAAGTAGCTAGTATTACAGGCATGAGTCACAGGTGCCTGATGAAATCTCTAAACCTAATAAACTACTAGGAAAATATGCTAAAGATTTATTTATTATGTTAGTATAAATTAATATAGACACCTGATTTTGGTGAGTTATTTCAATTAAGCTAACTCAGGCTATGACTTATCCCATTTTTCTTTCTTGACCATCTTGTGTTAGTAAAATGATTGGAACTGCTTCTTTTCTTGCTCTGTTTATATCCAAGCCTGAGTAAGAACAATAACAAAGCATTTACTGAATCCTGTGTTAAGAACAATACAAAATATATACTGAAGCCTGTGTGTCTTGCCATTTTTCAAACAAGATTGTTTTAATCAATGTTTTGCCTATTTAAATATTAACTGAAAAATGCATTAAATTTTTGTCATGATAAATAGTATTATAATAACTTACCTGTGTTACCAGTTGACACAAAATGCACGTAAAAAATGAATAGGACTTTGGGTGAATACCTTTCACATATGTGTATTTCATCGGCTGCTCTCTAATGGGGCAAGGTTGTTCAAGCACAAAAAGAGAAAGAAAGAAAGAAAGGAAAAAAGAAGCCTGTTTCTTATTTCTTCACAGGAAAACGAGAAGGACCAATTCTCTTCAGTGTAGTTCTGAATTCAGAATCATGTTGGGTTAACAGGGTTACCATTTCCAGGTCAACCTTCAATTTCAAACATCTGAAACTTCAGGTATCTAAGGTCAACACTAGCTTGTTATGCCATTCTTATAGCTCATGAGGGTTACTGCTTTAGGTACGGATCTTTCAAATATTTCTAGTATTTTACTTTCTTTTTTTCTTAATGTTTCTTTATACCCTTAATGTCACTCCTTATAGAGCCTGTGTTTCTACCAGTATGATGAGAAATAAGTTCCTCTTCCCTGATCCCATTAATTAACCTCTAAGTAGCAAAGAAAGATCTGGAAAATGGCCTGGCAAAGTCTCTCTCCTATTATTGCTCTACATTTGCCCTTAAGTTAAAAGTCACAATAAAAGGTCAAAATGAGGTACAAGTACATTATTAAAATACAGATCATGTTCAAACAAACCTATAACTTGAAGTAAAAAGAAAGTGATATAATGCTTTCTTTTCTTATATAGAAGATGGAGGAGGAGCCTAGAATATACAATAGGGATCTTAATTACTTCTGGAGACTTGATGAGAATGGTTAAACATCCTGCAATATGTTCTATAATGCATAGCTTAATACTCTATATCACTAAAAATGACTAAGATAATTATATTTTATATTTCATATATCTATTATATTTCAAGTTTAGCATTACTGAAAGCTGGCATATACTGGGTTAGATTTACCTTTATATTTTGGCATGGGATTATTACATTTAATAGATTATAGTTGTAGTGACAAGTATATAGGCACAAATAATTTTCTGAAAAAACTTATTTCTTGATACTGTTTTTCAGGGCTTAACATGGTCACCAACAGTATGTTTTTTTTCCTTGCTACACCATGAACACAGTGAGTAAATTGAAGAATGACACTGCAGAGCTATGACAACCCTCTCAACCAGCCCCTGCTGACATGAATTATGAGGGCCATTATGTCGGAGCTCTGAGGTAAGAGTGAGAAACCTTAAGGGTTTGATACTTAGTGAAATGGTTAGAAGTTTGGATTCCCATCCTTCCCAGAGTGGCTTTTAAGAAACTTTTTCAAGCGTCTTATATCTAGGACTGAAACTTCTAATAAAAATGATCTACTCTACAATATTATCTTGGATTTTATCTTTGCCCTTTTAAAGGAGTCTAAAAATGAGGATTATTTTTCATGAAAAAGACAGATTTTTAAGGTAAAATTTATTATTCATAGACTAGTGAAACTAAAACTCAAGAATATAACTTTAATTTTGATATTTCCTTCTCCTACAGGTAGTTTAATATCATTGATCACATAATAATTAATAACTAACTTAAATACTTATAAGATAGCCACATGAGCAAAAATTAACCCATAGTAAAACCCAGGAACTAAATAGGTGATATTGATAATCAAAGTAAAATCTTTTAAATATTTGGTTAATTGGAAACAGACTGGAATTATGCAATCTGAATTTATCACTCATACTAATGTTTTACTCATAGTAACATTGAAAAGTTTATTTTACTATTACTAAAATTGAGTTTCACTTATCAGAGATTAGTCTACATATTTTGTATTATTCTTTCTAACGTGTCAGCAACAAAAATTTGCCTCCATTGTATGTAGTCGAAACTATTATTTCCCCTTAGGAATTTTATATTTGGGGATCACTTAAGATATATTATTCTCTTAAACATTGGGAATATCCAGCTAGAAAACCAATGGAGAATGAAAGAACTTAATGTGGAAAGAAATTCAGCAGGTTGAACAAACCTCAGAAAAAATATACCAAGCTCTGTTCGGAATGTGGATTTAAAACACTGAAATAATAGTCATTTTAGAAGTGAAGACCAGATAAAAGGAAAGGATGGTGCCACAGGTTTTTGAGTCCAAAAATCAGTAAATATTAAGGGGGTGCCTGGACTGTTTCAGTGACTGGAATAAGTAAGCACAGGTTGAAGCCATGGAAATTCACAAACATGCTGGGAAGAATCATGAAGTGGGAAGAAAATTATTTTGAGGATAGAACACTGATGAAAGATGCAGATGAAGGAGTGAAAAAAGAGAGCAGAGTTGTAAAAATGTAGCAAAACAGAATCTGGAACTAGATACAAAGGGTATCTTCCCTGGGAAGAGGAGTAGGGCTTTATCATACTGAGCTTTGTGTTTTGGGCACTGTATAGATATTTCCAAATAGGAAGGAGGGGACAAATTATTTGGGGACAAAAAAAATCAAGATTTTGATTATTTAAAAATGTGAAATGGTACACTAAAGTAACTAAAGTATTTTGATGTCTTATAAGAAGTTACTACAAAAGAGGACAAATCAAGAACTACACTTAGTTGGAGGACACAAGAGAGATTGTAAAATTTTGTATTTGATATAAAATTTTCTAAATATTACTTGTGATTTGAAAAAAATGAGATAAAATCTGAGCTGCTTTTATTTATCATTAACAAGGACACACATGATGTGAGAGATCTTCACTATCTACTACTCCTGTTTAAATTCATTACAATGGTGTTTTTTGTTTCCCTTTGGGTTTAGGAGAGTCATTTGTGGGCAGAGATAAGAGGCATAACATGGGTCTCCAAATGTTTCCTCACTGTTTCCCCCTTGGTAGACCTTGAACTGACACAGGCCCTTTGGCTTAGATTTTTCTCCAGACCAACCACACCATGGCTAAATTCACACCATCTGAATGCATTTGTCTGTATTATCTGTATATTCATCAGGCTGAATGAAATATTGAAGTGCAGTGGGAAGAAGAATGGATTTGCAGACAAGGAATGCAGACACTATCCCTAAATTTTTATCTTTGGGCAAGAAAGTTCATCCATTGTATTTCTAATGTTAATTTGTCTGTAAAGTGAGGATCAGATTAGACTACTTTAAATTTCATATAAACATTTTTATTTGGGGATCTGTGCAGAGAAAAACCAATAATTATTTACTGTTAATGGCTTGATCTTCCTTATGCTATGACTGTATACATAGTTCGTATGCCTTGGAAATAAAAATGTATGAGACTCATGTGTAGAGGATATTTGTATATTTCTTTGAATATTTATGTATTTGTTTATGTATTTTTATAAAAAGTTTGGTAATGATAATTAGAGTCTTTTGAGAAGTCAAGCCATTTTAACAATTCAATAAGTTTTCTTGATATTTGGAGAAGATAAATACATATTCATCTTAAAGAGTTTACATATACTTTTGAGTGATCATTAACCACACAGATATTTCTGTTTATTCATCTGTTAGATTATGGAGTGAGAGAGGGAACATATGAAGAGTTACCCAAGGGGACTAACGACTTTAAGTGTCTCCTTTTGATTTAATGACTTTTGACTTTTGCTCCTATTATGCCAGCCATTTTCTCTCTACATTTCTTGTTAGATTGTCCTGAAAACTTTTAGCCATTTTGACCTTTGAGGCCACGTGACTGCAATTACCCAAGCAGTGTCTTGCTAACCTTAAAGCATAATGCCACTTCAATGACTCTCTCACTGGAAATAATGTATGTCGAGATAGAAGAAATAAAAAGTTCTTTAAATGGGGAACATTGCTTTGTGTCAATTGTCTTGGTCTTTTAAAGATTAACATTAAGGGTGAGGAAATATTTTCAGTGAGAACACTGAACCAGTTTCATTGTAATTAGTTTCTATATTAAGATTAATTCACAGGTTCATTGTCAACTACTGAAATGCCCAGACTAGATAAGGTAATCCATCCCTCAGGGAAAAGAATTAATTCAATGTGTCATGGATGTGAACACAAAAAGCTCATGGAAGAAAATAGTCAGTGTGATGGGGGAAGAAGGGGAATGGATGAGAAGGCTCTTCTTTAGAATCTTTTACTTTAATCACAAAATAGCTTTACATATTTTATCTACATGTTAGGGATTATATTTTCAGTTGTTTATTTTTAAATTGTTTTTTAGTCATTTTCATCAAATGTAAGTCACATGGGAAAACAGATCTGCATGAAGGTTCTAACCATTCTCTTTTATTTTAATCAGAATACCTTTATAATTTTATATATATATTTGGCAGTTCTTTTTTTTTTAATCATCTGTTTTTTAGCAATTTTGATCAAATGTGAAATGGGTTGGGTGAGTCTGGGTTGGGAGAGGTGAAAGAGAGGGAATGTGTTTATTTTTACACTGTTTTAATCTTGGAGTATCCCTGTTTTTACATATATATCTTTGGGAAGTTACTTTTTTAATCAACCAGTATTTAGCCATTTGATCAAAGGTAAAATGTTGTGATTTGTGTTTGTACTGAGCCAGAAATTATTAAAAAGCAATTCCATTCCTTGAAGATACAAATGTATTTTTATTGCACGTCCCTATGACAAAATAATGTAATACTACTAGAGACAATTGCTCAGTGCTTAGAAAGATGCTCATTTTCACAGTCTATGTCTTTCCAAGCAATGGTCTTTTCACTGCACATGTCCTGACAGCCTAATGAGTATGATTTTCTTTTCCTTCTTTTTTGCTGTGTAGTCTAAACAAGCAATGGCTCCTTTGCCAAGCTTGATACCTAATTGAGAAGTCACAGCCTATGTGCTTATTTGGAGGAGGGTTTGAAAATATTGTGCTTGTTTGTTTTACTACTTCTGCATCTTCCACTTGTGTTGACTTTGAGATTTGCAGCATTTGTTCTCAGCATGGTTTCAGAATCTTTAGCATGGCCCTTCAGAGTTGTCTGGTACCATACAGAAATTACTAGCTCTTTTGAACAAAATATTTGAGTCTCTAAGGGTAAAAATTGAGCTCACATTTCTTGACAATAAACTTTAAGCATCTTTAGTACCAGGAGAAGTACTAGAAATATTTTTGGGTCAAAAAAAAGAAACTGAAACTGTTAGAATGACATATATGTTTTTTCTTGGTTGATAATATATATTAAAATTTTTATTTGTAGGATATGTTTATAACAACATAGAGGCCCTTTAGAGATTTGTGTGTTTCTCTTTTTGGAAAACACCAAAATATGTTTTTCTGCAGCTGAAATTCATTGTAGCTACCATTGCAAATTTAGAATTTATTCGATCATTTTGTTTGATTCCAGGCTTCCAAATTTAGATTTATTTCATTGGGAATATTCCATCGATGGTGACTTTTGGATTTAACCTATTTTCCATGCTAAATGAAAACATGGCTTTGTTGTTTGTACCACGCTAAAACTTATTCTTTATGCTTCCTGTCTGAACCTTCAGCTGCTCCTCGTAATTCCATTTATTTTTTCAACAAACTTAATAGAATGCAATAATTTGAGTAAAATCATAGATGCCAAATAACTACATGAAAGCATTTAAATTGCAGATCTTATAGTTTCCTTTCATATTAGAGTAACCACAAACCAAATAATAATATTTGTAATAAAATAGTCTTTCTTTTACTTTGAAAGAAGCTAATTCCATAGCTTTAAAAGTAAGACCCCTTTGCACTTAATCCTGCATCCATATAAGCACAAACACGTTTGGATAAATCTCACAGTAATTTCTCTGGACTACAAATAGTACCCTGCTTATCTTTTCAATACATTAATACTATTAAACAATAGCCTTTTACAAAAATTAGGCTGATGATCCTAAAGAGATTTTTGTCTCCTGTCTTCTAAAAAATATTCATAGGACTTTACTGCCTAGACCATGAAAACCATATTTAGAGTTTAAAATTGAATATCAAACCCCCATAATTACAGTCTTGCCATAGGTATTGTTGACTTCCCCTGCAACCTCATTTCATTTAATTTACTTAGAATTAACTTAATCACTTTGGCTTGCCTGTGGAAATAAAAACATTCTCATAGTTCATGTGGGTGCCATGTAATTAATGTATTGAATATGTGAATTAAATAATAGTGGAGTGCTTTGAGAAACTGAAGTATTTCTACAATGGTTACTTTTTCTTGCATGTATGCACAAATGAAGCAACACTCATTCATGGCTGTTTACAAGCTCTTTTGGTACCCAGAGAGAATGCACATGAGGAACTGAAGTGTGTTGGGTTGACATCCATAGCAACTGTGCATTGATGAAAAGATCACTAAACTCTTAGCAGCTGGTCATATTCTAAGAGGTGCCTCAGCTGATTCTTGTTCAAGACTTTGGTAGGTTATAACCAAATTCCACACAGTGTTGACGGGGCCTTTTACCATATAAAAATGTATACTATAAGAAAAAATAAAATAGAGTCCAAAAAATACTGACTTAACACTTCACCAGTCTCAGTTTTATCACAACTACAATAAAGGCATTAGCAGATCTATACAGTATCCTTTGTAGAGAACAAAAGGAGCCTAGTGAAGGAGAGGGATATTACCTGATAAATGGAACTGCTTCTGTTGAAAAATAACTAGAAAGGGTAGTAAGAAACCATTATTGCAGTGTTATTAGACACAACTGAATAATTATATGCATTAGTGAAAAATATCTTGGCTCTATGGGGAAAAAAACATTGGTTTTAAAGCAAGACACTTAAATTTGAGCTTCAGACAAGGTTTTCTCTGTCTATGACCAACAAGCAAAATATTTTAAATCGTTCACATTCTTGTCTCCTTCTCCATAAAATGGGATGATAGTCTCTTAAAACACAGAGCTATTATAGGAGCTGATATGATGCCTGAAAACTTTTTTACATAAGCTTGTAAAATATCTTAATACATACTGATTGTTATTGATATAAATTCAAGCCACATTAGAATCCTGCATTTTGACAATTTACATTCATTTTGGAGATGTTTCATTTATTACATAGAAATATCTCTTAGAATGTTATTTTGTGCTCAGAATCATAAGATATTATGAAAGCAACAATTCAAGAGATCACTCGGCACCTATCATCATTCTACAAATGAGGATATTAAATATCAGAAAAAAAGAAAAAAACACTGGCTATTTAGTTCACAGCAAGAGTGTAATCCACATGTTTTAACTTCTAGAACAGTGCTCATTTTCTGCATGCAGCCATTCAACTCAAGATTATTCCATCAGTCTTTGGAAGACCTTTGTGATCAGAGCTCTATAAGTCTTGGCTGGATTATTTGCAAAAATAATTAGAAAATAAATTGCATAAAAATGATGTTAAAAAATAATACTTAAGTAGAAAGACATTAGTTGTAAAAGACAAGGTAAATGAATTAAAATTTAAGAAATTGCTTTCTATATTTTGACTCCTTTATGTTTGTAATATGTATAATGTGTATATATATATATATATGTGTGTGTGTATATAATGTATATATAACATATATAATATAATATACACTAAAATATATATAGTGCCAGGTGCTGGTGACTCATGCCTATAATCCTAGCTACTCAGGAGGCAGAGATCAGGAGGTTCTTGGTTCAAAGCCAGCATGAGCAAATAGTTCCTGAGACCCTATCTTGAAAGAACCCATCATAACAAAGGACTGGTAGAGTGGCTCAGGATGTAGGCCCTGAGGTCAAACCCTAGTACTAAAAAATAAATAAATTCTAAATGCAGCATACAGAGATCACACACTCTTTTTAAGCATTCACAAAAATTTGTCATATACTAGGGAATATATTACTTATTCTACCTTTAAAAATAAGTATTATATTATATTCTCATCAAAACTCGGTAAAATTGGAAACTAATAGTTCAAAGAAATTTGAAAAAAATCCTGTGACTGGAAACTAAACAACATAACTGCTAGATAAATATTCTACTAGAGAGGAAATCATTAAATATGTAGATCAGAGTAATCTTTAAAAGTTTATATGTAAAAAAATTGTGAGACATAGCTAGAGCAGTATTTAGAGGGAATTTTATAACTTAAATTCACTTATCAATAATAAGAGAAATGAATAGCAAATGAAGTATTCAACTCAAGAATTTGGAAAAGAAATCAGGAAAATAGGTAAAAGGAATAGTATAAAGACATGAGTACAAGCTTAAACTACACACTCCTAAAATATAGAAAAATATCATAGTGAAATGGAGAAACAGTACATGTTTTTCTTTTAAATCAGAAGCAAAATAAGAAAATAAGTTATATAAGATGGGATAAACCACATTAAAATTTAATAACAAACCAGCCTCAGATGTTAAAGGGCTAAAAAACTAACATTTTATTTCTCACCTTCACTACATATCTATTGATGTTGGTAGTAGCTCTTCTGCATGTAATTCTTCTTTAGCAAACCAGAATGATGTGGCAAACATAATCTGTAACATCTCCAGAAAGAGTGACGAGCAATAAGGTATGTGTCCAACTGCACATGGACTCTTTAAAATTTACTTTCAGAAATTATATTATATGCCATTGGTTAATGCATGTCACATGGTAATTAATTGTTTCAAGGGAACTGGGGAGCATAAATCTAACATATTCCTTAAAAAAGATTATGGGGGAAGGGACTAAGCATTTTTATTGCACATCACTATATTATTTTCATACCACTAGAAATTATGAACAACACGACATGAACAAGAAAATGGTGAAGATTTTTGGAGATGTATTGGGTAGGAATCACATTCAGCAGCTTGTAACAGAGACGCAATTTGTATGACTCAGATTCAAATATTTAATATTTTAAATGTTTTCAAGTATAAGTAGATCCAGGCTAGCATGAAATCAACATTTACCTAAGCTCTTCCTATTTTACTACTCTGCTGCACTCTAGAGAAGAAATATTTATCTTTCTCTTCTTATCATGAGACTTTATGAAATAAAGTTATTGGTGGCATAAATACCATGATGGATAATCTTAATTATCGACTGGATTGAGAGATGCCTAGGGGATTATTAAAACACACATTTAGGAAAGCAACTGAGAAGGAAAGACTACCCCTGAATGTGAGTAGCACTACCCAATAGGCTGGGGGCCTGGATGAAATGAAAGTGGAAAAAGAAAAGGCCAGACAGCATGTGCAAATGCCATTCTTCCCAAACCAGTGTGATTATTGCTTGTGCCATCTTCCATGGACATTAGACTGAAGATTCTTCAGCTGTTCAATGAGAACTCACACCAGTGACTCTCCAGGGATCTTCTAATCCTTCAGCCTCAGAATGGGGCTGCATCATTGGTTGCCCTTGTTCTGAGATTCTCATCTTCTACTTAGTAACCAACAGGTTTTCTGTCTCTCCTGCATGCAGACAGCTTTTACTGGACTACCCAGTGTTGACTCATATGAGCCTTTCCAATACATACATACATATATATATATATTTAATACATTTAATTATATATGTATGATTGGTTCTGTTCCTCTAGAGAATTTTGATTAATACACATACAAACCTGGTATCAGGTAAAAAAATAGCAAGTTAAAAGACACTGATAATTAAAAGTCCATTTGACATGATAATATTATTTATAAAGAGACAATTCCTATAAAACTTAAAGTTTCATAGAATTATTTCAACTCAAATTTTATAAGTGGGATCCATATTGAATTCAGAGGACTGAGTGAATCTTACAGTTGACAGAAGTGAGAGGCTCACATTTACTTAAAGTTTTGCTCCTTGTCATCTGAAATTTAGGATAGTTGTCAGCTCAATCATCTACATCCTCAAATTTTTCTCTGACTCATCCTTTAAATTATTCTTATAGGCAATTGGCTCTCACTTGAGACCAGCTTCCTTAGCATTTCTCTTTCAAGGATAGATGTTGCCTCTTTCCTATCTTTATAGACCAGAAAGAGTAACTCAGCAGTTTGTTAGTCCTCCAAAATCTCAAGTTGATTCAGCCAGCCTTTTCATTACCATCTCTTAAATCTTTCCATCTCTGTCTAGCATCTTAGTTTCAATCTTCTTCTGATTATACTGGTACCCACCACCTGCCACTGTTCTTTACTATTTTTATTCCCACATTTATCTTTCTATCTAACTTAAATTTCAGGTTAATCATTACAGCTACTCCCTAAATCACCCTCTACTTCTTTTTCTTTTCTAGCTTCATTTTGCTTGTTGACTAAACCCCAAGCTGTCTTTCTGCTTGGTCCACATGTACACCAATGCATTAGGTAAATCTAGGAGGAGGAGAAAAAAGCAGACAACCATGTTGACAGTTTTCATTTTAAACTTGTGACCACTAACTTCATGGGAGCCTTTCATGTTACCTGTCAACCATCCTATTCATCTCTAGTCCATTTACTGTCCCTTTCCTGGAGATTATTTTACACATTCTCTTCTTTATTCAAGCTTACAATATCACTCACTAATGCTAAACTTACAAGAAGAATTTGAGAAAGCAGAAGCAACAAGAAAATAATTTTCATAAGCCTAACACCAAATATACTCACCTATTTGCTTTTGTGCTCAATACTCTACTTTCTTCCCTAAAGAGATGGAGAAACTCAAAGAGCATTTACTTTCGACTCGTGCACTAGTGCCTATCCTCTCTCACTATTCAAAGATAAAGCTCCAGGCATTTTTCACTCCGATGTCATCAATTTTCTTCTCTGTAATAAATCATTCCTATCAACAAACGAAAATGCTGGTACTTCTTCCATCTTAAAAAATATATATCTCCATATTTCACTTCACTCTGTAAGTATTGCCCTATTTTTCTCCTTTCCTTTATATCAAAAGTCCTTGGAAGAGTTGTTTTTACTCACTGTTAGAAAATTCTTGCCTCTTTTTTCTTCCTTTTCTATTCACTATAATAGGCTTTTGTTCTCACCACTGCAACAAAGTGACTGTTATCAAATCAATAATCTTTCTTCAGCTAAATGCAATGGTCAATTTTAACCCTTCTTTATGTACCCTATCATTTACCCTACATTTGATACATTTAAATCACTCCTTCCGTGAAAGTTTTGCCCCAGTTGACTTTTAGCTTGATGCTAAAAGTCTTGGCTTGGTGCTTCTTCCTCATCAGCTCTTTCAGACTTTCCATCATTGTTTCTGCTTCCCTCTTGACCAGTCAACATTGTACTGTACTTTGTCTTTTTGTAAGACCCCCCCTGTCCTTCTAGGAACAACTTTGCTGAAATATAATTCATACACCATCATACAATTTCGCTCATTTAAAGTGTACAATATAGTTGTTTTAGTATATTTATGCATATATGCAACCATCGCCACCATCAAACATAGAACATTGTAAACACCTAGAGCATCATTTCCTCAAAAAGAAGATATGTGTTCTTTATCTCCTCCATACTCTCTCCTCTGGGTCCCTGCACTAAGCAACTTACTCTCTGTTTAGGACATTTCACATTTCACATAACAAGTAATCGTTTGTAATTGACTTCTTCCACTTAGGATAATATTTTCAAAGTTCATCTATGTTTTAGCATGTATGGGTTCGTCTTTCCTTTTTTTGGCTGAATAATACTCCAGTGTATGGATATACCACATTTTGTTTATTGGTTGAGACACATTTGAGTTCTTACTGTCTTTTGACTGTTATGAATAATGCTGCACAGTTCGATGAACGCTTTTGAGTAGACATATTTTCATTTCTCTTGAATATATACTTAGGATATCATCAACAGATATTCTCCAGGGGTTCCAAGATCATACAACAGGGAAATCATAGCCATTTAAAAAAATAATGTTAGGACAACTGGATAGTCACATGCAAAAGACAGAAGTTAGACCCTACCCTCATAGCATAAAAAAAAAAATCAGCTCATGGTAGATTGAATACCTAAATGAAAAGCCAAAGTTATAAAAATCTTAGAAAACATAAGGGAATATCTTCATGGCCTGGCATTTGATCAATGAGTCTTAGATAAGACTCATTTCATTACCGAAATCAAGAGTAACAAAAGAAAAACTTCAGGAAAATTGTATTTCATTAAATTTAGAACTTTGTGTATCAACACACACAACAAAAACACTGAAAAAAACACAGAACAGGAAAAAAAGATCTGATAATTATATAAAGAATATATGACTAACCGTTACAGCTCTAATAAAAAGACAAAGAATTTAATTTAAAAATGGGCACATTATTTGAATATATTTCCTTGAAGAAGATATGCAAATGACCAATAAGCACGTTAATAGATTTTTCAGCCTCACTAATAATCAAAATCATGAGATACTAGTTTACATTTACTATGATCAATAAAGTCAGATAAGCACAAGTGTTAAACTTTATGTGGAGAAATTATGGAAACATAAATTCAGGACATACATGTAAATAATGTTTTCAAAATTAAATGAAGAATCATAAAGAAGGATTGGTAGAGTGGATTAAGTGGTAGCATGCCTGCCTAGTAAGCATAAGGCCCTGAATCCAAAGCCCAATACTGCAAAAAAAAAAAAAAAAAGAATCATGGTAAAGAATTTTAGATGACATCTAGCCTAATAAAATGAATTTTACATATAGCCAATAAAAGAACAAATCAATTAATAGATGTTTAGCTTCAAAAAACTGACAATTTGTGACAATATATTATGATTTCTAGGATAACACTCACAATGATGATAAGGTAAAACTTTTGTATTTAAAAAAATTATTGAGACTCCTCTAGAGAAAACCCACCCAGTTAAGAAAAGACTACTCTAAAAATATGTTTTGGAGTTTTCTGTACTCTATACAAATTTAGAGGTGAAAATTTCATTAAACAGAAATATTAGCTACTTTGTGCATTATCAGAAAGTCTTATCAGTACTCCACACTATAATTTAAAAGCAAAGATTTAACAATCCCAGTAACACTACAGAAGAAATGGCAGAGCTGTGTGTGGTATGCACATTTGTAACCATTAGGAGACTGAGGCAGGAATCACATTAGTTCAAGACTAGTCTGGGCTCCTTAGCAAGCCTCTGTCTCAACAAAACTAACTAACTAAATAAATACATTTTTTATAAAGAAGAAAAAATAGCAAAGAAAGAAATAAAAATATCCTATAATATCAGTAAAACAAGTGCCAGCAATAAGCAGCATTTATTTTGTTTAGTTTAGAACATAATATAAAATTGTTTGCTTTTATATTTTAAAGTGTAATTAATATTAATGTAATTGTTTAATGATTCCATTTACAAAGCATTTTTGTAAATATTCTCCCAAGGAAATCTTTACCAATCTTGTGAAAATTAAATCTGTTTTCCACAAAGTGAGAAAGAACTTTGGAGGTTAAACAGTAGATGTCAAATCACATATTTGTAATGGATGGAACATCTGCTTTACTAGTAATCATACCACTTTTTCAACTGGTGAGGTACAACATTGCTATCAACCTTTAGAAGCCAGGCAGTGAGAACATAAAGTAAAGAGATAGCAAGAGTTACATTAGAATGAAACTTATAGGACACCAGATACCAGATCCCCTATTTTTCCTCTGCACCTCTCATTCCTAAACTGATTGCATTGAATCCCTTGTTAGAAAACTATTTTAGTCATGAAAAATAGAAAGTGATCTTCTTTAATGGTAAAAGACATTAAATTTTTATAAAAAGTGATATATACACTAAATTTCAGCAATCTCATTCCTCCAATATATCAATGAGTTGGGTTTTCAACTCAGTGCTAACAAAAGAGATAAATAAAACAAGAGCCCTTCATTAGAAACCAATGGGAAATACAAACAGAATAATTTGAGTGCTAACAAAAACATAACTGCTTTCTCATGGGAGAATAAAGAACTATGATTTTCTCATGTTTTTACTCTTAGCAAAGTGCTACTCAGTAACATTTTAATAAAAATTTGTGGAATTAGAGTAGCAATAGCCTCTGCATAGAAAGAATAAGGGAAGATTTTTTGATGAAAATGTGACATCTAAACTGGTATCTCAAAGATTAAAAGATTAAAATTCAACTTCATCTATATTTAAGGCTAGTAGACTAAAAGTCAGCTAATCAGGGATGATTACCTTATTTTATTTTCAAAGTAAAATGTCTCAAATTTCCAAATTGCTCATAATATAATAAATGACACATGCTTCTGGTGTTACCCTGAAAACAGTAAGGAAATGACTATAGACCTTAGGAAAATGATTTATAATTCAAAGTGTATACCCATTATCCAGCAGATGTGAAATTTTATATTTTTAAAAATAACCCACTTTTCTGATTAAGTTCAATGACTGTAAAGCCCTTTAAAAGTATTTTCTAATTTTTAAATTATCTCAGGTGTTTGTCTCAGAAATAACTTTAAATTTTCTACTTTCACATTTTTTTAAAATATCAAAACGCTGTTTATGAAACTAAGGACTCTAAAAAATTTTTTACTCTAATATTTCTAGAAGTTCTCAGAGCATAATTTTTTACTGCTCCCCACACACAGAGAATATTTAAGAATTACTAGTTTCAGCATGATTAAAAACTGACCAGAGGAAGGTCAGGCACAATTCCTCAGTCAGATTGTTAGTTGGATTTCTGACAGGACTTAACATTGAATAACATTGACCTGAAAGAGGTTTGGTTTTGTTCCATTTATGATTATCAAAAAAGGCAAATTATTTTTCCCAAATTGTTTTGCTCATTTTGTGTTCAAAACTATTTAAGGGACAGGGATGATGAAACTGTTCAATTTCAGCAAAGATAATCTACAGGAGTTTCAGATGAAGAACCTAAGAAATAACTTGCGCAGAAATCTCTATATACTTGTCATAAAGTTGACAGCATTCAGAATTTGTCCTTACAGGGAGGACTTGGTATACATGGAATAAAGAAATTATCCAAGCACAAGCTCGCTTGTCTTCAGATCAAGATGTTAATGACATTTTTGCTATCAATAGTTTTTAAAATCTTTATCAATAAACTTGATCAATGACCTGAAAAAAATAATAAAAATATACTTTCACTCATTTTTATTTCTCTAAATCATATTATCATTTTCATTTCACTCTTTCCACCACCACTCCATATGCACATATATACATACTTAAAATGAAATGATTCTATAGATTGAATAGAAGATATATAATTTGATTTTCAGAATTTTTTCTTTTTGATTCTTAAACTGTATGTCTTGATTTCTGGCTATCCAATCATCAATCATCAAATAAAAAATAGTCATAACCATAAAATTTAAATATGTAGTTAAAATGATTATGTTCAGTAGCATACTAGCTTTTGGTATTCCTCCAATACTGCATCTTTCACATTTCTATTACAATAATTTTACCCTCACACTAACATTCTTAGCTCCAGTCAGCTTCCTATAAGCATGCTAAGAAGAAATTACATTTATGACCTTCATTCTAGAATGAAACAAAGGATTTTTTCTAATTTCATAAGAACTCAGAAGACAAGTAAAAAAATATTCACATCCCTGCTTTAACTACCACCTATATATTATCTGCTGGCTTTCTTCCCAGCTGAACTATGAATTCTTGAAGGACATAGACTAGAACTTGAATAATTTCTTTATTTCCAGTATCTAGTACAATTGTTAAAGTGTGCTCAATAGATATTGGATGAATTGATACCCTGAGTATCTTCTTATTAGACTATGATGCTGTATATAGTCTTATAACGTCATCTCATGAAGAAGGAAGGAATATATAAAAACTGCATACACATTTCACTAAATAAGAATTCTACCTTGTTCCAATTGCAACTATCAGGGTATGAGAAACTGATTTACTGAGTGAAAAGCAAGATCTATTGTACTCTTCAGACATGTGTGTCTGTCTATTGGGCTTTCAGATAAATTTAAAAGAATATCCCTCCTGGTGTCTGGAAAGAGTTTTCCATATGCAAAAAAGAACTATTTAACAATCTCTCCACAATCTGAAATCTTATCCAGTGGTGTCAACTTGGAAAGATACAGCACTACAGATGACTATAAATCAATCTGCTGATAATTTGAGCTTTGATTTTAAAGCATTAAGGAGGAAACATTGCATTACAGTCTGAGGAGTTATCCTCGATATTGATCACATGTTGAAATGAAAATATTTTGGAAGTATTGAGTTAAATGGGCTATGAAAATTAATTTTTTCCTCTGTCTTTTAATATGGCTATCAAAATATTTGATATTGCACAAGTATCTCACATTATATTTCCATTGGACAGCTTTACTTTGATGACTGGTCTCACTAATGATTCACCTACCAGAGGTCTGTAAGAGTTTCACATCTCTCTTAATAGAATAAACTGATCAATAAAACAGAATAAATTTTAAATTCTACAAGAGATTGGAGTTATTTATACCAGCAGTAACAGAGTATGACAAAATGAGAAATGATGGCATCAAGAACATAGGATCCATCCAGTGCAAAGATACAACTGTCCCTAGCTCTTCAGTTTTTTTTTTTGCATGTGTGCAGGAATTGACAACACAGAAAAATTCAACGGTTTTGGAAAAGATGAATACAGTGTCTTTAGAAAACTCATATCCAGTGATCGCCCAAAACATCCATTATATTATTGTGTTTTAAACTGCAGAACTCTTGTGTTGTAGAACATTTTATTTGAAGTTGAGTAGTTTGTCCTAGTTCCCTGTTTACTCAGGTTTCCTCACACCCATTCCAGCCTTCAGGTAGCCTGAGAGAACCATGCAGGTAAATTCTAAAAGATATGCATGTGACCAGTGAGTTAAGCCTGTGTCTCCAGAAATGAAACAAAATAATTTAACACCAGCTAATGAAAAATAGGTTAGAGTAAATATTTAAGCTGCAGACAAGCTGAATATTTTCATGAATTATCACTTGACTTGTGAAAGAATGTGCAAGGAATTAAATTTCATAAATGTTTTGGCATTATTCTGGGAAGTAACAAGTTGTCCTCCATGCCCCTGTAATATTTTACTCCTCCATTTCTATTGTGGAATTGACTAAATGATCCTGATATCTGGCACCTTTTTGCAGAGTGGATTTTTTTGGTTGTTGTATATCTTTAATTCCTAGAGAGAATATATCATATATATGTCTATTCATCATAATCATTTATGTTGGAAAGTTGCAAGCACATACTTTCCCTTTAAAAATACTAATACTTGTATTGAATGAACTGAACTTAGAAGTTGTATCCTGTACTCAGTTATTTAACCTGTATAGTTCAATAATGCCAACATTCATTAGCTATAGGAAATATGCAAAATATTTTGACAGATGTCAATGTTCTGTCACCTAGAAAAATTAAAAACTCCATCATTTTTTCAAAAATTTCAAACTGAAGAAAAACCATCAATATAGAAATTGTTATGCTATATAAACAAGCCTCTTTCATCCACTAATTTAGCTGTCTCCTTAGTCCAAACAAATGATGGAAATTAAAACTTAAATTGTGGCTTAATTTTAGTTTTAAACTTTTAGAGTCTGATTTCTTTTTGAAGACTAAAGTACTCTAAAATAGTCATTAAAACATCATTTTTCTTTTTACCAACTATTTATAGGACTTATCACAGTCTAATAAAACCCTATGCATTAATTAGTAATGACCTGAAGTCATAATTTAAAATATTAGAATATTATGTTAATATACATCAAAATCACATTTAGCTGAAGTTTAAATGAAATAGATAATGCTCTATTATTAGAAATTTGGAACAATACTTTTAATGTACAATATGCCATTTGAAAATATCTCAAATGTCATTTTATCCTTTCCTCAGAAAATTAAGCATGTGATTCATTTCTGCCTACCTACACTATTCAGCAATTCACCTTTGCTTCATACTTGCATTGAGAAGAAGTATTAAGTCATTTTCTTCTTTGTATATTTTCATTATTTTTTGGTTTTATGTTGACTTTAGAATTAATCTTGGCTCTTCATTTTATATAGGTTTTTGAACTAGAACACATTTTTTGAGTATAGTTTTATTTTTTCAAAATCCCTCCTCATAAACTGCTTGATTTGCCTATGATCTTTTATGGTATACAACAAAGGAAATGTCTTTTACTTTATGTTCTCTTTATTTTCTTTTGCCTTACCTGAAAGATAAAAGATAGGATGAATACATCCAGTGTTTGATTATGAAATTTGTTCCTCTTTGTATACAAGGATTAATCAAGAGATATATTACACAGATTTTAGTCTTGAAAGCTTAGAAGCCACAAAAGGACATGCTAAATATTGGCTTATAAAGATTCATCAATTATACAGTAGAGATAGTATGTGAACAAAATGGTTTATGGTTTAGTGGAAATGTTCTCAGTTCTGTTGAACATGAAATTCTTCTAAAATTTTTCCAAAGGGCAACTTAGTCTTAAGTCATTAAGCAGAATTGGTATTAATGCTCTCTGAAAGTGATTATTTTGCCAGAACCAGAAGGCATAACTTTATAACTAAAGAAGATGGGGAAAATTTTTATGAGTACTTCAACTGACATTTTTAAAAAAGAAAAAAAAAACAGTTTTAAAGTTTGTGTGATTTTTCTTTGCTTTTTCACTATTACAGAATTACGTTAATATTAATGCTACAGTTATAGTGAAACCAGATATTAGCTTTTTTTAAAGCAAAAAAAAAAAAAAGAGAGAGCGAGAGATTTAATATTCAGGCAGAATAAGTCCATGGAAGACCAATCTTCTCTTTAGTGAAAAGGGAACAGCAGGTATATGGCAGCCATTTTATAAGAAGGCTATCATAGAAACATAGAAGCAAAAAGGACCAGAGGAACATAGTATCTAGATAGCTGAGAAAAGAGAAACTCTGAAAGTAAAGGAAGGCATGCAAAAGTTGCTAGAGAAATTTTGTAATCCTGTGTGCAGGCTAGAAGACGCATATCTTTTATGCTGGGCTTGAGTAGAGGACCACCAGATAGAATAGAATCCCAGAAGTCTTAGTGCTAAACAGGGCTAGAGTGACATAACTGGAGATTCAAGGAGCCACATATATGTTGCTAGTGGATTTTTTTGGGTTTCTTTAGTGGTCCTGGGGTTTGAACTCAGGGCCTCACTCTTGGTTGGCAGGTACTCTACCACTTGAGCCACTCTGCTGCTGGTTTGAAGTATTCCAAATTTTGAAGATGTGAGAGGTAGGCCAAAGTACAAAATTAAAAATTTCTGAACAGATAAGGATTTTTCCTTCTGTTTCAGAGCTGAAGAAGCAAGGTCACCCTTGATGTTCATTGAATGTCATGGAGGACCATGTTGTAAGAACTGGGGACACTATTAAAGTAGTCTGATTTTTTATTAAAACTGGAGTCCTGATTTGACAAAGGTGAACCCAAGTTTTAACTAAAGGATATAGCCTATGGTCATCAGAGGAAAGGGAAAAGACTTTCTGGTAAGAATTCAATCATCTTCAGCCAATATATGACTATATTATCCATCATCCCCATCAGGACAACCAAAAAATGTCTTCAAATCTTGCCAAATGCCTCCTTGGAGGCAAAAATCACCTATCATTGCATTGAGAACCATTGGTTTATAGTAATCATGGTACACTTGGCACTATCTGGTAGCTAGCACAGAGCTCCTAAACCTTAGAATTTCCTGTGGTGTAGGTATGTCTTTTGTCATTCATAACAAACCCCTTTCACTTTACCAGAGGTTATGCTAATGAGGTAACTACTGGTAGGCCCCTAGGTAGTTTCAGGATGGGAGCAGGTATCCAGAGGAAACAAGTATCCAATTAGAGATTCAAAATTTTTAGCCCCACCTTTCGGCCTCTAGGGAGACTAATGGGGCTGGAAGTCATTGACTTTTTAAAGCATGCCTAAATAACTAAACCTTCTCAACTTCCCTAAACAATGAGGTTTCTGAGGTTCTCAGCTGGTAAATAGATTGTGGTGATGGGAGGGTGGTACACCAAGAGAGGGCAAGGAAGTTCCAGGCCTTTCTACTTTTATACTTTTCCCTGTACATCCATTCTGTTTTGATGTTTTAGTTACGTCCTTTGTAATAAACCAGCCATGGTAAATGAAGCATCTTGTTCTATGAATCAACCTAGAGAATTTTCAACCTGACAGGATGTGTGGGAAAACCTTTATTTGATACCAACAAGGAAACTATGCAGGTAGCTTCAGAATCACCAGTTGCAGCTGGTGTTTTTGAAGCGGAAGCAGTCCTTACCCTGTAGGATCTGGGATAACTCCAGATAGTTAGGGTCACAATTGAGTTGTTCACCACCCAGTTGATGTTGAAGATTTCTGTAATATTGTTGCTTCCCTCATTCTTGACTACAGAGTACTTTCATACCATTATGATATTTTTCAATTATACAAGCGTGTTCATGTCTACGAAGATATTGAATGGGTACTTTCAAATATACTATTAAGGTAATAAAACAACAATTAGAACTAAACTACTTTCTTAGGACTTATTAAGAATTGCTTCAATAGGCTATGCTATCCCCAAATGAAGGACAGATAGTGCAATACAGACAGTTAGGGAAAGATGACAGCCTCCATGTGGCTGTCATGGCACCATAAAGTAAGGGCTTCTTCTTCCCAACATGCCCTTGGATGGGGAGGACCCCTGCACTTCTGTACAGTGCTCATAGGCAAGGGATCCAAAAAAGGATATGAAAAGACTGCATGGACAGAGGGTGATGGAAGCCTGGGTAAATTGAAAAAGAGAGTATATCCCATGACAGCGGGGGGAGGGAAGGGAGAGGAGCTTAAAAGGAGAAACACTGAAGGTAATTTGCAGACTGTGGATTTCCCAGGCCCTCCTCTTTGAAGGAATTTCCCTGCTTTTACTTTCACTTTTCTGTTTCCCCAATAAAAATCCTTTCACTTTCTCTTCCCCAATTAACTTTGCCAAGCTCTCTCACTTTTCCTGCCTCTTAATTCTTTATCTGGAGGAGAAAAAGAACCCATACACCTAGAGTAGCACAACCACTACCTGGCACAACATAGTCCTTGTCTTGATACATAAGATGAGAGAAAGGAAGAAGAAAGGTGTAATTACAGCATTCTTGGTAGGAGGAAGATAGGTAGATGGAGGGGACTTCCTACCATCCCAGGCCACACAAAAGAGAATTCCAAATGAGTAATGATGTGAAAATATGGATGCTTAAAGAAGGACTGCCATTTTACTCAAAAACTGGATGTTCCCTGGTTGATTAACCACTGTATTCACTCTTGGGATAACTTTTGAGTATGGATGAGCACAGATAAAAAGAACAAATGTTTCATGTTCACACACCATCACATTCAGACATTTAATACATTGAATGTATATGCTTGCCAAAAGTGTGCTGAAATTTAAAAAAAAATTGAGTCAGCTTCTGATGATAATTGGTATGAATCTCCACTCAAAATTTTCACAAAGAGATTTCTATTATTTCACAACCTTAAATGAAGAGAATACTGGTAGTTACCATTTAAAAATTCACTCAGGAAAATTGTAAGCATTAACTTGGGTAATTCCTGTTTTATTGATTTCCTTGTTTCTTAAGAGAACAATAAACCAGATATTCTTTAATGAGAGTTGTACAATTGTAGATCCTTTGAATTAAGGGGATATCATCTGGGGTTTCCTAAGGGTTATTCTTAATACTTATTAAAAATACTACATATCCCAAAGAAAGTGGAAGAAAATTATCATATAAAATTTTGCCAGTTGGTGTTTTAATAACTTCTCTTTTCATTTGATTTGGTTAAAAAGGATGCCTTTGACATTTTACCTGCCAGAAATTCCACCAGTTTTCTGATAGATGGGTGATACTTTTCCTTAGATAGCTTTGCTGGGTTGGACATTTCTTTTGCACATTTTCATAGGTTGTAGACAAATTTAATGGCAATTTTGGAAGCAAGATTTAGGACCTTATCATAAGCCCATGAGTCCAATCTTGTACTTTTGATTTCTATTTGGGCCATGTTCATTTATCTTTGTAAATACAGTGCATGAAAAATGGAAAATACTTGAAATCACAGTGTTTTGTTAGCCAGAAAGACACAGTAAGTCTTAGCTGGACCTGAGAAAAAAATCTCTTTCTAAGCTGCTTATTATTTATGGTATAACTTTCTCCCTTATACATTTTACATAAAAAGTACAAAATTGCAGTTATTTTATTTATGTGACATGGGTTTTATGGTAAAAGCTCTGTATGCACAAAAAGAAGAAATCATCTGGAACTATAACAAAAGTAAAAATAAGGATGATGATTTATGAGAACATGGGGAAATTTCCTGAGGTATATCTAAATTTGCCTTTATTTTTAGAAAATACAAATGAATTTATTTTTATATTAATATTTTGAGTTTCTATTAATCCTGCCTTTTAGTCATGATACTACTGTCACTCTGAGAGCATATTAGTCCCCTTCCAGATAATCATCCTGCACTTCTGATCATCCTGATGACATTTTTTTAAAATAGTTTTCAGAAAACAAAATAGTTACAAAGATGAGATACAGTTCTGGACAAGATCAAAACTCCAAGTAATATTCAGACAAAAAAGAAATAGAAAAAAAAAAGATGTCATTTCAAAGTCCTTTTGTAGTTGTCTTTTCTCATTTTTCTTCTCTATAATATTCATTACATTTGGATTAGGAACAAAAACAGACCTGTTAATCCATTCATATGATACTGCTAAACTGTTGTGTCCTTTTTGATAATTATATAAATTGTTTTATTTACAGAGTCAGGAAATCTGATAGACATTTTCAGACATTTGTCTAAGTTTTCCTCATTAAAGTGTAACACATCTCATTCAAATCAGAAAATAATTCCTCAAATATATATATATTATATATATATATATAATATATATATAGGTGGTACTCGGGTTTGAACTCACAGCCTCACACTTACTAGATAGGTACTCTACCACTTGAGCTATGCTCCCAGCCCTTTTTGCTTTAGTTAATTTCTAGATAGGGTCTCACTTTTTGTACATAGTCAGACTTAGACAGCAATCCTCCCACCTACTTTCCACATAGCTGGGATTACAGACGTGAGCTATTATGTCCAACACCAAAACAATAGTTTTTAAGAATAGAATCTTATTAAAATATGATATTTATGTAAGATCTGCCTCTTGTGAAGATTTTATTTCCTATGGTTTAAAGAATTATTGGAGTGCTTCAGGAATTAACAGTTCTTATAATACCACTGTTTTAAATTCTATCTTCTACAGCTGAAATTTTTAGAAGTTTAACATCACTACAGACTTTCCAATGACTTTCTCATGTTACTTAACATGATGTAGAGTACAAGTCACAATTAATCTGATTTCTAAGTGGTCATGACAATAATAGCTATTTGCTTTCCCCAGGCACTATTGTTGTTTTTGCTTGCTCCAAAAGAGAAGACTTTCTTTAGATCTTCTCTGTGTAATGTCACAGATCTGTCAGTTAAGCGGAACCATATTTAAGTAGCTCAGAATTTTAAAAATATCATTTCTCATTGACAATGTGGGGACACTACTTTTCCCTCCTTGTTGTGGTGGTTGTTATTTTGTATTTTACTCTAGGGATCAATAAACTCAGGATCAGCTTACTGAACTGAATTGCTGTACTGCAGCATTCTAGAACAAGCTGTGGATGGGCCCATGAGGATAATCAATTACTGGCTGGGCACCACCTTCATCATGACATTTCTTAGCCCCTTTTTTATAGAGGTGTGAGCATACACCAAGTATGCCCAATATAAAATGGGCAGTATTTATGGGTACCAATTGTACAGTCCTGTCCTAAACAGGAAGGTGTATACGCCCCCTGCCTATTATCTTCTTTACTGGTGATTGGAACATGGACAGGGTGGTGGGAGAAAGAACAAACAGTCCTCTGACCCAGGAAATAGATGTCTGGGAGGGTAGAGAAATAACAAAAGACTCAAATGTTAGCTCATATAATCATAAGAAGTATAATATCAGACAAATCTCTGAAGTTTTATTCCTTTTGAAAATATGAATAACTTAAGTTTTTTTCATTTTGAACACCTCGATAAATGTCTTTGTGAGAATCAAATGAGATAATATGTTTAGGCCATTTAGGACAATAGACAACTATTGAAAAATGCCATTTCTCTTTCTTGTTCTTTTTTATTTAACTCTAAGTGCATGCCTTATGAAGTTTGTTGCCAATCATATTTTTAATTATAAATGTGTAACTTCTTTTGTTTAATGCAATGTCAGTTTCTTCCAGTATATTTTTTATCCCTCACATGATTGTTTTTGTGTTGAGAAGATTGATTTTTGTGTGTGTGTTGTGTGACATATCCTTACTTAATAGTTTGAATATGTGGAATTCAAGTATAATAACTATTTTAACATCATCTGCTAATCTTTTATCAATGGCAGTTTCAGGCTCAATGTAATTGATTTTTCTCCTCATTATACAGTATATATACTTGATTCTTTGAAAACTTAGTGATTTTTTATTAGATGCCAAAAATTGTGAATTAGGTTCTGGATACTTTTGTATTTCTATAAATATTGAGTTTTGTTCTTGGGTGTGATTAAATAATGTAGAAATTGTTTAATAATCTTATATCTATTTTTAGATATATTAGGTGGGGCTGGCATGGTGTTAGGGATAATTATGCCCCATTATTAGGCAATACCTGTCTGTGTACTCTATCCAGTATCTCTGGGAATCAGGCAGTTTTGCAACTTGATTGATGGAGACAGGCACTATTCTTGGCTTTATAGGAATGTGTATCCCTTACTGGTAATCCTTTAGGTGGTTCTTCCTTGGGTGCAGGGAGTACTCTCACCTGTACATGGTGATCAGAACTCAGCATGCTATAGGTAAAGTGGTACACTGCATCACTTGGTTTGGCTCCTTTCTCTTCAGAATCACTGTTTTTGTTGTTGGGTATTCAGTGTTTTAAAAAGTATTATTTCTTATACATTATCTCTTTTCTGTTGTTTCATGTGGGAGGGTAAACTGATTAGCTATTACTTCATCTTGATGAGGAATAGAATTCAAGGGAAGGAAACTTTATTTAGATAAGGTATTTTGTAAACTTTCTATACTATTCTGTATTAAAGATCACCTCAAATTAATCCCTAACAGTGTACTGATTAAGAACTATTTATTCTTCCTTGTTACAGGTGAAGACCTGGAGTCACTCTGCTTGAACACAGTGCATTACTTAATTTCTAGTTATTCTATCAAAGAAATACACATTATCTCTGACTCATGTATAGTCTGAGGAAAGAACAATTGAAAAAATCTATTACAAAGGACTGTAGAAAATTCATGAGAATACAGGTAAGGGATCTATCATGATTTTAGCTTTATTATTGAATAAATAATAAAGAAATTATTTGTAAATGTATAGAAATTATATTTTACACAATAATTATTTAAGTACAACCAGAAAGACAGTTTCTATTGCTGCATTAGCTATCAATCCAAAACTTAATTAAATAATTTTATTAAACTCAAGTCTGTGCATCAAGGATTCAGACAGGATTTGGCTGGGAGAATAATCTGCTCTTCGTAGCATTAATTTCCATCACTGTGTGATATTAAGCTGGTGTATGGGAACTCATCAGAGCATCTAAGGTGACTTCCTTCACATAACTTGTGTTTTTGGCAAGGAACTTAGGAAAGGTGAGCTTATCTTAGTCCTTCATTCCTCCATGTGGTCTCAGGACCTCTCCATATGGTCATTTATAAGCAAGACTAAGTGGAGATTTTGAGTATGAGCATTTGAAGCAGCAAAGCATTCAAAACTGATCAAATATTTTTTAATAATTGCCTTTTTTTATACACAGATGCCCAGGGATAAATAAATGTGGTAAAAGCTAAATTCTCAGACTCATCTATGGTTGCAAGTAAATATATCAGAAATAAGTGATACACAAAGGATTGAGCTCTCAAGATGATAGACTGCTGACAGGCTCCATTTTCCTGTGTCTCCACAACTCTGAAAGAAAACAAGTTTGTGACTGCAAAGAAAGGTGGACAATTGAGTATGCTAAAAAAAGAGGGTGCCAGCATAAGTACAGAAAGCAGCTACAGATAACTATCCCTAACTAAACCTCTAAAAGCATATATCCATTGTGGGCACAAGGACACAGAACTGGGCCTGCTTCATCCTGTACCCCTTCCCAGCCCAAGTTGTTTTTTTATTGTCCAGACCTGAATTGCTTCCCTTAAGAGCCACTTATGAGGACCATCAAGACAACTGCACAGAGGACTAAGAGCAGATCAGCAAACTTTGTTCTGACTGTCCAGTGTCTATGTTTCACTATCTCTTCCAGAAAGACAGAAAAAGAAACTAACAATGTAGACAAGACTGATTCATTCCTGAGGACTACCACATAGGCCAGCTCAGTGGGTGCGTGCAAATTCATCTGACATCTGGGAAAGAATTTGGCTAAGCATGTGGATGAAAGTTGCCCAGTCTTAAAACCATGTGGGTACTTGGTGAAATAGAAACTAACTGAAATTCAGTATGGACATAGCAAGATGGTGGGGGTTTAGATTTTTCAACAGACACTAATTTACATTCGTGCAGAGTGAGTGTTGTGCATTCTGTATGACTAAAGGGCTTGCAGTAGAGTTGGAGCAGAAGGCAGCATGAATATTAGGTGAAGGTTGGCATATGTTGCCTCCTGTTGGCTGCTGCTATAACCCCACTCACTGAACAAGCAGCCCCACCCACTTAGATCTCTCCACATTTCAACAGGAAGTCTCATCCCCCTATCTATGAAGGCCATTTGGTTCCAAAACAATTCTGCTGGCAAAGCGCTTTGTTAAGAGAATTGCCATGATGGATGTGGTCTAAGTTGCCTCTTCAACAAAGCCTCCTCCTGCACCCTAAATTAAGAATTTCCTCCTGTTGCAAAAACTTCTTTACTGGGATAAACCAGCCTACCAGGCTGAAAACCTCCAGAAGTGTGACCCTGACCTCCTGAAGCTGTTCCCATAATAACCACAGCAAAAGGTACTAACTTGGAAAAAAAAATAGGGAATACCAACATGTCTCTTCAGCAAGAAATATAAACTATTTCTCCATATAGTTTGTTTTCATTTGACAATTTCTGTTTTTCTTTTAAATTTGATTACTTATTGCTAGTCTTTTTTTATTATTAATCTTTTTCTCCCTTATTTCTCTGTTATAACTATGTAGCACTCACTCATTATTATGTCCTATATGTACTTCCCCTTCTTTCTATCTTCCTACTTCTCTCCCTTCCCCATGACCATCCCTTGTATTACTCAATTTCTTATCTTTATACCGTTTAACCAGTATTAAGCTCCAAGATCATCCTATTAGAAACCAGAGTTTTGCTCTCAAATAAACTTAATAGGAAGACAGATAATAGTTCCAATTGTTTCTTACTCATTCAAATATTTGGTTTATTGCTAAGTTTTTGACGTTGTTACTTGCAGTAGGTTCTCCACATAGGCAAGAAAGTAAAAGAGAAACTTATCACAATAGATGCGCAAATCACACCATAGAAATTAAACATGAAAACCCCCTCTACCAAACCCCACAACTCAATAATGGAATCCAAAGATAATGAATCAATTGAAATGTATGATAGAGAATTCATAAACTTATTGTTAAAAATGATCAGTAACATCAAAGTGGATTCAAATAAATAGATAATGATATTGAGTAACCAAGAAATAAACAAGAAAGGTAGCAACATGGAAGAGAAAATTCAGCAAGTAAATGTAAATTATAAAAAAATCATGTAGAAATGTTAGAAATGAAAATAAGTCTAATAAAAAACACAGTGATATTACTTTCAACAGATAAGATAAACTAGAAGATCACAGATGGAAGACAAGATCAATGAGATATTGACGCAGACAATCACAAAGAAGCAAATAATTGCCTATGACTACAACAAATAAGAACTCTGGAACATGATCAAAAGACCAAACTTAAGACTTCAAGGGGTGGAAGAGAGAGATGAAATACAAACTAAAGTCATAGAGAACCTATTCAATGAAATATAGCAGAAAATTTCCCAACTATGTGCAATGATAGAGATCCCAATTACAGGAAGAATATTTAACTCCAAATGCACAGGACAAGAAAAGAACAAATCTATGTCATTTCATAATGAAAACACTAAAACTACAGAATGAACAAAGGATACTGAAAGGTGCAAGAAAAAAATGTCAGTTTACACACAAAGGTAAACACATGAGAATTTCATCAGATCTTTCAGCACAAACTCTAAAAACCAAGAAAGCATGGAACAATATAATTCAAGCACTGAGAGACCATAACTGCCAACCAAGAACTATGTCTAGCAAAGCCATCCTTCATCCCAATGCAGAGATGGTCACTACATAGTAATAATGGGACCAATCCAGCAAGAGATTTAACAATTCAAAATATTTATGAAACGAACATCGGTGCACCCAAGTTCATAACTCAAACCCTTCTGAGCATAAAAAAACAGATCAATCAAGATACAATAATAATGAGGTTTCAACACCCAGTTATCATCAACAGAGAGAATACATGGAAAAAAACTTTAACAAAGAATATTGTAGAACTAAACAATAGCATGGATGAAATGGACTTAGCAGAAACTTATAAAATATTCTATCCTATAGCAGCAGGTTACATATTTTTCTCAGCAATTCACAGAACTTTACCCAAAATAGATCACATCCCAGGTCATAAAGCAAATCTCAAGAGATACAAACAAATTGAAATAACCTTCTATATTCTGACAGACCATAATGGAATAGAATCAATGGCAAGGAAAACTATGAAAACTATTTAAACTCATGGAGATTGAATAACAGACTTTTGAGCAATCAACGGGCCATTGAAGACATTCAGAAATAAATTTAAAAATTCCTAGACTTAAATGAAAATGAGAACAAGTTTAACCAGAACCCATGGGACATGGCAAAAGCAGTGTTAAGAGGGAAATTTATAGCATGATTGCCCATATTAGAAAATTAGAGAGCTATAAAACAGTCTGATAATGCACCTCAAACTCTCAGAAAAATAACAACAAAGTTAATCCAAAGTTTAGTAGATTGAAAAAGAGTAAAAACAAATTAGAATATGAACAAAATGGAGACTAAAAGAAGGATGCAAGGAATTAATGAAACAAAAAGCTAAACAAGAAAAGTTAAACAAGATCAACAAACCTGCAGCCAAAGTAACCATGAAAATTGAACCAAGAGTATATAAATAATCTAAACACATCTGTAACAGGTAATGAGATTGAGAGACCAATAAACACACTTCCAACAAAAAAAGCCCAGGACCAGGCAAATTCACTGCTGAATTCTACCCTTAAAGAAGAACTAACACCAATGCTCTTCAAAATATTCCAAAAAATACAAGAGTAGGAATACTACCAAACTCCGCAGAGCCAGTATGGCCCTAATACCAAAACTGGGTAAAGACACATTGGAAAAAGAAAGTTATAGGCCAATATCCCTGGTGAACATAAATGCAAAAATCCTCAATAAAATATTTGCAAAGCTTATCCAACAGCACATTAAGGAAATCATACACCATGATCAATTAGGTTTTGGTCCAGGGATAGAAAGATGGTTTTGGATACATAAATCAGTAAACATAACACATACAACACACAAAGTCAAGGACAAAAACCACATCATCATCTCAAAAGATGCAGAAAAAGTCTGCAATCAAATTCAACATCCTTTCATGAATTACTGAATTCCTGCCAGAGTAATAGGACAGGAGAAATAAATGAAAGGTATTCATAAAGGGAAGGAAGAAGACAAATATCTTACACCTAAAATGATATAATGACCTGATCTTACACCTAAAATACCATAAAAATGACACCAAAAAGTCTTAGATCTCATAAATACATTCAGCAACTTAGGAAAGTACAAAATCAATATACAAAAATCAGTAGCATTACTATACACCAACAATGAGCTGTCTGAGAAAGAAATCAGGAAAACAGTACTAGTCATAATAACATCAAAAATTCAAAATACTTAAGAATAAATGAAAGAAGTAAAAGTCCTATACAACAAAAATTGTAAATCATTGAAGAAAGTAATGAAAGAAGACATTAGAAGATAGAAAAATATCTATGCTTATAGATTGAGACAATCAGTATCATAAAAATAGCTAAACTACTAAAGTCTACTAAAGTCATCTATATGTCAGTACTACAGTTCATATGAAAGCCCCAAAACCTTCAAAAGTCAAAGCAATCTTGAGCAAAAAAAAGCAATGCTGGAGATATCACAATATCTGATATCAAACTATACTGTAGAGTCACAGTAATAAAAGCAACATGGTCCTGCCACAAAAACAGACATGAAGACCATTGAAATATAATAGAAAACTATGATACAAATGCAGGCAGTGACAGACATTTGATTTTTGACAAAGGAGCCCAAAACATGCATTGGAGAAAACAGCTTCTTCAGCAAATGGCACTGAAAAAATTGGATATACACTTATAGATGATTGAAATTACTTTCCAGTCTTTCAACTTGTACTGGTATCAATTCAGAGTATGCAATGTAATATGTGAAACTACTACAGGAAAGAACAGGAAAATGATTGGACATGTAGGCATAGGTAATAACATCCTGGATAGAATTCCAATAGGTCAGCAATTAATAGAAACCATTGACAAATGGGACTGCATCAAACTATAGAGCTTCACAGCAAAAGAAACAGTCACTAAAGAGTCAGCCCACAGAATGGGATAAAATCTTTGCCACTCTACTCTGACAAGAGATTAATAATCATGATGTACAAATGGTTAATAAATACATGAAGAAATGCTGAACATCTTTGGCTGTAAAGGAAATTCAAATCAAAGGACAAAGAGATTTCATCTAACTCCAATTGGAATGGCTATCATGAATAACACATCCAACAACAAATACTGGTGAGGATGTGTGGGAAAGAAATCCTTATACACTGTTGGCAGGAATACAAATTAGTGTGACCAACTCATAAAATGAAAAGTAGACCTACCATATGATCCAGCTATGTCACTCCTGTGCATATACTCGAAGGAATGTAGCCAGGATACCATAGTGACACTTGCACACTCATGTTTATTGCAGTACTATTCAAAATATCCAAACTTTGGCAATAGCTAAGATGCCCTACAGATGATGAATGGATTAAGAAAATGTGGTTTATATACATAATGAAGTATTATTTGGCCATAAAGAAGAATGAAGTTATGTTGTTTGTAGGTAAAGGGATGAAACGGAGAACTGCATGTTAAGTGACAAAAATCAGATGTTTTCCTTCATATATCAAAGCTAGGCCTAAAGGATAAATGTATACATAAATACATTTATGATCTTATGTACCTATGCATGCACACACACACACACACACACACACACATACAGACAGGGAGAGAGAGAGAGAACATGATAATATGATTGTTATAGTGGGTCTGTCTGAGGGGATATTGAATATAGCATTGTTAAACCTGCTGAACTCACCATAAGGAGACTAAAGGCAGAATGGAGAAAAAGAGAGGGCATGATTCACTTTGGGTTATAATACATATATTCATGGAAATGTCATGAGGAAGCTCCCTGTAGAGGTATCTTATACAAACCAAAATGCTTTTTTTAAAAAAAAAATGGAGAACAGGAAGGTAAAACAGTTTCTCTATAGAGGGTTGGTACCAGTGGAAGGAGGGAGGACATAAGGAAGGAGGGTGAATGTGGTAGAAGTATTATGTACTCATATATGAAAATGGAAAACTGAGACCTGTTGAAACTATCATAGGAATGGGGGGAAGAAGGATAAAGGAGAATGATGACGCGTAAATTCAACTATGATATATTGTAAGAACTTTTGTTGAGTGTCACAATGTATCCACAATACAACAATATGATAATAAAAAAGGAAAAAATCATTAAAAAAAGATACATTGTAAGCTAATATTTAAATGTCATAATGAATCTCTCCGATACAACTAATATATGTTAATAAAAATGTCTAAAAATGATAAAAAGTGATACACAAGGTTCTGATTTTTAATAAATTGTTCTCTATCAAATATTCTAACTTGTTAAGGAAAACATATAACAAATGACACCCCTGATTGATAATCAAACCCCTAAATATAACAAAATAGAAATTATTTGTCCCACAGCACAGTATTTTGACTTTATGTCTGTTTGTTTTGTTTTGGGTTTTCTTTTGTTCTGTTCGAGAGAGGGTCTTGCTATGCCCAATCTGGCCTGGAACTCTTGATCCTCTTTCTCAGCCTCCAAGTGCTGGGATTACAGACTTGTACCACCATGCCTGTAGATAGCACCATATTTTTTAAGGGCAGATATGATAATAATTTCTAATGTCCTTAAAATAAGTCTGCTGAGACATTAAAGTACAATGCTATCACTTAGATAAAAACAATACTTATGATTAAGAATATTTCTGACAAATAAAACCTTTAGCTCAAAACACAGTGAATCATGAGCATATGAAGTCTTCAAAGTGGAGAGACAAATTCTGTGACAAAATAAATTGAAGCAGTTATTAAATTTTAGATAACTATTTGAACTGGAAATATTATGCAAAGGTAGTCAGATAGTCACAGTTTTATTATGTGCTCTGATAATAATGAGTATCAATATATTCTTTGCACTGATTTTTAACACATGAAACTGTTAATGATTTATAGATTGTTACTTCTGGAATGCATGTAAGAATGCTGCTTTTCTATAGGTCTTCTGTCATGTCACACAATGTTGTAGTAATAGATTAAAATAATTGTGTTTGAGAATGAAGTTCAAAAGGAACACACACACACATTCATACACATTCCTCCCCCACAATTGTGAATAGAAAACTATAGAAAGAAAATGAAACAAATATAATTACTCTGAGTTCTATACTAGGGCCAATCTCATTTAGGTTCTGTATAAATGACTTTGATATAGGAGTAAACATGACCATATCTTGGTTTGAAAACAGTAGAGAGAGCAGAGCACAGGATAAAACTACCGGGAAATCTAAATAGACTATAGTCATGACTGGGAATGTTACACATGAAATTTAAAGTGGAGCAGTCTCATTCTAACATCACATGGAAAGGTGCAGGAAGCATGGCAGAGGCAGGGAAGAACAGCATTTACAATGTAAAGCTGGGAATACAGGTATTTTTTAGTCTCAAATAATGTCCCAAAATTCATGTTCTGCTAACATGTACATTTTGGCAGCTCACTTTCATGGAGTATGAAAGTAAAGTAAACATATAGAAGTTACTTGTATTAGGATTTTTCCTATTTGCAATCCCATACAGAAATTAAAAACCTTGGAGTCATAATACATTTTATATATATAAATATATATATATATATATATATATATATATATATATATATATATATACATCTAGATATAGGGAGTTTGTTTCTATTCCCCTCTATTTTATCTGTGTGACAAATTGTGTAAGTTCATATAATAGAGTAACAATGAAAAGTTGAATGTATATTGGATATTTAAACTTGCTTATGAGTGAAATTAGATGTTGAATAAGATAATCTAAATATTAGTTAACTGGTAATTATTTTTCTCATTTAGCCAGTAACTTTTACAATTTTGTTCTCTTTGTTCATTTAGTGGTTTTCTTCTGGCAGTGAGGAAAACCCTTATCTTGGTAGAGAGATTCTTGGTAGGGAACTGTTCAAATGATAGATGACAATGAATTTTTTGCTTTTAAATTTTTGTTTCTGTTGCCAATTTTCACAAGTAAGTTCACATGAAACAACTCCTATACATTTTCCCTTCCAAATCTGAATTAATTTTAAATGCCCATTCTCTTCATATATATGCTAAATATTTCTTTGTTAATGTGTAATTTGGGTATTTGTGTGGTTTTTTTTTTTTTTGGCAGTACTTGGGTTTGAACTCAGGGCCTCACACTTGCTAGGCAGGTGCTGTACAACTTGAGCCACTTTGCCAGATCTATTTGGTGTTGGGCATTTTTTTTAGGACATAAGACAATAAACACCTTTATTTCATAAGCTAAGTTTGGTGGATGACTTATTTGCTTTTCCAGGTCTTATCTTACTCAGACAGAGCTCCAGCTTCTTGACCTTTAATACATAGCTCGGCCACACTGTCCTGGTCTGGATGCAATACAGACTGCAAGAGGGTATGTAATTGTTTAGCAGCAAAATGACAAACTGGTCTCAGCCAACATAGCTAGACCCTTAAATCATACCCTGGAAGAGGCAAGAAGCCCCAGTCTCTTTAGTGGGTGTTTTCAAATAAAGCCTCAAGAACTATTTGCTCTGACTGACTTTGAATCTCAGTCCTGCTGAATAGCTAGAATCATAGGCATGAACCACTGAGCCCCTGCATTAATTATGGTATTTGAAAATAACCAGTCTTTGAACTTCTGAGGATAAAAATCAGAGAAGAGGTGTTAATGAAGTGCAAAAAGATCAGAATATATATGTTCATTTTTTTCACCGCAGATTTTTTACCAGGCTAAGAAATTAATTGGCTGAGAGATAGACATCATCATAGAAGGGATGCTGGAAAAATCTAGATGTAATTGTTTCTCCTTTTAGAAGCATATGTAGACACCCCCCCCCACCAAAGACTGAGTCTTAGAGCTTTGGGAAAAAGGCAAGTTTTGGGGCCACATGTGGTGTCTCATGCTTTTGGGAAAAAGGCAAGTTTTGGGGCCACATGTGGTGTCCAAGCTACTCAGGAAGTGAAGATTAGTTCAAGGTCAACTCAAGCAGCAAGTTAGCAAAATGCTATCTCAACATATAAGTGGGACATAGTAGTACAAGTCTTTAATCCCAAATATGCACGAAGGTATAGGTAGAGCTATCACAGTCTGAGGCTGACCCAGGCAAAACATGTAAGACCCTATCTAAAAAATAACCTAAAGCAACAAAGACTGGGGCACGGCTCAAATGGTAGTATTCCTGCTTAGCAAGCACAAGGCCCTTAAGTTCAAATCCCTATATCACCCAAAAGAAAAAAAATCCAAGTCTATAATCTTTGGAAATTATTTTCTGTGCCAATCAACTAAGGGCTCAGGAACTAATTCATATTGCAATTGCACAACTGTGCAATTCTAATTGTAGTTCCCCTTGTAACTGGAATGAGAGGCACACACTGCTGCACTTAGTCATTGGTTGAGATGGGGTCTTTTGAACTTTTTGCTAAGGCTGACCTCAAACTTTGGTTCTCCCAATCTCCACTTCCCAAGTAGCTAGGGATTTAGGTGTGAACCACCACACCCAGCCTTTGATCATGTCCTTGGTGATGCTGATAAAGATATCTTCCTACTGTACATGTGTTTATAAAACATTTCAAAGGAAGGGACTAAAAGAAGTCTGACCCATTGTCCTGTTTCATGGTAAAGAACATTCTGCTGGTGACAGACATGGAGAGGAACAATTTCTCACTAGTGGTTTTGCCCTAAGGATGTGGCTATTTATTGTAATTTTTGTATCAAGCTTTATTTTGCACCATTTATAGGGAAATATAGATTCTGCAGCTGATCATGATGACATTAAAATGATGACTTCCCTCAAACACACTACATCCTCTATTAATCTAAGTATGCTTGTCTATGTTGCAGATCTGTGGAGTCTTCCAAATATAAAAATCAGTTTATCAACATCTATTCACCACCAATGTAATATTTTCTAAATTCTATAGAAAACTCAAAAGGATCTTGCAACATTTTGAAGGATGGAAATTTTTTGTGGGTAAACCATCTACACGGTTAAAACACTATCATTATCAAAGAACTATTTAAATGTTTCACATTAAGTTGAAATATAGAAAACATAATAAATTGCAGCAGTTTAGATGTAGAGCTAGACATCCCGTAACTTTTCAGTTGAGCTGCTGTAATTCATTCAGAAAAGATGACGATTTAAAAAGGTACCCAGAAATGTAAAGCATAGTCTTTTAGATGGTCACAATCTTGCAACTATAAGTATCTATTCCTAATCCATTTTAGCTCTGTATAGCCTGCATAGTCTCTTCCACAGAATTAATAAATTTCATTTCTGTAGCTCTTTTTAGATTATCAAAGATATTAATATGAATTGGCAGTTTTTCAAAATATTGTTTAATGTGTAATCCTTGTGTTTATCTGCTTTCCATCACTATGAGTAACAGATAGTCAACCTAAAAGGAGGAAAGGCTTATTTTGGTTCATAGTTTCAAAATAGTTTCATTTGGTCTTCTGGTCCCACTGCTTTTGGGCCTGTAACAAGGCAGAAAATTACGGCAGGGAATATATAGTAGTACAAACTGCTCATTTCTGGTGGCTGGGAAGCAAAGAGAAAGAAAAGGAGGTAGGGTCTCACTATCCCCTTTAAGGACATGCTCTCAATGACTTAACTTCCTTCAACTAGACTCCACCTGTTAAAGGTTCCATGACCTCCCAATAAAGCTATAGGCTGTGGGTCAAGCCTTTACACATGGATCTTTAAAGATATTCCAGATCCAAACTATATCGCCTCTTAATCTACTAAAGTTCACTAAATAGTTGTCCTACAGAATCCACAGCACCTGTGGAAACCACTTATCTGGGCAAACCATGTGTATATCACAGATTGAGATCAGTTTTCAATGCATGTATTAGCAACCTGCAGGGGCATTTGGGAAATTTGTGAATATTTTCATTTAACATTTTAATATACATTATTCTGTTATATATTATAACATTCCCTTATGTTTGAATTAGGGCAATATACTGCTAATTTTTAAATGTCATTTCGAAGGCATGTTATATTATGATTTTGTTTCATTATGTGTTAGAATATTTGTAATGAGAAGGGGACATTGAATCGCAGAGTTTCAATTGTTCTGAGCGTATGCCACTAAAAACTTTTTAATTATTAATTATAGGTTGTTACTATTTACAATAATTTACTTCTGTGCTATTGAAAACTTTCTGTAATAAATGATGGATGAAATAAAGAGAAGAAAGTATACTCTGGGTTTCTGAAATACTTTTGAGGTAGCTTTATCTTCTGTTTGACTAAAATTCAGTGAATTAGCCTCCTTATCCAGGAGCACCTTCCCCCAGGCAGAGGGCCTCTATTGGGAGGAAGAATTCCGTGGTACATATTAACTCCAGCCTAAATTCTAATTCCAAGCTCAGGACCTGTCACTTGAAAAGCGTAAGTCTTCTAGCAAAAAATGTTCTTGTTTACTTAACAAATTTGAGCTGTGAGAGTTTCAATTAGTTTCCTGACCATTGTTTTTAAATTAGAGAATTGTTAGCCTAAGCAAGGAAAAGTAAGCTTTTGCTTAACTGATAAAAGATTAGTGCACTCCTTAAACTATAACCTCATGATCCTTTTGTCTAGGACTGAGTGATTACAGCAGTGTAAAATGTACTCCTTTCCAGAATTTTCACTTTACTTCATAGCTTCAGTTTTCTCTACATGTATTTCCAATTCCACTTAGGGCCTGTGGATATTACAGTACCTCAGCAATGTTTTTAATCATTTAAAATTGTTCACCTAAATTTTAATAGCCAAAGACTTCCTATTAACTTTGAATATGTGGCTTACCTTGAAAAATCAGGCTATCTGGCCACAGAGGTTGTGCACTTTCACATGGGAATAATCAGTTTAAGCTAAGGAGCAGCTAGCCCTTTCAAAAAGATATATTTTATCCATTCCTCATGGCTACTGCTATTCCCTAATGTTTCTCTAATAGGGAGGCCAAGCTTTACTTGCCTTCCATTACCGTGTTTAACCATTGTTCTCTTGTTATTGAAGAGGAAAATAAAGAGACTTTTCATGAAACATTTCCCTATGGGTTTAATACTCAAAAAGTGTCTTTGTCCAAATACTGTTGAGATCCTGTTTTGGAGCAAACCTTCACGTGTTTATGTTCTTCCTGACCTGTGAAATTATCTAAGTTACAATACTTGACCTAGAGGCTTAGATTTCACATCCAGGATACAATAAATCTTCTTCCATCCTCTGCCACCTCTATGAAATTCTACAGCTCCTTTATACTTGCTATCCATAAGTAAGCATATGTATATATAACTAAGCATATGCATGTATATATACATATATGCATGCACACACATATATATGCATCTATAATTATTAATTGCTAATTTAGGGTTTCCCTTTGTTAAGGAAAAAATTGCATCTTGAAATATGTCAATAAGGTAAGTATATAATTAAAACTAAACTAACTTTCTTTCTTTCTGCTCTCAACCCTCCCTGCTCCAATCTTGTAATGCTGCTCAAATCCTCCTTGCCAGTGACAAACCCCTTCCTCAAAATCTGTGTCTCTCCCTCCCACTGAACCCCCTTCAGAAGACTGTTCTCTTACTTGTGACTTCATGGGCTCTGTCTGCCCACTTCCCAACTCTTCCCACCGGTCTTCTTCTTCAATCTCTTCTCCCACCCCATCCTCCCATGACTCAGACCCCACTTCTTCCACCCCTGCTGGCTCTCCCAAACATCTGCCACCTATTTCCCTTCTACAGTAGTCACTATTGACCCTGAGCCATCGGCTCCTCAGAAACCAACACTGCCAGCCTTGCCATCAGCCCCTGCTACACCCTCAACCTTCTCCACCCCACTTGTATCCCATACCTGCTCCCATACCTACTTCCAAGAATGCCCAGCCCATCTCTACTCACTCCAGGAGGTGGCGGGAGCTGATGGCATTATCAGAGTTCATGTGCCCTTTTCCATGACTGACTGCTCCCAAATTGAAAAGAGGCTTGGCTCCTTCTCAAATGACTCAGTGTCCTATATTAAGAATTTAAATACCTAACCCAAGCATATGACATGACTTGGCATGATATATATATGTTATTCTTTCTTCCACTTTAACTCCAGATGAGAAGGAAAGAGTTTGGTTGGCAACCCAGGCACATGCCGATGATGTCCACTGCATAGACCTCACTCTTCCAGTGGGATCCACGGCTGTGCCATGTAATGTGGGTCATTACCCACATTGGGACTATCAGGACCCTGCCATGCTGGCCTCCCAAAATTATATGCTCACTTGCCTCCTTGTGGGGTTACAGACTGCTTCCTATAGGGCAGTCAATTTTGACAAACTTAGAGAAATTATCCAACACCTAACTGAAAACCCCTCTGACGTCTTAAGGTGTCTTACTGAAGCCTTAACCCACTATACTAAGCTAGACCTATCTTCCAAGGAGGGAATAATTATTCTCAACTCTCATTTTATTTCCCAATCCTTCCATGATTCAAAAAAAACTAAAATGGGCAGAGGATGGTCCTCAAATCACCCAGGGAGATCTTGTGAAAATGGCATTTAAGGTATTTATAACTGAAATGAGGCTTGAGACCAGTGAACGGCCCAGCTCTGGGTGGTTACCCTGAGGCCACCTTCTCCAACTTCAAGACAGACCAACAACACACACCTCCAGCAGCCTGCTTCAAGTACAACCAGATGGGACACTGGGCAAAATACTGCCCTTCATCTTGCCTGTTGCCAGGACCCTGTCCATGATGTGGCTAGAATGGACACTGGAAGGACTACTGCTCCTCTTTGTCTCTGCAAGGTAGGTCACTCTCCTGTTCCTACTCTCAACAGAGTGAAGGCCTCACAGACCTCTCGGGCTTCACTTTAGAAGACTGATGCAGCCCTGGGACCTCAGCCCCCTTCAAAATCACCTCAGAGGAGCCCAGGGTAACTGTCCAAGTAGCGGGTAGGCCTCAACCACCTACTCGGTGCTACCTGACTTCTCAGGTAAACTTTATCTTTCAGATCTCCATGGTGGGGGTGGACGGTCTCCTCCACCAGCCAAAAAAGAAAGACAGTTTTATTTAAATTTAAAATTCTTATGAAAGTTAATTTTAAAATACAAGTTACAAAGTAAAGTACTGAAAAGGATATAGATAGATATGTGTGATAAAGTTAAAGTTGACTATAGTCTAAGAGTTGCCTAAAAGATTTTTAAGGTCATGTTTAAACTAAAATCAAATTCTCTATCTATAAAATAACAAGGCTATCTTAATATTGTTCTGGTCTAAATAACATCTACAAAAACTATTATAGGGAAACATTTTATAAAAAAAAATTATTTGTGTTTTCTGCTGATCTTGTTAAGCTTTAAGTGCTCATATTTGCTCATGTGTCTTAAATGACCACCTTGTAATAGTATTGTGTCTATACTTTACCTAAATATGGTACAAACATTTACAAAGTTAAAAATGTAAATTTATATAAAATAATGAGTTAAAACTCTCTTTTATTCAAAAAAGTGTTACATTTAACTTGCTTTCTGACAGTCTGACCCTGTTTGCCTTTAAAGATTCCACAAATCCCTCACAGCAACTAACCTAGACAGTTTGGTCACAAAAGTTTAAAGATAGCCTTCATCTTTTTGAACCAGAGACTTATTAGGTTGGCACTACCCAGAGGCCACCCTTCTTCAATATGTTGATGACATACTTCTGTGCAGAGCCACAGAGCCCCTCATCTACAGGACGATTGAGTCCTTTATAAAACTTTCTGGCCTCCGGGGATACAAAGTCTCTAAGGAGAAGGCTCAATTATGTATCCCACAGGTCACCTACCTAGGTGTGTTCTTAAAGGGACAGACTCACTCCTTGAGTCATGATTGAATCAACCCAGTCCTCCATTTCCCACTCCCTCATACCATAAAAAAAGCAGCTTAAAGTTTCTTGGGAGTTACAGGATTTTACAGAATCTGGATCCCTAATATGCAGCCTTTATCAGACACCTTTTTATGCTCCTTCTAATATTCATATTTGGGTCTTAAATAATATATGGCCACCCATTTCTCTTAGAAAACTTGCCTCCAACAGACTCTGCTTCTCTAGCTGACTATCCGCCTTATCTTAACCTTCTCAGGTAACTTCTCAGTGAGCATGCAGACAAGATCCTACCCTATCCCACAGAGGGCCCCATAACAACTTCTGTTAAATCAGGGAATCTTGTTCTCCTCAAGGATCTTCGACCCTCTCCACTGGGATCTTGGTGGACTGGTCCTCATCTGGTCATACTCACAATGCCCACTGCTGTCAAGCTCAATGGGATCACCCAGTGGCAGTATTTTGCAAGGATAAAACATTGCCCACCAACCTCAGACTCTTCCACTACAGCAAAGGATGAGTGGCTACATGTCTCCCACAAACTCTCTCCATTTTCCTCTCCTACATAAGTTCTCAGTCCTCATCTGGCTCTCAATTTTTTTACCATAGGTGACCTTACCAACAATTGGCCTTGTCTGCAAATGAAGCCTGGGAAAAACTGTCAGCCTCCACTTCTGGGGACCTCACAAATTTCCAAATTCCAGCTGAGACCCCCTTAATGACACCCCCCACTCAGCACGAAGCAGCTAGATTGATCAGCATCCACAATACCAACAAAAGGCTGGAATGTTAGGTCCCTGAGATTCTTGGGGCAAGCTGAAGGTCCTGAAGTTAACACTGAAACCAGACCCCCTGATTTATGGCTGCTTTTTTCTCCCTGCTTGATTGTTTCTCAGCTTGCAAAACAACTCAGGAACTTCCAGTTACTCAAGTAGCCAGGCATGTGGACCTGTTCCATCTGGTGGTCACAGATAATCAGAGACCAGAGACTCTCTCCCTCCTCCATGGCTTGGCCCCTCCTGTAAAGCCCACTACTTATTCCAGCCAAGCCACTTCACTCTGAACCCTAGAGTGACAGCCCTGCAGTCTGGTTCCTAATAAATCCTTCCTTTCCACACATGGTGCAGTCTTTATTCAGAAGTACCTTACAATTACAAAGGGTTTTACCTTGCTTTTTAATGTTCTGCATGAGAAGTTAAAATTTTATCTTATGAAAATAAGATGCTTTAGGTTAACATTTATTATGTATTGACTACATAAGAGAACCAAGACTCCTAATTTTTAAAACAGCTATGTATGTGTGTGTGTGAATATATATATATATATATATATACATTTGCAAATTTTGTCTTTCTGTAATCAAATACTAAATTAAATCATTTTTTCTCAAACTGAGTTTGAGATTTTCCAAAGAAACCCTGGAAAATCTCAGAGGATTTGTTCTTTTACCTTGCAAAGAGAAATGTTAAAAATTTCTTGGTCTGTCTGACATGCTGAATTGCATGGAAAGCACACCAAATAAGAAAAGATATATAACTTTCCATTGTATTTGTATGGGCAACCATTTATTATTTCAGAAACCATGAAATTCTTAGAAATTTATTCACAGATAGTTTTTGTTTTATGGTAATTCAGTTATGAAAAAATTTGCAATCAGTTACAGGACTGCATGTTTCAAAATGATATTGGACTAAGAAGGATTTCCAGAACTCCAGAAGAGAAGGTGACAGGTTCTGAAATATCAAACTCAAGTTCAAATAGAACATGAATTAATGATTTGAGACTGAATGGACTGATACATGGTGATTCCAGTTTTTGTTTGGAGCATATTGCTGGTTCTGTTTTTTAGATACAGCTCACCCTTTTTCTTTTTCTCTTAAGTTATCTACATTCATGACAACTAAGTAGATTAAATTTTGTAATAAGAAATGAAATATTTAACTCTTGTCTTTGATGCCTATAGCATTCCAAAACTCTTATTGAACATTCTTATTACTCTGGCATTATAATTATTTGCTTATATTCAATAAGAATTAGTTTTTCTTGCAGCAGGATACAATTACGAACACTAGTTATATTATACTCAAGTCAAATATGCTTTGAATATCATATTTGAGCATGATGCAGATAATCAGAAATGATCAATTTTTAAAAACTGAGTTAACTTTATGGAGTCAAAGCTTACAAAGCCCTCTGCGTAAAACTTGCTTGATGTCTGAATTATAGGATTCTCAGGTTTATAAGTAAGGAAGGCTACTTCTTGCAAGGCCTAGAAAATAGGAAAATTTGGAGATCTGTAGCAAAGTAGACTTCATTCAACTCTATGGGTACCTTTATTAGTGAGAGTTTGCCAGAGAAGATAACCAATAGTGTGTGTGTGTGTGTGTGTGTGTGTGCATTTTACACAATTATGGAGATGGAGAAGACCCACAGTCTACCATTCACGAGCTGGAGAAACAGGGAAGCTTATGGCTAATTCAATTTAAGTCTTCATGCCTGAGAACCAGGGGAGCTAGCAGTATATGTCCTTGGCTGAATCTGAGCATCCAAGAACCAGGAGCTAGCAAGCTTATAAACTTTTAAGCAACAACTTTATTTGTGTAGACATTAGTTTACTTATATATACAATGGATAGTTTTAAATGTTCTCTATAAGAATGCCAAGAGATAAAATGAGAATCTGCTTAAAATTAAGCATAATAAGTCATATGATATATTTTTGTTTGGAATATTACTGGTTCTTTAATACTCTTTTCCAGATATATTCTATTAAAAAATACTGTCTAAATCTTTAATTTGTAAATAAAAGGGAAATGAAAAGAAAAATGTCCCCAAAGATTTTGGATGTAAATAACATCAGATTTATCTCAAATTCTCTTTATCTTTGGATCGATGGAGGGCAGGCTAATGGATCTGTGTCTGGGATACAGATGTATCTGAAAACTAGGTGCAAAGAGTCAATGAGAGAAAGACAGATTGTAATGAAATACATTGGGATGTCTTAAAAATGCAATCATAGATTATGTTCAATTGTCAACATTGGGAATGGTATTAAAAATCACTAAGAGCAAGTTCAAAGCAGCAAGTGAATCAAGAGAATATAATGCTATTATGAACCTTTTTTTCCTTATAGCTATCCAGAGCAGCCTAGATCTTATTCTGAAATACTATTTATCAACAGTTTTGGTTTTGATGGGTGATTTTGCAGATCATACTACTCCTAAAACCTTAGTAATGGTAGTCATAGACAAATCTTGTCTTGTATTCCTGACCACAATGTTTAATATAGAAATTAGCAAGTAACAGAGACTGGATGAGAGGTTTTTTCCTTGGAGGTTTCTCAGACTGGGATATTGAAAACTTTTTGATTTATTTCATTCCTTTCTGATCACAAGATCTGTAGCATTTAAGTCCTGAACTCCAGTCGACCATGCCTTTGCCTCCTTCAACTATTTAGGTTAGAATAAGATAACAGGAACCAGCAGGAAGAAGTGACTATGCGAATCAGAGAGCCTGGAAACATGCAATTTCTTTGTTCTTATCCCCTTTAAGGCCAATTTTACCCATTCCCTGGTGGTTTTGTTCTCTAAACCATTAAATTCCCTATTTCTATCTAAGGTAATCTAAGTAGTTTACTTGTATATTGGTTACCAAATAATTCTGAAAATAATCATGGAAGGTAATGCCAAAAGCTGTTTTAAGGAATAATAAAAAAAATCTAAAAATTTCAAAATTATTAAGACATTTAGGAAAGAGAATTTAGGGTTTACTGTGGAGAGTGCTCTTCATTTAGCAGTATGTTTTTTGTTTTACCCAAACTTTTGAGACCAAAGATTTTCTGAAATAAAAGTGGTCATTTAACTACAATAAATGCTATCCAGAAAGAAAGGACTGGTCCCAGAACAAACTTCTGCTGTCACCAATAATAGTGCTAAGTAGAAGTTGGACAGAGGTTCCCTGAGCAGAGCTGAGTATTTTTTCTAACAAAAATTTGGAGGAGAAAGGGAAAATTTACTAAATTGAACATACATTGGCTAAAGATAAGAGATGTGGGATTATGGAAAGCCATGAAAGCTTTGGGATGGGAGGGCAGAGCCCAAGGAGAAGAAATTGTTGTTTCTAAATAGGCTAGGGGTTATAAGCAGATCGTGATAACTATAGGTGGGGATGGGATTTGAGTCAAATTTTGAAATCCTTTCAAGAATGTGAAACAGTCCTTTGTTCTTAGCCCTTAGTTTGTTAACTGAATACTACCTCCCTGCTGAATCTCTCCTTCCCTCCATCCTCTCACCCTTGTAATTAAATTTAAGACATCTCAGACTTTGTCTCTTATCATGTAGCAAAGACAGATTCTGCTGTCAGTGATGGACTGTGCTTCTGCTGAAAGAAACGAACAAAGATAACATTTTGTGCATTCTGATTATTGCCAACAGATGAAGGTTTACTAGAAAATGAGGGGATTTTTTTTCCAAAATTTTTGAAAATTGAAATGTATACAATTTAATACTTGTTACCAAAAGCCATCCACTACAATGATTTTAAAAGGAAAAAACCTTAAATTATGCACATACTTAAGATTGAAAAATATCTTCTGAGTATATACAATGGATATTTTTCTCATGCTTATCATAATTCTATTCCTACTCATTTGAATGTAATTTACCATCATCATAACATTCCAAGGGGAGTCTGTAGAGATTGTGTTGTGATGTCAAATTGCTATATGAAAACAATTTTGATAAGCCCATGGACACCACATTATAATGACAAATTATAATGACAAAATGGTTCTGTGTTTCCATGGAGAC